>NC_041375.1:6540875-6908375 GCF_900634415.1 Cottoperca gobio | reverse complement strand
AATAGACACATAACGAAAATATATTACCATCAATTCTGGGCACAAAAACACATAGTTATCAAGTAAAAAGTTATCAATGGATTTGAGTGGTTGTGGATAAAAAGGAACTGACCACTACATTTACCCTACTGTTAAGGTATTTATCAAAATGATATTTAGTTTCAATATTAAGCATCAGTGAAACAGGAACAACCAATACAAATGATTAACTGCCAGTGTCAATATCACCAACTGGACACATCAAATCTGCCATGAGCAAAGAGAAAACAATTTACTTTTAAAATGTGTTAAACGTTTTTCTGACGGCTAAAGAAATACTCTTTGACTACCAGGGAAATTATCACTTTCTATGTCAATAGACTGAATAGTTTATATCTTACAAACTAAAGTATAATTTCTAGTTCTCTGCTCTAGCACACGTGAACCAGCTGATGATCAAGCCCTGATCCAACAGCTGCTGAGTTGCATCAGGTGCTATATCATATTGCACATGAGGCATTAATCTTCTCAAACTGCACAGTGCCTTGTTGGGACCTCTTGCTCTCATTCACAAAAGGATTTAAGCGTGTGTTGATAGAAATACGTGCTACTTAAAAATGTAAATTAAATCTGATGAGCAAAAGGTTTCTTATCAGGAAGGCTGACCTGACCTCTTGACATATGTTATCAGTGTGGACAGTTTATCCCTTTTTCCTTAGGTTTCCCCTATCTACACACACAAAATGAATTTAACTACCAAACTTTTGTTTCTCTCTTTTGAAAACTTGAATTTGGATTGAGATTGTAACTGTAGGCATAGAAATGTACCTAGACAGCTACAACACACTCAAATGATAAGAACCAGATGGTGAATTTGTAAATATATTAGTTATGTTATTAGTTTAGGGCAGAGACATTTGCAAATGTACATGAACAGATCGTATTAAAATCAGTACTATCAAAAACATTATCTGTCAATTTACCATTTTTTTTGTAAAGCATGAATGAAACAGCGGACAGCCAATAAGATGAGGCCAGCTTTAATCCTTATTCCTGCACTAAATGAATACTCTATTTCAGTTTGAGACACTTGCATCAATAAAGTGACTTTCATTCATTGCAAATGTTTGTATAGTTAGATTAAGTAGTAAAGGATTTACTCTTTGAGAAAATGTTATTCATTCAAGTAAGCAAGGAAATCTCTTTCACCTTACAGAACATTGGTAAATATTGTAATGAGCACAGCTGTGGGGTAGCAGGAGCTCAGTTGTAAGATCCACATGTGAAACAACAGTTAATTCAATCATCATATGCACCTATTGCTGGAGTATTTTTTTCTGATGTTTTGCTAATAATAAGTATGCAGAGAGAAAGACAAATAATTAACCCTGACAAGTCATGCATGTTAAGCATGAAGCTGATTTCACAAGGAAAAATATTATAGCAAAACTTCAGTAATTTATACTGTTAAACCAAAACACTCTTACTCTCTACAATATATGCAGTGAGCCAATAGAAACAGAATGCAAACGAAACTAAAGATAGATTAACACCTATAATTCTAAATATGTATAGTCATATTTTCTAATTGTGAAGCTTACATTAAAGTATAATGCACATGCAAGACAACAAACTAATAATTTAGCAGCTACATAAGATTGTTTTTAATCCTCATAGTTTAGCTTTTTTTACATTTTCTAAGAACAAACTGATCCAAGACATCTATTTACTGTATGTATATGAAAGCACAAGATACAAATGCTAAACTCAGTTTTTCAGCATCTCGGTGGTAAAAAAAAGAAGAAAAGAAAACTACTGAGAAAAGTTGCTATGATCCCAAACTGCCCAGGTGGCAGTAGAGCCAGCAGCAGGTATGGCAAACAGCCGACTCCAAAGGATTACTACATGAAGAAGGCAGCAGTGCGGGGTGTGGCACAAGTATCCGTTTTTTTTTTTACCACAAGCTTGTCTTGTCCCGAGTGGATTATTGTAGTCAGCAGCAAGTAGTGTTAGAATGAAAGTATCACCTGAGAGCATGGATGGATCACTGACTGGGAATACGAGTCGAAGGTGTCAGGCCAGAGCCTCTGTTTCAAGTGACTGTTAACAGTTCTTGTTGGAAAGTCAATTACCAGTAAATAACTACAAAGCGATGGAAAACAACCTCAAAGAGATGGAAAACGACTAAAAGATCCAAAAAGAGACACTAAAAATATTCCAAAAACACCAGAAAGAGACCCAAAAAAGACGACGAAGAGTCAACAAAGAAATGACTCCAAGCAATGCGATGTCATGCCATTGTTCTGAATGCCCATTGTTTAGAAACATCAATAGTCTAAAAAATGTCCCTTCTGACTGAATTCCTTTTTGCCCGATTGAATTGCCATTTGTGGGCTATCGGGCAAAAAGGAATTTAGTCAGAAGGGACATTTCTGGGCCCATTGCTCAGAAAATATACAGAATCCGGGAATAATTTAATTTCTCTCAAAACATAATTGTGAATGCACTTTTGATTAATGACAATGTCATTTCTAGGAGACCAGGCTACATAATCTGTCCATGCCTAAAATATACTAAGAACTGTCAGGTTATATACTTTGCTTACCTGTAATAATATGATGTCACTAGTCAAATGTCTTTCCAGGTGTACAACACAATTGACTAAGTAGGTGCCTAAAATGTGATGATATTAAATGATAGCCATCAAGGACATTTTCATTCAGGTAGCTTTATAGATATTTACACATCACAAGTACATCTCTGGATGCAATGCCAACATCATTGTAGATTGAACATAATTTCAGTACTTTCCAACCACAAGTTAGAAGTTTTGGAATCCAACACTTAAAACCATAAAAAACAGTTAAGTATTGAATGTGTTGTTATTGCACATCAGTAATTAGTAGCAATTGTAGGGTAGTCATCTGTGAATCACTTGCCATTCTATTGTGAATACTGTCTATTGTAAATGGAGTTAAATAAAGGGAAGTTGCTCATATTTTCCCATAGTTAATTAACACAAATTATTAAACAAGAGAATAATTACCGACCAGAAGAATGGTGTATATTGGAACCAACAGTCTGTGTCACGCGTTCCACCCACTGTTAGTTTGTTTTCATTTGGTTTTACCTTGTCAGTAATTCTCTTATCATTTCAGATCCTGGTTCATCCTCACTGCCTGCAATCAACTTATTCCCCTCACCTGGTTTCCACAGCCCATCTCCTCACCTGCTTCTCATTCCCTCATTAGTTCTATCAGAGGATATATTCCAGGTCTCTCCCACTTGTTCCCTGCCAGATTGTCTTGTGTTTTCCTGCCAAGCTCTCCAGCGATCGTCTAGTTTACCTGCCCGTTTTGACCCTGCCTGCCCGTTTTGACCCTGCCTGCCTGTTTCTGTACTCCGATTCTTCTACCTGCTCCTTACTTGATTTGTTTGCCTTTTGGACTGATTTACCGGTATTTGACCCTGCCTGGATTACTGAGTAAACTGAACTATATTGTATTCTGCCTGTCTCTGTGTTGTGCTTTTGGCTTCAGTTTTGTCGGTTCCAGGGACCCTAACAGTCTGGCTTTTGCCTCAACTACTTGTGTTTGTCTGATCGACTATCACCACAGTTCACCCTCTGCTAACACTAAAAGCTTTGCATGCTCTGAACAACAATCAATACTTTTGAAAATGAGAACCAGAGAAAATGTTGCACAGTTCTCCTTCTCTCTCAACACTTTCTATCTGTTCCCTCTTGTTGGAGCACTTCTTTCCATCGACAAAGTTCTGTTAATGACTCAGCGATTGGCAGGCAGCCAGATATCTACCAGATGATGGGAAGGGATCTCTGTAATGGGCATGGGGTGGACATTTATGGGATCTACAGTTAACCCCAAAGTAAATAGTAGGCATCATACAGACCTCCCCAAGGTTGTCATAGAAACAACAGTTTACGTTGGAGGTGAACTTTGATTGTTATGCTTCTTTAAAGTCAAAGGGCTTAAAGGTGTCAAATGTTGAGCAATAGACTCCATGGACTCTCCTCTTTTGTCAAGCCATGACTTTCTTCTTGCAAAGGTCAGGGGCTTATCGGAAATTGTGTTTGTTAAAGGCCAACTGACATCCAAACACAGACGTCGGACCCATGATATTGTCTTGGTAGCCACAAAATAAAAAATGTGGTCAGGAGTTAGCTATTGCCACCAAATTATTTGCAATTACATATGTTACATATGGTTGATTTAGTTCCAGGACCATGGTTTGTCACAGGGACAAATTAGAAAAAATATTTTTGACATATTTGGCACAATTCCAAGAGATAATTGAACGATTAACACGGTGACAAACAAAAAAAGAAACCTATTTAATTGTGTCTTTAAGGCATATGAATACATCCATGTTGTGTATGTACGTGCAAACATCACACTGACACTCAACCCTGAATGGGATCTTGCCCTCAGGTTCACTGGCTCCCATCACCCACCTCTAAACTCCTTTCTCGTTAAACATTAATGGCCAATATGAAACTGAATTTCTCTTGGTCTGAATGGGAGGTAACTGCATCGGCAGAGCAATATGATAGCACAATCAGAGGTCGAAAGCTCACAGGCCCAGACAGCTATAGCTAGCTGGCTACACAGCCAAAGATGTAGAGACAAACGCCTGAAACTAAAAAGTGGGTGGGGGGTGAGGTGTGTGCATCTGTACATGTGTGAATGAGCGTGTGGCAGTGCTGGTGGGGTAGAGATAAGGCCTTTGGGAGAGGAATATGGAGCAAGATCTGGGATAAAAGAGTGGAATGTCAGTAAGAAAGGGAAAGAAGACATGAGAAGGTGAATATCAGTCAGAGAAGCTAAAACAGAATAACCGAGTCTGTAGAGGAAGAGACGAGAAGAGAAAGGTGGCAAGGTGGGAGTTCAGATATTCATCCACCTATTTTAAGTCTTTTTAGGAGGTTAATGGAGACTCACTGCACTCCAGAATACTGATTAGAATAGAAAACTCACGATATTTCCTCCACACATTAGCCTGTCTCTTACTATTAATGGAAACTTAAAATTGCTCCCAATACAGCTATGGTTCAATGAACTGCATCAGCCTATCTGATGTCATTTTTATGAGAGTCTGTCTTGAATCCCCTTATGTAGACCTCACACTGTCTCTCCTACGTGGACATTAATGGGAAGTTGATGTTCTTGTTAGCAAATAAAAACGGGCACTGGCAAGCTGTCAGTTAGAGCAGTTGTTATGTACTTCTATTGTTGTCAAACAACACGGAACGCCAGGTCTTGTTGAACGTATCCCTAATGCCTGGGAGTGTAGTGCAGAGCCCATCAAGCATGTCTTTCTTTCAGTCTGCCTTCTTTCTCAATATTCTCCCCTTAAACTCAGTACATGACCTGCTCTAAAGCAGATGGTAGAAAGGAGTTTAGGGAGAAGTTACAAGGACGTTGTTTGTGAATTTCAGGGCTGAGAAAAAGAAATGCCAGGGGGACCTTACATCACAGGAGTGGAAGAAGGAAAGGAAAGAAGGGGGGATGGATGCTCCCCCGGCACACAACATCTGTTAGCTCGGTGTCTTTGAGCGTTGAGTCTCAGGTGCATCAGCAAACAGAAACTATATTTCCCACCAAAACAGGCTGATCATTTATTTTGCGGTTTGACACAAAACAATGTCCTTTCATTCATGCTGGTTTTGAAAGCCTGGTCAATGAGGTGGAAAGTCTATCTTTTAATTGGAACATTAGAGCTTTAATATGCTACATCTGAATAATTGTATGTGGTGTTGTGTTGCTCAAAAATCTGTTTTGTTCAAGTGTTTCTTTGAGGTTGTAAAGTGAATTTAAGGTCATAATCTCAAAGATGTTCATTTAAATAACGTCTGTTGGGTAACTATCTATCACCAAATGACAAAATGGTGATTGGATCAGAATGGGGTAGGGTTAGGGGGTATCTGATCTGTGGCGACACTACCGGAAAGAATGTTGTGTTCAATTACTGCTAACTGCTAACCCTAACCCTAACCCTTCAGATTAAAAGCTTTTAACTGGCCAAACACAAGAGGATTTGTATTATGAAGTAGTCACAGGAAAAGCAATGTGTTTGTTGTTCAGCTTGACACTGACCACTATTGTTCATCAGAAATGCATCTTCTACAAAACAAGACTACGCTCATTTTAGGCTTTTTTTGATAGCGAATCAGTTTGAAATATGTCAGGGAGTAATGGCAGAGTCAGGAGCAGCCACAGTGTATGTTAGATGAAGAGCTGCAGGCGACTGGCTGCACACCTCCACCTTTTCACCCAGGTAACCAACTTCTTTCACTTTCGCTGTTCGCAGACACATGCCGTGTGCAGCATAAAATAAGAGCATGGTTGCTCATGGAATTATGGAAAAAGGCCAATTATTGCCTAAATTCTTTATTAAAACAACAATATTGTAGTGTGTTGCCCTTGTAGTATTAAACCACATTTCAGTAAAATGCCAAATCAATCATGACTGAAATCTTAAGGATTGTCACTTTAGATTGACATCTTCCACATGATAATGTTTGGCTATTTTAAATAGTAATATGTCAGTCGATCCTTTCTCTGATTTATATTAAAATCAAACTTTACAATGATACTGATAACCTTTTGACTGGCTTGACTCCTTCAAACACTATCATGGGAACACAAGTGAAGCTGCTATTATATAAACATTGGTTTATAATACAAAAGTGTGAATTTATATGTAGTCTGTTGAAATCAAGCCAAGAGGACAAAAAATATCTATTCAGTTCTTTATTCTGAATTTAAAGGGGGAAAATTATAAATGAACAAAAGTCAAAATCAAGAGCTGTATTCACCTTTCATAGTGACCATGACATTATAATGTTACGTCTACATCTGAACAAAGTAATAGTTCTTAGAGGTTAAATACCTTGTGAAAGGCTTTTGAAAAGACTTAAACGGCAAGCGCGATAATATTCAGCATCCTATACAAAAGGCACACGACTCGGCCGTGGGCAATACTTTTGCAGGTGTTTGATCATGATTTATTTCTTCTGCATAACTGCAGCTGCCACAAGTTAGATTTTTCTATCGCCCACTGGGTCAATTTTATACTGTCAGGCAGATCCCTGACAAGAGAGAGCAAGAGTTCAGTCTCGTCAGCTAGCTAATTAGCAAGAGTGGAAGTCTGCCTATAGAGTGCTACCATCCACATAAGGTAGCATTGATAAAGCTCTACTTTAAATGACTACCGTCATGTAGTAATCACTTAGTTCATTTGTACAATATGTTTCATTAAGATGGGGTGATTTGGTTATAGCTCTTTATTGATCCAGGCGTAAAACTGTAGAGGTTGCTGAAAGTTTGGAAACTTGGTAGAGTAGGGTTGTACTCTAAATCTTTATAAACTATGTTAAACTGTTCATGGTTTCATTTCTCTCTCTCTCCTGTTTCCCAAAGTTGTAAGTGCTTAAGTACAGTGTTCACTCACCCTGTAAATGGCTTTGAATTATAACTAGTGTTCAGGTCTGCTATCTGTCGCAAAACATGATCACGCAAACATTGTTAATAGTTGTTAGATATGAATCACTTTTGTTGAATTAATGCACAACCTATGGTATTGGATAGCATTTAGTATGACATCATTATACAGCATCCTCAACTCTTGATTGCCATCCTCTGGACATTTATCTGACAAAACGTTAACAGTGAACATTTAACTTCTTTCATAACACTTTCATCTGAAAATCAAAAGTAATATGCATCAAAAGCCTTATGTTGAAAGATAAGGAATGAATATCTCACCCATCACACGCTCGAGAAAGTTTCTTCATGGCTGATGAAAACGCATTACATAAGCTGCTGGAACAATGAACAGGATTCTAAATGCATGTTTGAAAGCTTTCCTGTTGCTGGGTCCTAATTAAAACAAATGCAGAATTTTTGTAGGAGAAATTAAGAAGATAGCATTTCCTGTGCATGTTTTATTTTAAAATGCACATACATCTCTTGATCCACTCTATAAAGAAGCTTGTTACGAATGCACATAAACAAATCCTTTGTGAGATTTTATGAGGATTAGCGTTCATGAATTATCCTGGTGGGGTGATTGAGAAGTATTCTGGATGAGCAAAGTTATATCAGTAGAATTCAGGGCTGAAGTGAGATTGGTGGTGCAATCAAACTCGTCCTTTACACCTAACCTTTAAAGAATGTACTGTAAGATGTTATGAAATAATTAATTGACCTGCATAAAGTACGGCAACACAAACACGATTAGCAAATCAACAACAAATACATCTGCAACTTGTATTTGAAGTAGGAAAAATTGCCTACCTTTGCCCTTTTATGTGTGTCTTAGTGTGGGCAAGGGTTTGAACTCTGCCATTCAGCTCACAGGTGTATGAATGTGTCAGTCTGCCTTTATAGGCCTCCCCCTTCAATGACAGCAGAGTGAGTGAGCAAGACAAAGAGAGAGAAAGGGAGTTAAAGAAAATAGTTTCTGTTTAATGCAGTGATCTAACCTGTCCAGGGGTCCCGTGTCTGCTCTCTATGTCAACAAAAGTTTAGAGCAATCACTTTTAGGCATTTACTTTCTGACAGTCAAAACTTATGTTCAGTCACAGTCCTATTATGTGGGAGGAATAAAATATGCCTGAAAAACAATACACGTTGGGGTATACTGTTGAGGGGTGACAGTCGACGGATTGCTACTTGAGGGGTACTGTTATGCATTACTGTCCTACAGGTGTAGGTTACAATAACAAGTGTGATTGAAGGAGTTTGTCAGTGAGTAGGGGTAACACAAAGGTGAGTTATTACAGCCAGGTCTCATTCCAGTGTCAAATACCGACATTTTGTCATGGCCCTCGGTGTCTGATACCGACGCACAAGGCACCCGTGGACACCTGTATGAGACGCACAGGGCTTTCAAGTAACTACAATGTATCCACAGGCTAAGACACATCGGGATTGTTCTATGATGACAGGAAAAGGCTGTCTGGTCTGATAAAAATCCAGATTCGGCTAGATCAACGAAATGGCAACGTAATGTATTGAACTCATTATTAATAGTTGAAACTGCACAGGCTAGAGTGGTGTCATGGGGCAACAAGTCCTCCAAGTTAAACAACAATATAGGTCATTTCTAATTTCCCTCCGGAGGGGCATTTGAGCCTTTTTTCAGATCGGATGGCCCGATTGGCTGAATTACAAAATGTTTCAGTGCCTAGCAAAACATCACAAAGCTTAAACTGTTATGTCATCTGACACATCTATCAGAAAAACAATTTGGATTGAGTTAGGGAACGATCGTGGTCCGTCAATACAAAATAAACAGCAAACAGCGCTCTACCAACGTTTTTTTGACCCATCAATACACCACGACCATCTCTCTCTGCAAAGCTCTATAATTTAATGTGTACAACAGCATCCCTGCTACACACATTTCCCACTATTCATTTTAACATATCTCCACTAGAATTTCAAACGGTTTTGGAGTTGGAACAACGCATATGTAATGACTGACTAACCGGCAGGGTTAAGGGGTTTAATACCTGTAGATCCACAGCTTGATTTCAGACAAGGACACACCTCAACATTGAATCAGACCATTTTTCATCCAAACACAGTCATCATGTTCCCCCAGAGTACGTAATCATTCAGCAACATAATGCTTCCTGTCAAACTGCAAGTATCATCCAGGTATCCTCTAAGTATCATTCCTCTCTGGTGACACGGCATTAATGGTCTGGCCACTACAATCATTTGATATTGGAACTGGACCTCTGGAAAGAACTTGAACTCAGCATCCATAGAAAGGCCTGGGTAGTTTCCACATACTGCAGCATTGATGTTTTCACGCTTCTCTTGTTGAGATACTTTTACAAATGTTGGCATTTTTTTGTCAGGGTGCAAAGGTCTGTACCGTGGTACTGAAAAGTGTGTGTGTGTGTGTGTGTGTGTGTGTGTGTGTGTGTGTGTGTGTGTGTGTGTGTGTGTGTGAGTGAGTGAGTGAGTGAGTGAGTGAGTGAGTGAGTGAGTGAGTGAGTGAGTGAGTGAGTGAGTGAGTGAGTGAGTGAGAGAGATAAACATGCTACTTGGAAATAGCTACACACCATCAAATTATCTCAATCATGATTATGCATAAAAGCCTCATATTAAGAGAGAAGAGAGAGCAAAGTGACAATAAACTGTTAAATTATAATCATCAGTTTCAACCTAGGCTTCAAGTTCTCTCCATCGTGGCAATCAATTCTGCAGTAGATGATTATCTTTTTAACACAACCACTCACACTGTTGACACACAAGCCTTTAAATAGCAGGTAATTGAAGATTTTAATTTAAAATAGCCTGTAGAGTTTGACATCGCTCACACACATCTCTGTTTACTCTGCTGGCTGTCAGTCTTCTGTCGTGTTAATGACATATTAGAAGAAATGGAAAATAAACATGAAACACTGAAAATCCAATTGTAACGCTGTAATAATGCTGAAAAGGGCACATTAGGTGCCTTTGTGTTTGTGACATTAAGTAGGAAAGTAAGGCTGCAGTTATTTTTTTAAATAAGTAAATATTTTTGAGAGTGTAAAATGGATAATAATTGTGTTTGCATCTGTGCATCTGTGTATGCTTGTGATAATATATAAAGTTTGTACGTGGATGTATCTCCACATTAGCGATATCATGTTCGTAGCTCAACACTGGTGCATATCAATTAGGAGTGCCCTATACTCCAGCTCAAGCAAACTGTTCCCAGCATGTGTGTGTGGGAAGCTGTGAGGCAACCCGGAGTGAAGAATAGCCAAGACAACAACCTCCCAGGGTCTCCGCTTTCTAACATCCAGCCGAACTGCAGTTGACTTCTGTTTCCTTCCCATGCCCGATGGCCATAGAGCAGAGAAGAGCATTGTATGCTGACAGTATTAAATGTTGACATAATTACAGTGTGATAAAATCATTCAACTTTATGGTTGGATGGAGGGTTTTATGTAACCTGTGATTGGAGATTTTTGGTTGTTTTAATATCCAGCTTGAGGTTTGGAAACTATTTGACATATTGGCCAAGGACTATCTGTTGGACATTTCGAACAAATAGTGTTGGACAATAACACATTTGTAATATGCTAAAGTAATGTGATACAGAAATGGCCAGTAATTTCAAATAGTTTTATGCACAGTATATATTACGCATTGACATCAGTCAATGCATAAGCAGATATTTCTTTTTTTCAGGGCCATACTGATCATTGGTAATCAAGGAGGCTGATAACCGCTTCCTCCCCACTACTTTCGGTGCCATTTTTCGGACCACCCCCATTTTCAAACTCGGCCTTCATTTAGATCTCACACACCTGTAAAACTTTGTGACTGTATCTTGCACAGCGGTGACACTATCGCAGTGACGGACATCTTCGCCTGATACCTGTAGAAAGACAAAGGTTTTTGATTGTAATTATGGTTCCTGAGAAAGTGCTGAAATCTCAACTCAGAGAAAGGGATTCACAAAACTTTTCCGTTTGATTATGTGACTATTTTTTACATCATCATAGCCTTAATCAAAATTCCATTTTACACATGCAGCTTCAAAAGCTGTCACAATGTTCTGTCTATGACTATTTTAGGGGTCAAACTGTGTTAAATGTATGTGTACCCTTTTAGCTGTAACGATAGACTCAATGTCTAAATATTACAGTGCATTTTTTATTACTATGTCATGATCGTGATTTTGTATATCCTGTTTTATTTTGAAGTGTTCACTCCCCCTTGTGTCATATCTAGTTGTACTTCCTGTCTGTGTGTTTCTCTCTCTGTGATTGTTGATTTGTTCCTCCTGTGTTTTAGCTTCTCTCCCCAGCTGTGTCTCGTTCCCCTTGTTTAGTTTCTGTGTGTATATATGCCTGTCTGTCCCAGTGTTTCCTCAGTCACCCTGGTAGTAGAGTGCTCCTCGTGCTCCTCGTGCTCCTCGTGCTCCTCGTGCTCCTCGTGCTCCTCGTGCTCCTCGTGCTCCTCGTGCTCCTCGTGCTCCTCGTTTAAAGTTTTACTTTTTGTCTTATTTTGTACTTTAGTGGGCTTTTTGGAATAAAGCCCTCTTTTGTTAATCTCCTCGTCTGCCGTCTTGCATTTGGGTCCTCACCCTTTCCCCACCGTGACATACTGAGCATACTATACATGTCTCCTGTGATTGTCTCAAAGTGAAACAAGTCAAATTGAAATCACTATGTGTAACAATATAACTTCAGAGCATTTTAAAAACAATAGTGCTCTTTTTTGTTTTACTGTTTTTATATAGACTTTATTACTTGTCTGTCTCCTAATGGGTCTGATTTCTCTCTTTAAGAAGCATTTGAACTATGAATATGTCATGTAATCTTTTCTTTATAGACTAATCAAGTCTTGTGTCTCCACAGGATTTGTACTCTGCTCATGCTCTTGTGATGGAAGGTCAATCCTCCCTTATACAAACTAATATAGTCATCCAAAGGTATACATTATTAATGTGTTGAAGGAGTTATTGGTAACTGTTAACATTCCTTTTCTCGATACTGGCCGGAAAGCAAACCCTCCATAGAGCAACTTCAACGAAATTATGCATTCGAAAATTCCATCGCCGCTAATGCCAGACTTCAGTATGCTGAGTTAGACAAATCAAACGTGTATATTTACCCTGGCAGCTATGAGGATGTATCCACTTGCCTTGTATTAATTTCAGCTGAACTTACAAAATAGTTTTGTACAGAGCGAGGACTGTAGATTTTTCTCACCCATCTCTTACAGAGTAGTTATGCTATGAAGGAATAAATTCACAGCCAGTACGGAGAGGAGGAAAGATTACAGCGACGAAGTACATCCATGTTAATAATTAGTTGCAGCACAGAGGGAGCAGACAAGTCTGCACACTAATTAATCTGCTTCTTCTGTTTGTTTCTTGACATCAGCCTGATTATCTGTAGGCAGATGGCTAGCTAACGGATAGCATTAGCATGTTAATAATGACATTTTTTTACAATAAAGTAATTTAACACACTCTGCCAAAACAAAAAAATGTATGAATCAAATTAGATTGATAAATTGTCCTAGTATTGCATGCAAATATTAGATGGAGTGAACAAATCCGACCCGGTTATTAGCAAAACCGAATGGCTAATATCAAAGAATCTTCTCATATAACATTTGCTGTGAAAATGTTGTGCATGTTAACTCCAGGTCCAAACAGGGCCATAATGAAGGAACCGATCTCCCAACACTGTGTGTGTGTGTGACTAGGCTTGCATATTGTTGCGATAACATGCTGAATTTACAAGAGGATGTATAAAAATAAATGTTAGGTTTTCAACAGTTTTGCCTGTCCTGCAACAACATGGCCAAAAAAAGCACATGTTTTCCAGATGCTTCTGTGGTCAAGGCAAAATGAAGAACAAAGCGCAAATTCTTTGACAACATTTTAATGGCTTTGACTTAACCTAGAGTCTGAAGCACACTGAATTTCGACATAGACATTCCTGGCAGTTTGCTGTTCTAAATCCCAGAGCAGAAAAGAAGGTAGACAATAACTTAGGTTTCTGGAAACCTATCTGTAGGAAAAGTTGGTTTACTTGTACATAATGCGGCAGTTTAATCATACATACTGCATGCGTCTCTACATTTAGCAAAATGTGAAAATAACTACAGCTGCAGAATGCATGCACTCATAGAAATCAAAGCAACAAAAACAGAAATGCTGAAAAGTCTGAAAACTGCAGAGAAGTGCATTAAAAAAAATGCAAAGCAGATGCACATGTGTGTCCTGTTCACTTTGCATGGATGGAGTCCCCAGTGACCGCAGAAAGAGTCCATGATGGGGGAATTTTTAGCTCTGCTGAAAAAAAGGAGAATCAATAAGCGACTATGAGGATACGGAGGAGCATGATATCACCCCTAGGTCATCACACACTACACACCATGCTCAAAAACAGGTGAGATGAGAGTTTTCTCTCAATATCAACAAAATGCAGATACAATGCAATCAATCCAAGCTGATGGATCACACTGTTGAATGTCATGGAAACTGTCTTGAAAGCCCAAGACTACTGCAGCCCCCACAGGCCCAGCCCCAGGTCTTTGCACAATTTGTTCTAAAGGCTTGTCTCTCCCCAAGAAACAACCAACAATGGCAGACTGCTTCTCCTCCCTCCTGGATGCTGATTTCACATTCACGTCTATTATGCATAAATCTCAATGGATGCAGTGAATCAATGCAAAACAGAATAATAAATCATGTATTCCACGGGTTCTTCCTGCCTTAAGCAATGCAGGGGAGAGAATTGAATGCCACAGCCTTCTTGGAAAAACATGTTGTTATGGTGGTAAGGCAGGCCTGATAGTTTGTATTGAGGAAATGTAGATGTTCCCTTTACAGATGCTCTGCAGCCTCGGCATCAACATTAATGGTTTTGTACAATTGCAACTGCTGTGTTAATTTAGCCTCAGACCAGGTATGACTGTTACAAGAGGCGTCTTGGCGACAGTTGGTTGGCAAATAGCTGATCACATACAGTATGCACAGCTCATAGTTTCAGCATCCTCGGTGCATTTGGATATCTTCAATAACTTCAAATGACGAGGGTGTGATCATTTCTGAGCTCACATCTGTTTCACTGACAGGCAGAACACAGAGAAGAAAGGGAGACGGAGGAAAGTGGGCGGAGGATGAGGTGGATTGGGGTTCAGGAGACAAGATACCCAGCGGCTGACTGCTAGTGTCATGGGAGTTCAACAAAGTACAGCACGGCCCTCCAGCTGGAGGTTAGAGAGAAGCATCGGTGTGTTTGTGTGCAGGCACGTTCGTGTGTCACACATTTGTCTTTGAGCGTGCGTGTTTAAGCTGATTGTCCACTGATGTACATGCCAGCATGGGCAAGTGTGTGTGTGTATATATAGTAGGTGATGTACGCGTTTGTGAAAGGCAGACCCACATCGCAAAGGGTGGCAGATGCGGACCACAAATGAGGCCACTGACTGACGGCTCTTCTTTGTGGCCGAGGTAGCCCCAATTTATCTTCTCTCCCGCTCTCAGACTTCAATCCCCCTTTCACTTTGATGGACAATATGTCCTCCTTCCCTGTAACACTCGGCTGCTGTATAATTAAATGTCAAATAACTGTTACCCATCACTTGGAATGAAAATGTATTATTTGTGGCAAATAGAGCACTAAATCGGAGATAGTGAAATTTCTGACTTATTTGCAGCGTCCGTGCCTTCGCATTGATTGAAATATTGAGGACAATTGGATTGCTGCAAGCCCTTGTTGCAAAGTTATTGTCTGTCCAAATTCCAAATCAAAGCTTAAACTTTGGTTGCTTGCAGGCAACGTCAAGCAGCTGTCTTTGCTGTACGGCTTCAGTATTTCACATCTAAAGCAACATTTTGAAAGAGTGCATATTGTCATGCCACGTGGGGATTTGAAAAAAGTTGAATGAGAAAATCAATGTTTTTGACCACAAACTACAGCACATACAGATGGGTGAGCCCAAGTTGCTCCTGATGTATGTCAATGCTTTCTATGTCAGCTCTGCCGCCATTGGTGTACGAATGTGTGTGTGAATGGGTGAATGAGGGGCAAATTGTAAAGCACTTTGTTCAGTAAGGTAGAAAGGCACTATATAAATGCAGTTCATTTACCACCAAGTATTTGCATTTTTCTCCACTCTGAAGGGGCCACTGTTCACTAGATATATACATCATAGATTGTGCATTTAACTAAGGCCAACTTTAAAGGGGCACTTTTACCACTGAAGGGCAGCAGAAAAGCTTTTAACACAAAAAATGACATATAAACAAGATGTTATTAATGTCACCAATGCAGTAGCAAGACACAGGAACAACATTAGCTTTTTTGCTTAAAAACAGCTGATGGTTGATAGAGCAACCATCAGAATAAACATAAAACCAAAACAATGAGCTAAACGACGCTTAAATGTTCCCAAGAGCTGCAGGGGCCTAAAGTATTAGGTGATAATTCTCTGTGGACTGATCAATGTGAGCAGTACATATACTACTGTATGACTATTAAGACCTATCATTATAGCTACAATGTACCTTGCACAGTAACTTGATTCTCGTGATATCACGAGAATTGCGGGATCATAAGATCACACGGAAACCCATCTTGTCCGGCTTTAGTAGTGTGCTAGTGTGCGAACCACCAGTGACCGGACAAATGAGCTTCCTGTGAGGGGCTACTGGCATGGTTTAGGTGTGTGTGTGTGATGAGACGACTGTTCGTTAAAAACGGCAATGGTGGCTCGTAAAGAGGTTAGCGTAGATGCTGCGATAGCATCAGTTATATCAGACCTGGAGAGTATTTCTTTATTGAAATAACTGGCTTCGACAAGTTTGATTGACATATGGTTCATCTACTTACCTGCAGAGTAGTTTTTCGAAAGTGCCTGCCCTTTTCCAAACAGTTTCCAATGACGGCTTCTCAGATAGTTCTGTGTAAAGCACGTCAGGTTAACGATGTATAGCCAGAATTTCTGGTTTTGTGATTGGCATCTTTTTTATTTATAGTATCCTCCCTGTTTTAACCTCTTTTCCTTATGTTATTGCACCACTAATCACCATCTTTTTTTGATATGAAAAGTAATATCTTTGCTGACCAAAGATACGCTCTGAATCTAACACATTAGTTTATTTCATTTATTTTTTTAAGCTGGCAGTCACATTCAACTTTTCAAGAGCGATGTGCAGAAAGGTGGCATCAACGAGAACGAATGTTTGGGAGACAGATATAATTTTATACAGGGGAAGTTTAACGTGTAAGGAACAATATAACACTGAAGCATAATTGTAAAGCATAGTGTCCTGTCCATAATATACATTTAAACAGTATCTAGGGTGATAAATCATTGATGGTTACTCATATAACTTTAAATAGTGCTTGCAGTCTGAAACATCATAGGCCTGTCAAGCACTGCAGAAGACATGACAGCTCAAAGACCATGGAGAATAGAGTGCTATCATTAAGCTATTCAAAACATGCAGTTTCCTACCACTGTTTTAATATGCTGTGTATAGAAACATTAATAGTACAGGAGCTGTACATAGAAATTGAATTAAATCACTCATCTTGTTTCCAAAGGAGTTGCATGCATCACAAAGTAAAGTATAGGTGTTCTTGAAATAATCCAACTTGAATTTACCTTCCTCCTTTCCCTCCATTGCTCCATTCTCCACAAAACCCTTGGCTTGCAAAGGTTAGCTCCTTTTTTCTTTTTTTTTTAAAAGCACTACTATCGTCCAATGAAAGTGCATCGTTACAAAAAAGCCTGGCAGATATGTCTTCTCTTAATGCAAAACATGTGTAATTTTCCTTATTTCTTGGGAGTAATAGCAATCACCCCACAAAAGCTTTACATTTTTAATGCTGTGCATCCTGTTCTGCCATTAATCACTTTCCCAGGCGGCCTCTAATGTTTGTACTCAACGCTGTGTACAGAAGTGTTGTGGTTGAAGAGAGGTGCTATGTGTTAGTCTGTATAAATAAGGGCTTTACGAAATGTCTTTTTTTTTTTTATATATATTTGAAGCTTCTAATGAGTTTTTCGAATAAAGGTTTGAATGTCTGTTGTCATATTTTATGACTTAATCATACTAAAAACAAAAATGTAAAATCCTTGAACAAAATCCTCAGTGATTTATCTGATTCAATTATAATTTTTTTAATATCAACTTTGTTTAGTGAATATAACTAGTCAGTGGATGCTTCCCTTTATGTGCGACAAGTGGGACGGTGAATAGTTTTTTGGCCACAGTATACATTTTGTTTTTGAAAGGCTTAACACCAAATTAATATGCGAATGATTACATCTATATTTTTTCAATAAATTTCAACTTTTGGACTAACGCAAGTTATTGGAAATCTTTATCTGCAACTGTGCCGAAACGCAACGAATGCAAAAAAACGAAAAAAGCTGCGTAGCATTGAAATGCTATTTTCAGTAAAATTGAATGTAGTTTCAATTTATATTGGTTACAGCCGTAGTATAAATGCACATTAACATGCGAGAGAGTAATCATGTTGCCAAGTTTGCGATACTCATTTGTGCATGTGATGTAAAAAAGGCAAAAGCAGATGCCAGAGTGGTTATATTGACTGTTGAAAACAATGTGCCTTCAATGTGCATTGTCCCTGAAAATAAATACTATGAATAAACATGCAAAATATGATGACACAAAACACACAAGTGCATTTTGTATGGCTGTGGAACTGAATGTACAGGTGGAGAAAGATGGTCATAGAAATTCCACATTCAGCTCTGTTATAGGCAAAGGAACCTACAGAGTACAGCTTCACACACACACAAGAACACAAGCAGCAGCTCAATCAAGTGAAGGAAATGCCTTGCGTTCCGTGTCTAATTGAAAGTAAGCAGATGGTGTTGGGTCTTCATAAAGGGATATCAACATCAGGTGCTGAGACATTTAAAAGAAAATACCGTCAGGGGCGCGAAGAGAAATGTGAACAAATCTCAGTTCCGTTAGATCAGACACAGGCAGGTCCACACCCAGGAGAGAGCCTTCTAATCAATACTAAAACAGTGAGAACAAGTCCGGGCCAAGACACAAGAGAGCCATAATAAGAGGGGAAAGGACAAGCCAGGGAAAGAGAATATGGAGGAGGTGAAATGAGAAGGGAGCTGTGATAAAGAAATGAGAGATAGAATACTGGGTGAGAGAGAAAAGAGAATAAAAATACATGACTTTGGCAGGGGATCTTAAACGGCTTTGAATAAGTGTTCATTTTGCCGGGAGATGTGTCAAAACTAAAGCCAATGTCCCAATGAATGGGGCTGTGACATTTAACCTTTTAATATTTGTTGTGAAAATGAGTTGCTTCTCTAACGCTAATGATAAGCATAAATCCAGATTCTGTCCCTCACTAATTACAGTAATTACATGTTTTAAGAGCTGGGATGACTAATGATCATACTTAACTGTAGAAAACGTGGTTATAGACATCTGATACAGACGGCTAACAGGTTAAGGTCCAGTGCCCTCTCCTCTCTTTCCCCTGGAAGCCTTAGCAAATTTGGCCTTTGATCATTATTTGGTCTTATATCTAAGCTGGCTGCTGTGGTGAGGTAGTTATTGGAGCAACACACCGTTTATTAGATCTTGCAGGAAGTAGCACTCTCCTCTTCCTGAAAAATGAGGATTAAATCGTCCAGCAGGAAAGGCTGAATTGCCTCTCAATTGATGTGGTTACACAGCTGGGCGTACATAGCGTGCCTAGCACAATGCTAACGGTATCACTTTGGATGGGTCCCTTATGGCTGAGCTAATGTGGCTTCTTATCAACATTTGATCCAAATTGCATCATGTTCTTTTAATGAGGTTGCATTAAGCTTGGGGGTGTGTTTCCCAGCGATTGGAAAAAATTAAGTCAGGCTCAGATATGTGTGATGTACAGTGAACATATACACTCAGTGGCCAACACATGTATGGTATTATACTATACTATACTATACTATACTTTACTCCTTACAAACCTTCCTACCAACAGCAGTTGGTACAAGTGTTGTAGAAGGGCCAAACTGCTACATTCTAAAAGTTAAAGTAAAACTGAAAAACTGTATAATTTTGAACAATAACAAAACGACATCTTTAGGTTTAGGCAACAAAACTACAACTTCTCAAAGTTTTGGCAACACAACTATTTGGTCTGGGGTAAGGAAAACATTGTCATGTGGGTTTAAATATTGACGATTGTAAAGTGAAAGGGAAACTTAACATGGTGAACACAAAGACAACACATTATTGATTTCACACAGAATGCAGAAAATCCTGTGTTTTGTGTCCCGTCTAATGCCCCGACCTCCACCATTTTTGTAGTTTCTCGCTCTTTATACTACGTCACCTGACCTCTGCCTTTGTTTCCATCATAATTACTAAGGTTTACTAGAGGTCGGTGTCGTCTTCTTGTATTCTTTCTTTCGGGGATCAGCTGTGTAAATAGATGATAAAACCTACTAGTTTGTGTAGCAGGCTGGGTGATTAGTCTGTCCTGAACTGTCACCAATATATACACACTGCACATTTTGCATATTTAAATATTGAAAGAAAGTCACATAAACTTGCTAGACATTTATTTTATTTACTCTCACTAAGCACATCATCTAGCCTCATTTAACCCCTTTAGAAAGACACATGGTTGGACAATCGCGCCATGCCAACAGAAGACTATTCATCCCTCTGGAGGATTTATGCCTGAAGCTTTTTGGCAACACTTTGGATTGGAGATAAAGAATTGGCCGCTGAAGGTAGTGCGATCAGTAAACACAGAAACCAAGCAAACATATTTGGGATTCAATGTGTAACACCATGTTCCTAAAACACCCCTATCTGGGTGTTTTAGCTTAACTTCAAAAGGTCTGTGTGCATGTAAATGTGTACGCATTGTACATTTGCATGTATGTGTGTGCATGCCTGTGGGTGTGCATGCATGAATCTAGGCCATTTGTTTGTACATATTTATTTGGCCACTAAAAATATGTTGGCGCATTATCATTCTGCGACACCTTTTCATCCCGCTTGACAGAACTAGCTAAATAGTGGAGGACCCTGGAGCAACATGCTTTTAGGAATGCATACGAGTTATATATAACTTTGACTCAATATACCCTTCATTAAACAGCTCAGTTCACACCAGCTGTACATTAGCAATGCATTCAGATTAAGCAGATTTATAAAAAATGAAAAGAGATGTCACATAACTCTATTTGTGAGCCACCCACTCAGCGAGGCACCGAGAGCCATGCATATGTTCACCCGTTGCTCTGATGCTAAGACATACCTGACAAATGCTGATTTCTAAAAATAAGGAATGCTCTCCAACGTCAGAACACACACACACATACCGCATTCAAACTTTCTCTACAAAGTCCCTCCTAGTCCTGGCTCAATATAATGACTACTATCTCGGGATAAACTTTCCCCAACACAGCAGATGGCGATGATCTAAAACAACAGCCTTATCTGCTGCTCAAGGATGCTGCTGGAGGAGAGACGGGTTCAAATGGCATCCTTTCCTCAGCCATACCCTGAAGGGAGAATACACGCACATCTGTTATTGACCTGCAAGATGGCTAATGAGGAGTGGGCGCTGGACATGTATCTCAATGCTGAAACAAGCAAATATGTGTGTGTGAAAGCTGTTGTTCAGAGGAAAACTGAGTGGATGCTGCAGCAATGCTCCTCTTCGCATTGAAGTGACACTGCCTCGCAAATGGCAAAGTATAATTGTCCCACAGTGTAAGGCTTGTGTTGTCATAGAGAGTACACTGGTACACGACAAAACCACACAGTGTGTTAAAAACAGCACTGACCTCTGCATCAGTCAATGCCTCCTTTTTGAACACTTTGGGTCAGCAAAGAAAATCTGAAAACACAACACTAAAATATTACTACCTTTATAAAGTTGTTGTGGCGAACACTTCCAGCAGATAAAGATCAACATTATCATTTGTTTGGAATTGTGTTTACTGACAATTCTTTAAGATTCATTTTGCTCTCAATCAACTCCTGGAAACATGAATGTCTCTTTAGCTTGATACATGCCTAACTTTTCAAAGGGACCTAGAAACTCAGGAAACTTTCATTTTGAGCAAAGCAACGATGGTCTTAATTTAGTTCCTCAGTCATTGTTCCTGGTACCAAAAAACAGGAACCGTCAGTGTGAAGTTTGCTGACTTGCATATGGCCCGGGAAAACCAAGATGGATGCAATCAGATTTTTGAAGTGGCTGAGAAAAACAGAGAGAACTAAACTTAAAGGTCCAAGGTGTTGTATTCAGCGGGATCTATTTGCATAAATAACTAAGAATCGTGTTTTCGTTAGCTTAGAATGAGCACTTCTTATCTACCACAATGTTGTATCACCATGTTGATACACTAGCTCAGAGCGAACAAACCAAACTCTGGCTCTAGAGAGGGTCTTTCACGTTTTTACGTTACCTGAAAGCCACCGTAGCTCTCCGACACGCTTTTAAAACTGTTGTAACTCCAGCCGATGCCTGAATTTTGCAGTTCCTAAAGTTATTGTAAAAATGGCTTCTGTGCTCGTTACAGCAGTTTTGGAGGGCTGAGCGGAGGGGTATTCTCAGTTGGTCGCAATTTACAGCCACAACACTAGATACCGCCAAATGTCTGCAAAGGTCTATGGTGATAATTCTACATTGTGAACAACCAATCAGTCTTGAAATTGGCAGGAAGAGAGCTAGTAAACGTTAGCGTTTAGCGTTAACGAAGGTTGCATTGAATTACATTATGATACGTTTATGTTCTATTCAGTAAAAATGAGTATTAGGCGAAGGTAAGTTATGAAGTTACCATGATGTGTCAAATGTAATCTTGTAAAGTTTAGTTTTTTGGCTTTAGATATCGAAACGAAGCAAGTGTCAAGTGTCAATCTAACAGCTGATGCCCAGTTCTCCACGCGGGTATCTGCTGTTCGGCGGCGCATGCAGACGGACTGCTCGTGTGCTCCATGTAAAGAAAAACATCTCACAAATGATTAGTTGATTTCAAAGATTGCAACAGCTGTTCATGGGCTTTTATCAATGTGATTATGTTCAAGATGGAAATGTTTTGTACTGGAAACGATGTGTGGACATCGACAATGAAACCGGAAGTGTTTTTTTTTTTTTTTATCATTACTGCCGATGGGACAATAATGAGACCTAATAGGTAAGTTATGGGTTTGACTGTGTGTGCTTGCTTATGTGATATGCCTACTGTACTTGCTGTTGTGATTTTGATCTCAAACAGTTAATCTCACTAAAAAGATGAGATTCGAAGCTTTCTAAAAATATGCGACATTGCGCAATAAGTCCAACTACAGCTGACTGGCACAACTGTAGTGCCTCTTAACATGTGGACGGCCCGCCTCTTAAGCGGTTTTAACTTCCTAACACCAGTTCTAAGAAGCTTATAATGCACAGCTAAAATCACTTATGCCAAGATTCTTTTTTTATCAAAGCAAATATTTAAATAAAAATCCAATCATTTATTTCCAAATAGTGTGTTTTTACGCAAATAACCACTTTAGATAACAATAACAAAGTAAAAGGATAACATTTAGATTTTTTTATGATTCACACTGTACTAGAGACAGTTAAACTTATTTTTTGGCACAGTTCTGCGACAGTGGTGACAGTAGTCTGAAGTCTTGGAAGAGGGGCCCAATTTGGAAAATGTTGTCTTCTTGTCCATTATTCCTAACAGCTTGCCTGTGGAAAAGTACAGCACTTCTAAGTTATACCACAGTACTTGCTAACTTTGCTCTTTAGTGCTGGGCAGGTAGCATGCAGTCGGTTTATTACAGTTTTACTGCTGAAAACAGCTGCCTGCTGCTGCTGTACTTGAGTGTGATGAGAGAGGAGGCTGGCCAGAAACCAAAATAATGAGGTAAAACTGAGTAAGTAGCTCCATAGAGCTGAGAGGACTGCAGAGTTATGATTCTCTGATGGGGATATCACAATGAGCGACTCCTTTCAAAATACACATAATCATCCATGATCCATTGTTGCTATAAAAGAATATGTTTAGAAGTTTTAGCTCATTCTCTCTCCTCTGCAGTCATGAGCGTTAGCAGAAGTGGCGGCAAACAATAGTTCAAGAGCACCCACAGCCACCAAACGCTGTTACTTCATGTGCTCTCTGCCAGGCTGTGTGAGTGTGTGTGCATGCATGTGTGGTTTTATTCTAACACCAAAAGGTCATAGAGGTTTTGTTTTCATCTTGAGTGATGTCAATGCTCCGTCACCTCGAGCCATTTCGAAAGTGTTGCGATACTGAACCTCTCTGTTTTAGTGACACTTTGGTCCCGAAAGAGCCCTCAGGCTCTCAGACAGAGAAAATGTATCTCTCTGTATTCAACCTACAGCTTGCCAGGACAGTTCTGTCTGGATGCACTTAGGGGGCAGAGTAGGGGACATCTCTCCTTCTTTATTTGTCTCTCTGTCTTTCTCTAGTTTATGTATTTTCCTAAAGAAAAAGCTCCACTTATAACAAAACTATATTTCATCTTTAAAATAGAATTCAGGATGAAGCCTTGTCATGTGAATGTCAGGTGGAAAAACAACAACAAAATGAACAACAAGTGCATAAGTAATATATTTTTTGTTTCAGAGGAACTGCATGATGGCTGTGCAGAGGACTCAAACAACGTGTGTTACATTGCATCTAGATGAATAAGAGGTGTCTAAAAGCACATTCAAAGAAGGATGTGAAGGACTGTGTGAAATGTTGTAAGGAGTAATAGTAAAGGAGCAATCAAGTGCGTTTAAGAATTCCAAGCATTTAGCTCAATCTGAGAATATTCTGAAATATTTTAAATAGCTTGAATTTCATCAGTTTATTAGTCAACTGCTATGTTCTTCTTATACACTCAATCTCTGTTACTTAAAAGAGACATTTGACAATTTCCTGTTGATGGTAAATGTAGTGGAATGAAGAAATTCAAACATGCATGCAACTTTGATCCAGAAAGTTGAGTTCTCCTGAGTGGCATAGTTGGAGGCAAGGAAAAACTACAAACTACTTCAACTCGGATTTTCGGCTCTGGGCGCTTTACTCTAGATGCCACTCAAAAACAGAAATTCCTAAGCCTGCTCCATTGTGTAAATAAAGTTTTATATATACTAATATTTAAAACAAATATATAAAACAAAACAAAACCTAGAGTATATGGCCAAGAAATGCCACTTTCTAATTTAAAAAAAGCAGGCACTAAGGAATGTAATGCTTCAATGGAATACATTTACTATCAACACTGATTGGACATCCACATAAAAGGTGGCACATTTTCCTTTGAAATGATGTAACTTAAACCCCCTTTACCAAGTAGTTCTTCAAGATCCGCAGTATAATTATCTATTAATCGTGAACATGCATTGAGGTTCATCAGAGCTCATTAGACTCAGATGCAAGTTTCCTGTTCATGATGTCACATACAATAAGAACATTGCTCCTTCCCAGTCAGTTTCAGTCTATGCTTGCAATTTGAACTAAAAACAAAGTTGAAACCACAATCCATATCTATCGATCCCAAAGTCACACTGACATGACATGACTGATGGTCAGTGAGGGCGAGATTCCTATTCATTGGTTATGTAATCTAAACCCTAAATGTACACTTCAATGTTGTTGGTCTCTTACTTGGGTTCTGTAAAGGGCATCTGGCAGCTGTGAGTTACATGCTCCACAACAATCAGCCTCACATTCTAAGATAGCATTGACATGTCATTAGTCAATTTTCTTGTAAATGTAAACAACATTCCTAATTTGCACATTGTGTAATGACAAAATTGACCAGCAAAAGATTATGAGAGTCATAAATTATAATCCTTAAGATTTCAGTCCTATTTAGTTTGTGTGACACCCATGGTTACTGGTATTGGCACGTTTGTTAAGTACTACTGTGAAGCTCCCAGGATTCCTTTTAAAAATCCCACAATATCACATGTAGGACTGATGGCCTAAGTAAATAGACAGCATTTGTGTAGTGCTTTTCTAGTCTTTGCGACCACTCAAAGAGCCTTTACAATACAAGTCAGCATTCACCCATTCACGGACACATTTACACAGAGGCAGAAGCTTCCATACATAGTGCCACCTGCTCATCAGGAGAGCAATTTGTGTATCTTGACCAAGGACACTTCGACGTGTTGACCACGGCAGCCCGGGGTCAAACCACCGACCTTCCGATTGATGGAGGACCGCGCTACCTGCTGAGCCACAGCCCCCCCGTAAAGCACAAAAAGGTCAGTAATTGTCTTTTTTTATTTTTAAGTAGTCTTTTGCTGTTGTTTCCACACAACAGCAAAGTAATACAATGTTTTTAAACACAAAATGCTGAGAGAAAGCTTAGAAAACAGTTTTGTCTGTCTTGTTTTTTAGACACTCTTCAAATGATCAATAGCAGTCAGCTCTTACTTTGGCGACAAATACATTGCATGCTCTGTGGGTGCTTTACAATAAAAGCCACCCTGTGGTTCGCCCAATCAATGCTTTTAATGTGAAGCAGCAGCAGACATTAAAGCTAGGGTGGGAAATGTGTTTAAGAAATGTTTTTTTGTTATATTTCTTTTAATTCTCTTTACGACCAGACAGTAGTCAATAAATCAAATGTTCTGATAAAAACTAAATGTTGTCTGTTATGTGGTGTGGTTGTCGCAGGACTGTAATAAGTCCGTCCAATTATTTCATTCACCATGAAATGATTGGACGGGATTATTACGGCCTTCCTGCCTATTTAAAAACCTGCCCTTCTACCTCTGAGGGAGTGGTTTTGGAGCGAAGCCTGACGGGACAGGCTAGCAGCGTTGCCACCTTGGCGACTTTCTTGCTAGATTTAGTGACTTTTGGAACCAGTGCTGCTAGCTATTTTCATTGGAAAAAAGTTGGCAATATTGGGTGGGTTTTGTAATATTTTTTCAAATCCAGCATACTCTTACTGTTAATGTTATTTACCCAAGCTTTTACAGCAAAATGGAATATTTTTGTGTAGGAAATGTTGGTTTGCATTACTGATTTTATTGAATAGTTACTGCTGAAAAATTAAGAACATTAATAGTATTGAAAATGCAGTTTGAAATTACTTTAAAGCTAAAGCGTTTCGATTTTCACTGTGTCATGCTTTTTCTTTTTTTCTTTTATGGTATTGGCTGTCAGATAGGTCAACTGGCACACACCATGACATATCCTTATTTTTAAATCATGTGCTTACTTCACCTACCCAGGCTTGTTTTGGCATACGCTGATGGCAAATACAAGTTTACCTTATTTGATTTGTCCTTCCTACTTTCCTGATGGCAGAATTAACTGTTATTCCTCCCAAAGTCACAGTGAGAGGTGTGATGTCTCAGTGACCTCAATTATCTTGACCAGTGATGTCCCATTAGACTATTTTTTTATGTCTATATCTATTGATCCAATAACCATATTGGAATACATTTCTATGTGGTTCTTGATGACATTCAAGCCTGTTCTTTTTGGCTTTATTTTCATCATCAGTCTGTATTGATTCCAAAGTCGCACTGACATGATTGGTGGCTTGGTTATGCAGGATAAAGGTTTCTATAGGTTGCTGATGGAATATGAGTACTTATCCCTTTTATGATCATCTATATCAATTGAAAATAAGTTACCAATTTAAATACAGCTATTCAGTGAAGCCACATGAAAAGAAAATAATAAACCATACTTCAAACCATAACATTAAACTGTAACATACAGACAGTCACAGGCAGCTAAAAAAACAACACTGAAATGCAATACCATAAAATAAAATTAATCTTAGCACAGTACACACCCTCTGCTATCCACTAGCATGTGCAATAAGTGAGTAGCTGTGTTTTAAACACACAGCAGTGCTCATGAGGTTGCAAGAGCCAGTAAACACAGACATCAATTTCATGGATTGGAAAGCTCCTAGAAGGGGCCACTGGAAAGTGTCCTCCATTCCACGCATGGTTTGTTTTAAAACTAAACCACAACACACATTTCATTTGTTCAAAGTGGCATACTAGTCAGTACAAAGACCCATTCACACTCTGCCAATTCATGTGTGTGTGTAAATGCTTCTACAAAGGATTCAAGATGGAAATCGGATTATTTAAACCACCCTGGAAGGTGATGTTGTAAATGCTTCCGTCAGTCCAAAATGCACATGTAATCTTTTGTAGTCAAGCCTTCTGAGTAAACTAGCCTCAGTCATTCTACCCGTCTCATAAAAGAGCTTTAGCTATTTCGACACATGCAATCATACAATAGGCGCTGTCAAATCGTTTTTCTGATCCCTGATCAGTGCAATCACTAATGATGCGTATGAGTGTTAGTCTATAAATATTTCTTAGCTAGCTAGCATAACTGTTAGTGTTGTATCAATGGATGTAATCTGCTAACGTCTTCGTTTTTGGCTCTTGACTGAAATGGGGCTGACCCTGATTTGCATGTAGCCTGTGAAAACCAAATCACTTGGTAATCAGTTTTGTGATTGGCCAACAAAGACACATAAATGAAGGTGGTCACGGGTAAATGAAGGTCTATTAAAAGGCCTTTGAAATTATGAGTGTAAATGGGTCAAAAGTCTACATTGTTGCTTATAGTCTGACAAAGTTCATGCTCCATCCATCTCTTTGTGTAACATACATATGTGCCGGTAGATGCAGAGCTACTATATTGAAGATATTATTACTGGGGATTAAAACACAACAGACAATTATCACTAACAAACACCAAAGCGTTAACCTCTGCACATAATCCATGTAAGGCATGACAATGTGTGTGTATGGAGAGTAAGTGACAGCAAGCATGGAACAGACACAAGCCTTTTCTCTCTCTTTGTTTCATCGTGATTTGTAAATGTGAAGGGAGAGTGGGTGGAGTTATTATACAGTTATCCCTCTGGCATGATATGATAACTGATAACTGTGGTCTGCCTCTGTGAGATGCAATGTCAGCAACATGGTTTATTGTGGATCACATGCTTAACCACACACAGTTACTCAGTGGTCTTAGTTCAATTGCAGATGAAATGCATTGCTGGCACAAAGTGGTCTAGCTTGTTGAAGGAAAAGGGTCCACTTACACTGAGCAAACGGACGCACATGACAAGTGTCTAAGTGTTTTAGGGCTCATCAAGTGTGGATAATAGGATAGAGGCAAGATCAGTCCAGGCAGTGGACGTGTAAACACCTTGTTGAGAATCAATCAACCCAGAACGGAAGAGGTTAGCAGAGAAACAGGAATGGTATTCAAATATAAAGGAACACTGATAACAATCAGCATGAATACACACAATACAAAATACATTAAACAAACATCATATACAGTGTGCTTCTTATAGTATAGAGCAAGGAATAAATGCATGACCTAACAAGACATCCGCAATAACCACTACAGTTTGTTACACTACATTTTAGAATTGCACTTCCAAACACAATTGATGTCCTTATCCTCTTTAAAGTAGATAGTCGTTGTGGGTGAAACAGATTCATTTGAATTGGATGATTCAGTATTAAGTCTGGTTCACAGGTTATAGATGACCGTCAGTGCAACTGGGTTAAAAAGAAGAGAGGGTTTTATATTAAACAGTAGGAATATATTCAACTCACATTTTTGCACTTAGTCCCCCACTCCGGCTTAATTTGCATTAACAGCATTTAAAATGGAGGGAGAGGTAACTCTCAGTGGAGCAAGTTGCACTCGACTACATGATCACTGTGACTTAACCTGCACTTTTTCTCTTCTCAGGCGTGAAGGGCAAAAGGATCTGAGTGCATTAAAACAGAGGATAGCTGGAATAAAGGCAGTCAATGTGCAATGGAACTCCTCGCTCGAAATGAACTACCCAGACAGTTTAAGCTTTTGGGTTCTCTGATGAGATATGACACAGGGCTCCTTATTCCCAGAGGTGCCCTTGCCCTAAACCTTTAGAGAGCTGGAGACTGCAGTGAGTGAATACACTGTGTGAGGCTTTTCATTCTTACAATGAGATTTAGTTTAAGAACTGAGAAAAGTAAATCCATTTATCTTTCTATCTATCAAGAAAAGTGTTCGAAAAGGAATGAAAATCACCACAAAGTTATTTTGCGTGATCACTTTTATCTTTTGATGAAAAATTCTATCTTGATGAGAGTGGTCTTTTGAAGGTTCGCAGTACCCCCATTCATAGAGGGGTCACTATAACGACAGCATTGGTTATTTTGATCTCTTGTGCCTTGTGGTTGTGCTATTCTGACTGTCGTCTATCAGGAGGTAAAGTTGAAAGTAACGTACCTTCTAATGCCCATCTGAAACAAATGTATCAAAGCTTGTTCGAGCAGTCAACGCGAGTCCACCTCTGGTATCGTCCCTCTCACTCCTGGCTGTACTGAGCTTGGTGTTTCCTTGAGGACAGAGACAACATCAGAGACTAGATGCCAAATGTCAACACTGTACATTTTGTTCATTCATATAATTACATAGTCTCACAAAATATTAATTAAGATTGTATTGTCAAATACATCAATGAAAGTCTCATTATTAATGTAAATGGATAAGTCACAACAAAATAAATAAGACCAAATAATATGATAATGATATATATATAATGATATTCATTTAAACAAACAGTGGAAAGGGGAAGTTATAAGTAGTTTCACACTTTAAGATAACACTTTAATGTAAAGCACATTGAATTCACATGTAATGTGGTCTATACATTTAATTGCCTTGTCTTTTGTTTAACATGGACTTTGATGGATCCATTGGTTGCAGTGTATCAAATATTCTTATGATGTGGAATAAGCGGGTTAAAATGATTAGAGGGTTTTATATCACACGGTAGTTTATGGCCAAAAGAAAATCAAATTTGAAATATAATAGGCAGTTTCCATAGTACCACCATTCACAGCTGCCTCTCCGTGTATCAGTTTGTTCAATGAGACCTGGATGAAGAGTGGATTATCAATAAAGTTAAGTTAAGCAACAAATTGAATATGACCATTCTCATTAAATATCTAGGTTACAGTTCTAAAGCAACAAGCACTTGTAGTATTTAATTTAACTATGTATGAACAGTAGATTCCTTTTCCAATTCATTTTGTTATCTCTTTAGATGAGATTGGAAAATCTTGTTTTGACCCATAAGATTTAAGTTTCACATGCAAGTGCGTTTTTCACCACTTACATGCACATCAATTCTAGATCGCCACCAATGAACATGAGGATAGGTCACTTCAAGCTGTAATCCCCATTATCCGTAATGCAAAATACTCTACCTGCAAGGAATCAGCCATATTAACCTTTGATTAAAATGTGATGTTAAGATTGAATTCCATTGAGAAACCCAATGGTAGTTGTCAGATCAATTTGCAGGTTTATTTTATTTCGGTCATATTATTGAGCACAGTACAAAGACAACTCTTCATGTCGTGTGATCCATTAGATTTAAGTTTCACATTGTAGGACATGATATCTTTTCTTTAAAACCATCCATTGTCGATGTCAGTATTTATTATTTACATTGGTAGTGGAGAACAACACTGCTCATAATGTTCCAGAGGTTCTATGTTCATAATACGCAGGTGAAGTCTAAACAAGATGAATTACTTCAATATGCATCATTATATACATATAAATGTTTCATATAGCAAATATGTTCTTAGTTAATGACAAGTGAACAAGAATGGAGAGTGTAGAGAAAGGATCGAATCTGTGACCTTTGTAGAACTCTATAGTGCTCCACAGAGTTGACTGATGGTCAACATAGATCAGGTAAATTGTCAGAGCCAATATTAATCTCATGTTTGACCAAGCACATCCTCTGTAGGAGAAATGTACACTCAAGGCATGAATTCAATGGCAAGTAATTATCAGCTACACATCCGTCATACTTAATTTGCATGATCGAACACAGGCATTACTTTGATATGATTGGAAACACAATTTTCTGTTCTTTAAAAACAACTTCTTTGCACCTGCTTGTGAAAGGTATAATTTCCAAAAACAAAATATGTCAGGATTCCAATAGTTGAATGTGACAGGGTAATGAGGAAGGATGCTATTCGTCGTTCATATTCACACAGTATGCAAAACACATGTCTGCAACAGTCGGATGGTCTAATCAGCATTTAATTTACTCAACAAGTTGTCATTTGCATATGGCTTACTCAAGGAGAATGAAGGGAGAGCGGACCTTCTAAAACAGAGTTTGTGCTGGCAGGAAAATGCTAATACACTGACATGGGAAATGTCAAATCCAATTTTAGTCTCATCTCATGAAGCTTAAATAGCCACTTACAGTTTAGATTGGGAAGGACGGTTTGGTGAATATTGGAATTTCATCAATATTATACACCGAGGTAACCACAGCTGCTTCCTATCCATATCTCAAGACAGGAAATCACAGGCTCTGGCATTATTTATAGAGGCGGTTTTAACAGGGTTTTTTTTTTAATGCATGCTGAAAGACAATTTCAGAGACTTTAAATATGCAGCATATTGGTATAATAAAAAACAATTACGCAATATGGATTAACCAGATAACATTAATAATATATGGCAAATTGATAATTAATTCAACTTCAGTTAATAGTTATTTTACTGTGAAAAATGAAACAATAATTAATAATGTTACTTATTATTAGTAATGCTATACTTAATTTATGCAATGTGAAATATTGTGTTTATAAATTATATATTGTATCATAGCTGATAAGAGACGATAACAATTACATTCTGATAACATTAGTAAACTATTTACTCTTTCGAACCCGTTGTAAAATACTCTGTAAACATGCAGCTGTTACCTCAATACTATAGTCCCACAATGGCATTTAATCATCTGGGAAAGAAAACAAACATACATATGCAGGTGAAAGATAGCCTACAGCTACAGGGATTTATGTTTGGACAGCAGGGAACCCACTGTGTCCTGTCGCTTTGTTGGAGAAATAACATGACCTGTTGTTGCTATCGACGATCCACCAAACTTTTATCTGCTTCCAAAGCAGAAAAATTACACCTAACACCAACAATCTATTGTAAGTTATCATGTAACATAGCTAGCTTGCATGTTCTTATTTGTAGCTCTTCAGTTGTTTCCCCGACTCGGACTGGAAAGACTCTGGATGTGACATGGGACGACCAACTGTCCTTCAAGTGCCAACATCGCTGCAACAACCTGCTCCTGCAGACACACTCTGTACAACATCAAGAGGATACGTCCCCTACTGACCCAGAAGGCGAAGCGGGTTCTTGTCCAGGCTCATGTCATCTCACGCCTTGACTACTGTAACTCCCTCCTTGCTGGACAGCCAACATGTGCCATCCGACCTCTACAGCTCATCCAGAATGCAGCAGCTCGACTGATCTTTAATCTACTGAAGTTCTCCCACACTACACCGCTTCTCCGCTCCCTTCACTGGCTACCAGTGGTGGCCCGAATCTGCTTCAAGACACTGGTGCTGGCCTACCGTGCTGTGAATGGATCAGCCTACATCCAGACCATGGTCAAACCATACACCCCAGCGCGTTCACTTCGCTCTGCATCGGCCAATCGGCTCGCTGCTCCCTCACTACAAGTGGGACCCAGATTCCCCTCAAACAAAACCCGCCTGTTTGCTATCCTGGCTCCAGAATGGTGAAACAACCTCCCCATTGATGTCAGGACAGCAGACAGTCTTCACACATTCCGTTGCAGACTGAAAACTCACCTGTTTCGAATGCACCTCGGCCAATAATAAAAACATTTTTAAAATATAATTTTTTTACATTCTTACATTGGTTTGTCTTATTTGAAGCTTGTGTTCTGCAATTAAATGATTATACCTACTTGAAACTAATGTACTTGCAAGATTCGGAGCTTGTATCCTCATGATTGTTTGCACTAATTGTACTTACTGGACAATTATTCACACTTTTCTCTAGTTATAGTGTGCAAAATAGTTGCCAATGGTAGATGTGTGTGGTTAAGATAACTGCAATATGAGAAACAGATGGATAAAGACCTCTGTACGAGTAAAAGTACGAGTGCGAACATGATTCAACTGTCACAGTCTGCTTCTCTCCTTACCTGCTGCACCTCAGTATTCTCCACTCACGCCGCCTTCACCTGACCCCCCCGGCCAGTCACTCCCACCTCATCATCTGACCTGCCTGCTTCGTCTGATTCCTGATCCTCTGCCTGGCCGTGACCTACCTTCTGCTTGTCCCCTACTGGCTTTTCTGCTTGGACTTGTGTACTTACCTGTGTTGATTGTCTGTCCTGTTCTGTACCTGCTGAGTTTTGGCATTACACGTCATTACCAACTGTTCCTGGTATCCTGTGTGCTGCATTTGTATTAAAAAAGAAACCCCATCCACAATTGCACAATTGATGAGGACATCCAGTTAAATGTTAATAATCACCCCAATCTTTAAACAAGTTTTCCACTTCTGCTGTGTGTCGCTGAAGAACTACATTGCATGGCGGAAGAATTATTATTTTTTATCAATAAATGATATAAAAATGTTGTTGCGCTGTGTTTATTTTAGGATGCCTTGCCATATATATGTAGTAACCGTTTTATAAAAGCAATTAGCAACTTCAGGCCGTAGGGTTACAGAGATTTTATAACAGCAAAGGGGGTTTTAACAACGCTCCTGAGCCTGTTGTAAAATCACTGTAACTTAGGGCCTCTCGTGGCTAATTGCTTAAATTAAGTTTAATTATCAATTTACCATTTATTAATGATAGTAATTATAACCTGGTACCGAACAGCTCCATCTTTTAATTTGAAGTTTGGCTAAATGAGAAAATAAATGTTTTTACAGCAAACCAAATCATGAGAAGCCTGCTAACAAAATTATCCTGTCCTTGATTTGTTTGGCTACAGGGAAGTCGTAGTGCCGGGGAACATTTTATTTTAAAGAGGTCATGATCACAATGCTCTGTATTAGGTAAGAAAAAATATAATCAAAATTACACCTCAAACTATTAGGACACACAAATTCCCTAAAACAAAACTGTGGAAAATCAACCACAGTATTAAGAATGCCTATTTGACTGAAACAAGGACACAATACAGGACAACATAACGTAGGGCTGTTCAAACAAAACCAATGGCCCATATAATGCGCCACGCCACATGTTACAGGAAGAGGCTCCTTTGGTCTACACGTGCAATGGCAGTCAAGGACAGAAAGGGCACAACCTTTGGCATGATGCGCCACATTACAGTGTCACAGCCAGTCACGCTCCATCTCCTCTGGGCTTGTTACAGCAAGACACAGTCTGTCAGGTGTCTCATGAGTGCTAGACTGCAAATACAACCCTGTGAATGTGAGCAGTATATGCTGTCTAATTAAGCAGTTCATTAATTCATTTGTGTCATATTACGTGTCATGGCGGTGCCCTCTACTGCTCGAGCGATTTCCTGGTGGGCTTACCTGAGGGGAATGTATAATGGCTTTGAATATATGTGGACTAATCAGCCCTCGTCAGTTCAGTATTACTACACTGACCAGTTTTCCTCAATATAATTAATAAAAGTCAGTGGTAACAGTATAATGTCAGGATCAACATGACGCACCACATGTCAGTTATTTAGGAATGACATTGAAGGTGATTCACACAGTTGAACACATTGGTGGTAATGTGTGAATGTGAGATGTGAAAGCCGATCAAAACAATCCTGTGAGGTGTTACATACATGTATAACCTTCCCAAACTGTCAGCAAACAAAGAAAACAACTGCTAAAGAGTAAATGAGGATAGGTCACTTCTTTTGGTACTTGATTTATATGTTTTTTTTTATTTTAACTTTTGAGATATCCAAATGATCAGAAATGATCAGGCTGGTGTTGTTATAAAAGTACAAGCTGAAATCATCATTATTCAAAACACTACCTGCAAGGAATCATCCATGTTAACCTAATATGTGAATGTGGCGTTAAGATTAAATCCAGTTGAGAAACTCCACAAAAGACAATTTTCAAGGTTTGGCCTTGAGCTATATTATTGACTACAGTAGTACAAAGACAACTCTTCACATCGTACGACAGTTCAAAATAACTTGTTTTCTCTGAACCCTTTTTTCCAGCATGCACTGTGTGGATGGCAGGGAGACATTGTGAAAAGGTCACTCGTCCATCACAGGGCCAACACAGACCTCACACATATGAAAGCCCACAGAGACCAACACAGAGTGCTGGAGGGCAAAGTAAAACACATTGCATATGGCCACCATGCTTTATTGCCAGGGCCCATCTTTTCCCTCCCCATGTCAATATTTTGGGTTGGTCTCTGTCAGGTAAAGGCAAAATACAATAAATATCAATTTAAACTAATTATATGAAATACCATAAATATATATATATATATATATATATATATATATATATATATATATATATATATATATATATATATATATACATTTTATTTAAAAAAGAAAATGTATGTCTAGTCTAGTATTGTGTGTGTGGTTTTTGTTGTCCTTTTTGATTTTTAGAAAAATAAAGAAAAGTAAAGTAGTTTATTTGGGGACATTTGTTTGTTTGCTTGCAGGGAGATGATAAGATTCATGTTTGCACACTAAATGTGTGGCTACAGTCAGCAAGCAGTTAGCTTAGCATGAAGACTGGAAGCAGGTGGAAACAGCTAGCCAGGTTCTGTTCAAAGTGAAAAACACTGTTTTCACAGGTGTAATGTGTTAATTGGTGAGATTTAGAATTGTATATGTTAAGCTAATTATCTGTCTCCTGGCTGTAGCTACATGGTGTATTTAGCATACAAACATGAGAGTGCTTTCAATTTTCTCATCTATCACTCGGCAAGAAAGGGAATAAAACTATTTCCCAAATTTAAAGGTAAAATTATAAACACAGTTTATATGCCCTGGGGTGAAATATGTAACTGTACCAAAGCAGCACATAGTCTGGGGATTTCAGTCATTTCCACAGGGGTGATAAGTCAGCGGTGACCACTTCTGCACTCCAAATTTATCTGCCTGGCCCCGCATGAAGTCATAACTCATGCTGCTTTTTCATTACCTGGGATCCTGTGTGCCTGGACCGGCTTTGTTCTACAGTGGAGAGTGTCCATTAATCCCACGGTGCAATAATCTTCACTATCTTAATGATGCCACCAAGAAAGACAGAGACAGAGGAGTAAGCGAAGACAATAGTTTTTGTTCTCTTAAAACATGATGAACCTTAGGAAACACTTCATCTTGTTATCTCACTTACTGCTTCCAATCAAAGTGTTTGTAATGGAAGACTGGGTCTAACAGCATATAATCAATTGGTAGAGCTATACCTTAAAAGGCGTTACCTTAAATGTTTTCATTGAAAAGCTCTTTTTTTTACTGTCCTCGGGTAAGCCAATGACTCCCACTACCTAGGGGCCTTTCAAAAGGCTTCATTATTATTTTGTCACGGTTCAATAATTCTGGTGGTTTGAACTTAAAATGCAGATACAAAAGCAGAGTAATAAACTAGCAAAACTGTTTTAGACTTTAACTTTGAAGGACTCTTACAGTAAGTAATCCTAATTACCAGCAGTGTTATTAACAAAGGTCACATTAGTTGGAATGACATTTAGCAGCTTATGTTGCATAGAGGTTTGGAAATCGACGCTGGTGGGTTTTCAAAGCACATGACATTGCAGGTGCATCTGTTAAAAATGATTTCATATGAAAATGGGAACAGTCTGTGAGCCGTGCTGAACTCAGGAAATTCAAGTTTTAAAGAGGAACAATGGAAAGAAGGTGACACAAAATACAATGACGGATACTGCAACTTTATACGGCCGCATTTGTACCAGCGTTTACTGTGCTTACTTATTTACATCAAAGTAAACATCTTTTCTTATGACTTTCCAATGTTACCTTCTTTACCTCCTGTAGATACATAAATTGATAACAGTTGCCATTCTCAATACCCATGGCTCTGTGAACAGACAACTGACTATTCTTTCCACAAAAACCTCATGTACCACCTCAAATGTATTTTTATTCTCACACTTAAATGAACACAGCAGTGTAAATATCATGCTCTTATAACAGGGTTCCCAAACATCTTGGAAAATCTGGAAAACAGTTGACACATTTTCTCAATAGTTAAAAACACATGGAACATGATATTATATAAGTATAAGTAAGTTGTGTTCAGGATCATATTAAAATTCAAATGGTATGAACAAAAGTATTTTTAATTAGGCTGCTGTCGGTTACGTTGTTTACACACATGTGAACACACAGCTAAATCACGTAACATAGTAGCAGCTAATGCAGGTGGGATGACATATGATAACGTTGCTTTCTTCCCAACTTACTTGTTTTAAACAGTTGAATAATATTAAATTGGTTTTGTTCAGTAGATAAAGTTGATGTGCTTGCTAGCTTGTTTTGCCTGCAAAGGTTTAAGGAAGCCCAACTGTATGCGAGTCAAACACTGGCTAAATACTAGCTAACGATACTTTTTTACTTTGCTAGCATTCTCTCTTTAAATGCGATGTTGCACTGTTAAGGCAAAATTTACCATAACATGACATGAAATGTTTAACTTTTGTAGCGGTAGTCTTTGGTGTTCAGTCAGCGATGATTAATATGATTAATGAGAAAAGAGGGATTCATTAGTGAATGCCGCAACCAAAACCTTTTCAGTGATGATCTAGCTGGTATGATCCTGGGAAAGGATCTCTAGAAAAGAGTGGGAACCCTGTATAAAGACACGGCACAAATCGAGAAAAAAAGTTATGTCACTATGTACTTAGACAGTGTGACCTGAGCCACCTGGAACAGTTTCCTGTTCTTTTTTTCTGCTGGAATAAAGTTATTCTGACTGACAGGATCCTGTTGCCATGCCAACACCGATAAAAAGAGAGACAGAAAAAAAGTCCTACTTCATCTCTCAAAGAGGAAAAGATAAACTTTTACTCAGTTCAGCCTATTCCATTTTGTATTTCATTTCTGCAGCATGGCACTATGTGGAAGCAGTCAATCATTTCAGATAATTGGATTCTCTGGAAATGGATTTTCTGCTAAAAAAAATTAAAGAAAAATCTGGAAGAATTTTGTTTGCTATTTAATTTGCTCTAAAATAATGACAATTCATTGACGCACTAGATTTTGAATAGAGAGTAGCTATTAAATTGATGGGTGAAACATTTACTCATTAAGTTGGCATCAGCATAGGTCAACTCACTCTGGCTCTGCACACATGATCCTAAAAACTCTGATTTAATAATTGTAAATTATTTTCTAATTCTTAAAGTGGGGTCCAACTCAGAGGCACTGTGCAAGAGAAAAACAAATGACACCTCTGCTCTAATAGGAATATTGGAAGTTATGAGTGACTTATTTAAGGTCTTACATTGTCTCGCCAAGGCTATGCTAGCTTTCAATGGGTTGCATGACTCTATGTCTCCAGTGCCCCCTCCTCCCATTCTTGCACAGCATGCCTCCTCTGTATGCCTTACATTCTGCTGTACTACCAAGCCTGATATGCTACAAAGTTAAACACAGAGAAAGGTTAGGAAGGTATTGACAGAGTCCTGCTTAGAACGGTGACATTTGAGCCCAAGAGCGTATATTTTATTAAGTGTTCTATCTCCCGGACGTAACATGGGGGCACATGCGGATGAGTGTTGCATATCGAAGGTAGCGGTGTCAGCTAATTTGCCGGAGCAGATCAACCTGTGACAGGACACGCATGGCTGACTTTAGGATTACTGGACAGAGATGAGGTTTGGTTGCTGAAGCTGCTGTTAACAGATCGTGGGCTTACAGAGCAGCATGTCTTAAAGACAATCTCTTTCCCGAACTCTGTGGCAAGACCATGACCTTTTGAGACCACTTGCTCTGTGATGTGAGACAGTTACTCATCCCATGTAACTCACAGTGCAGTCTCCTCTCTGTAAGTGTATCAACTCCTTTTTTTCATTAGAAAGGCAGACATTTCATATGGGTCATAAGGGTCTTGTTATTTTTGTTAATTAATCCGTCCACATTTCTGAAATTCTGTTGGTTGCTGAAGCTGGTTGTTTTTACACATAGTTTTATGACCTACCTGGTAACTTTTGTTTTCTTTTAATACTAAAACCTTTATTGTCTTCATCAAATTCCAAAATACAGAAAACAGATTCATAAAGTAGACATTGTGTAAATCTAAGATGTAAATCAATCAGTAACATTGGCAATAGGTGATTGATTTTGCTTTTCAGAAAACTATTAAACTTGGTAAACTTGTACAGTTTGGGTCCCGGAACATTTTTTGAAATTTAGAATGCTGCAGCTGTTTTGCTTTCCGCCATCACCAAATGATGTGTTTCATGTTTTATCTTATCTCCTTAACCAAACATGATATCACACAAATGTTGATGCCAACCCCTATGTTTTGATGGTCAATGATTATAATGATATGACATAACATCATAAACTGTTCAAGTGATTATTTAATGTTGACTTCAGTGATGTTGTGAAAAGCCAGTATCTGAGAACCTAGGCTAGACTTTAAATATCATGTATGTTGCATGCAATGTCGTTTTTAAAGTGTAATCACTTTGTTCATTAATCCTGACAATAGAGTTATTTAAAAGGCGAGAACAATATTCAATTTGAATTTAACAATAAAAAAAAATGTTTTCTTAGAAAAGAAAATGAACAAGGATGGACTGGCTTGCCTGTGGAAGAGTTGATGTCAATGGTCTCCAATCACTTGGGTCTATCCAACCACAGTTTGTTGGAGATGTCATATTTGGTGCGACCTCAAGTGCTTGTCCCTATAAGTCGTCCTTGGTACATTGCTCTTTTGAGGGGATACAATCACAACATACCACGGCCTGCCTTGAACTATTGTTTAAATACATCTTATTCGTCGTAGGCTCAGAGCTCAATTAAGGTCCAAAAACTATTAGAATAATTTCAGGGAGCCTCAATGTCGCACTGGGTGACATGTTCCTTTTGGTCACCACAAACATGGCCAATGTATGTGTTCAATCCCACATACACCGTCCTTCTGCTGTAAATATTCACTAGTGAACCAAATGTGTAATAATCTGCTGCTGAAAATAGTCCGCAACAAATGTACTTTTTACTCCTGTTTGAGTAACATTTGTTAAAAACTACAATGCCCAATGGTTTAAGAAAACGATAAGACCTTTTTTAAAAGATGGAAACAATCCCCTTTAGTTGCACAAACAGGGTATAGAAGTCTGATAGAGTGGTGGACTAAAATATTTCTTGATTTTAGAACTTTCCTGGGGTTTGTTTATAGTAAGAAAATATAAAAGAATATATGCCTTATCTATTTCATGTTGCTTGCGTTAAACTGACGAGAGATGATTCTTACTTCCTTTTATTTATAATTTAGCTTATCTTTTGATTGCATATACTCATAATGCAGCTACAGAGGCTTAGTACACACTCAAAAACCTCCCTTTACTTTACATTCTGGATAATATCTCTGAAGCACCTCCTCAAATACACAACATTTAATTGTTTATTCAATCAAATCCTGGGGGAGTAGAAATATGAATATAAAACATGCAATATACATACAGTATATAGTAAACACCGGCTCTAGATAAATAAGCTGCAGCCCAATTTTATAAATTTGGCCAATGAGGCGATTTCTTTCTTTATTTCTACTTTAAATTGTGATTTAGTAAAGATAACCCTATTTAAACAAGCGTATGTAACAAGTCAATGGCTGACTGTTCGATAAATCATAGGACAGGACTTTGGTGAAATGACCATACAGAGTCTAACAATGTGTGGTCATGGCCTTTAAGTGCCTTTAAGAAGGTGTGAATTACTTTTCACAGTGAAAGTTAATGTTCCCATCATCTCTCTGCTTTGGCCTCGAGAAAGAAATAAACTTTGTTTAGCAGGTTAAGAACTTGTGTGTTTCATTCAGCTGTTTTCTACTGTACAGTTAGGTTTAATCGCTTGCACAGAAGGTCATGTACAACCTGGTATTAAGAATATAAATTTCAATTACCACTGCTTTTGCACAATCAAATAAATGAAACAGCTAGATGATTTTTGTCAATATCATCACCATAAGAGCCAGTTTCTTTTTTTTACATTTTACAAAGACTAGGGAAAGCCTCTGAATGTCACACTGATCTTCAGACTCACTGACATTTTATTAATCATAATAAATTCCTCGCTTGCAAAGTCTTTTACCCACTAATAATGGACTCTTGTGTTATACAGTAAAATTACAAGCTTGGAAGACATTGGATTTGATTATCTGCAAGGACTCAAAAAGGAAAATACATTTATTGTATTTAGTTCTGCATGCCTCCGCATTAAACCCACAACAGAGCACAGTGTGCTGTGGCAATAACCTAATGTGTAAATCTCTAAACCAAGGGGCATCGGAGAGGATTTGGTAGTTCACAAATGCAAAACTGATTTGTGAACACCATGAGCGACCCCATATTACAGCCGCTACAAATAGGCTTAAACAACTGCTACAATTATTTCCTTATTTAAAAAAAGCAGCAACCTCCTACCTGCAAAGGGAAGAGTTGCCGGTAGACACGACTACTGTAAGTGATCACACATGTGGAAGAAACCTCCCGCATTGTGTTCTAATTTGTTTATGACTTAGAAGCCAACAGTGGAGAACATAAAAGCATTGCATAATGCCATTGTGAAGAAGCATCATGGATGCCAGGAGGAAAACAAACAAACAACAGATTGTAATGCAATTCAAGAAAGCAATTCTTTGATTATTCATTATCAAAGAATTCTGGTCTTTCCATAGACTTAAAAAAGCTTATTGTTTAGCTTTATATAATGAAATGTATAATACGTAAAGACAAATGTAGACAGACACAAAATGTACGTGTTCTCTGTTAACTTTTCATCAGCTTTATCTGTGGCTTTTTCATGTGCAGTATATTCCCTCTCTGTTGATATGCCAGCTGTATTTGGTGAACAGTAGTCAAAAGAAAACCATGCCAACAAAATGTACTTACCTAATTCTGCTTCAAGGTTGCTTGTATTTCTCTGACAGAGGCCACTGTAAGATGATAGCCTTTACAGCTCTTCAGTAAAAAAAAACACAGGTCACAAAACATCACATATTACTGAATAATAAAAACTAAAATGATTAATTTTTTTAAAGAAAAAAAGAAATAACCTTCTCATTGAAGAGCACATGCTATTCCTCATGGGGAACAAAAGATGAACCTTAATCTCCAACCGTTGTCTTATTGTGAAATCTGACTGATTTAAAAACACTGCTGGCAGAAATATCTAACATCTAACTGCCAAAAAGATTTAGAATAACCTTGACATAGAGAATAAGAATGCAAAAATGTGTCCTGTTAGTTGAGAGTGTGCACATTTGGTGTAGTCTCCCTATGACTTTTTAATGGTGGTACAACAATGCCTTTGCCACTGAATGAAAACAGCCATTATTCACACAACTGAACAAGGTCACTTGTAAAGAAACACGGGCCATTTTAAGTTCTTGAATAATCGACCTGTGCTGTTGTTTTCCTGGTGAGGACAGTCTTCCCTATAAAAAGGGGCAAGCACCACCTCCTGTTGTTTTTATCTGGCTCCTCTTTTTCCCCATCTCTGTCCTTTGACTCGAAAGGAGAATCCTCATCCAACCCAGCTGGTGTGGAGAGATACTATGTTATCATCATTCACATCCTCAGCATCAGTCTGTGCTGGGTAATCTGGTACAAGAGCTAAAACATTGGGAAAGCCTTGTAACGTAAATCCGCCTGATGGCCCTCTATCTGCTTTCAAGCATGAAAAATTAAAACTGGGTTGTTATGTTATACTATATCTTGATTGTTTATCTAGAATTTTATTCAGCGTATCCACCAAATGTTCAGTGTCAGGGCTTTTCAATTGGTTTCAAAATGTGGACATGGCTAATGAAACACAGTTAATAAATACATGACTAAGGCAAATATATCACCTATAGTTTCTCAGGCTGTTTTCATACACTGCTCGTAACTATGCGTACGAGGTAATTTGTGTATATCCCACAAAATCAATTCATATGTATTACACGTAATTGTGAAGGAAGTATAAAAAGCAATAAAAGAAGAGGTCAGGGTGTATGGGTGGATCCAAAAACAAAGGACTTTCACCCAAGACACTGCCATTGTCAGTTATTTTAAGCCAAACCACAACCTTTTCTTTGCCTAAACTTAACCAAGTTGTTTCCTGTGAAGACTGAAGTTTATTTTGAAAAGATTGTATGCATGTAACATGTATGGAACAGCGTGTTGCTGGATATTCATTGGAGAACGCAAGATAAATAAGAAAATGAGTATACATTGAGTTTCTATACGACATAGGCAAATACAGTACCTCCAATGTCACACTTTCCCATCCTCATAGTTTGAAGTCCTGCCATAATAAAATGTTTAGCAAAGAATGTATTGTTTAGAACATATATGGAACATAAGCATGAGCAGCAGTGAGGTGGCTCATGCTGCAGGAGTGAAGATTCTGCTAAAGTTTTTCAGGGTTTTGGCACATTTTCTGCTGTGACTGTAGGTCACTATATGAATCGATCGCAACTGCTGTGTAAAGTCAAGCTGACCGCAGCTGCCGTCCTCCACAAAGGAGCAAGCTTCAACCCTTCCAAAGGCACCTTTCAAGTGTACAGGGAGGTTTGGAAAGTATTTTAAGATTTGTTAGATTATATGGTGACATTTTCAAGAAAGTAAAAGGTAATACAGGAGTTCCACTTTTCATTGCAGAAAAGAATATGCGGACTATCCAGCTAAAAAGAATATAGCTTGATCTGTTTTAGGCTTTGCTGCACTCTTACATGTTATAATATAGCTAAGTGGTTCTAGGGGAACATATGGCAATCTTTTTGAGATAAGTGTCTTTATGAGATAATTACTTTGTGCATGGAAGGGGGATTTGCTGCATGTTTGTTCAGTTGCTTGAGCCGTTAGAGCTATGGGAGTATTTTACAATAATGTGTTTTTATTCTCTCTTTTTTATGTTAATGCTGTAGATCTGATTTGATTTTGGGGCTGCATGCTTGCATGTATGATCAATATTGATTCATCTGCATATTTTATATGTTGTTAACCATTGTTACACTACACCTAAGTGACATCTCATTAGAGTAATACACTAAGGCAGTAGTGGGAAATTGTTTTACTGTCGCAAAACCTGTTAGATAGGAGGCTGGGGTGCAGAGGTGGACAAGGTTAGATCTTTTGATTACGATAAAGTAGTAATACCACAGTATTTGTAAAAGTATCAGTGACAAAATCTTTGTAAATGTACAAAACTATCAAGCATCAAAATATACTTAAAGTACCAAAAGTATCCTAACTCATTATGCAGAAAGGCCCATTTATATATGGATATGGAATTAATCTGCAGATGCTCAGGTTCAAAATGAGTTCAAACTTTTATTAGCATAAAAGCAAAGGCCAACATTTCTATTCTAGGTGCTTGCCAGAAACAGAGCAGTTGTTGCTCACTTGCGGCCACTACGGGCCGGTCAAGAGAAGTGAGGAGTCAGCGGTCAATGATGATATAAAACACAATGAAAGGTCTTTAAACACGCAGTCATAAATGAACATGAAAGATATTAGGCAGATACGTAGGTCCTGTAGTATGCGAGATTAGCCGTGGACAGACAGATAAACACACGCAAACACACACTCACACACGATCAAACGTATGATCTCCTTACAGGCTTACGCCTTTTGAAAATAACAAACAGAAGGCCTAAAAATACGTTTCCAATTCCTTCCAAGGATTGCCAAGAAAAGTAACAATTAGTGTCAATGGGAGGAACCACTCCATCATAACGGTGTAGAGTTGCTTAGGAGAGTTGCCACGCAATAGAACCTCTGGTACTGCTTTGTTACAGGAATATTGTAGCTCAACGGTTGGACTATTCTTTAGGCAGAACATTTCCAGTTACAGATAGTAGGTTTTCTGGATACTACTTAGGATGTAAGTTTCTGGAGCAAGTCCAGGATACATTTACCTGCATTCACTATTCTTCATCCTGAGCCCATTTAATACCAAACATGACATCAAATGTCATGCAAGAAAGTGAAAGATGGAGTGACTGGTCATCAAAACACATTATAGCAAGGTATTTACGGATGATCATGTGTTTTTAATAGTTGACCTGTTTTGCTCTGAAGCAAGTATATCTTAAAAATGAAACCCGATAGCAAAAAGGGAAAAGTTAGAGAGACAAATGGATAGCTATGGAGAGGGAAAAGGAGTGAGACAGTGTGTTTTCCATCAGAGCCAACCTTGCCAGGCAATTTGGGCCCCCATTTCAGAGGCCTAATGGGAGATGGACAGTGATGGACAGTGCGTGTGGGTTACTTATTAATCTGGGAGAGGCAATTGGAGAACCTCTATCGACCTGCAGTAAATTAAATAAGGCCTTTCCTGAAATGGCATTATTCTCCCTCTGCTCCTCTCTCCTCTCTTGACCAGCTGCAAGGGATTAGAGCAAATAAAATGGAAAGAATTTAGACACTGTGAAATGATGATGGATATTGACCAAACATATAGTAATGGGTATAGTGTTTGAGAGTTAAAATGATCAATGTTCTATGGTTTTATAAGGTAAAATGTTTAGTAAGGTTTACTGTTGTGTGCTCAAAATAAATTGAGTTTTGAATTACATATTCTTATCATGAACTTTAAAATTAAAATGTTAAGGTAAACTATAATGACTTATTGCATCCACTTGGGTATTCATTGCTGTTTTGTACAGAAACAAGGTTGTCAAGTATTTTATAATTCAATTAGAATACAACCTTGGTGTGCTTAAGATTCCTAATGAGCAACAAAGTTTCAACAAAGAGCTATTTTTTGTCAGGCATACAAGCCCTTGAGAAATACTAACCCACATGCTCACAGTGTAAAAGTGGCAGATCAGTGTCCTAGAAAAGATTGCTCACCCAAGTGTTCTTAACAACCAATCATTGCCTCACACTGTAGGCTTCAACTCATTTTTGATTGGTTGATTTCTGTGCTTTCTTTTTTTTCCAGCAACTTTGGTGCTAATCTTTCATTTGAGCCATTTATGGATAGCCATTCATATCCTCACTTCAACAGATGAACCAGATATGAGCATACGCCTGTAAAGATGACTGAGAATATAGCCCTGCAGAAGTCACCTTGTGTCCAATAATAGCCCCAGCTCTGTTGTACATCCATCAGTCTACTGTAAGTTATTTAGGACAACTTTACCCCAAAGTCTTCCGAAGACCTCAGGGTACCAGATACTTTGGCACCCGCCCTGTCTGACCCCTCTCCCATGTAGAAACTCACTCTCTGAGAAATTACTTACTGTACTAATAAAATACTCAACACACACAACCCAGAAGTGAATGCATAGTCCACTCTATACCTAAATACTAGCCAACAGGACAAAAAAAGGCATTGCTCTTTTTCAATGTATTATGCTAAAGGTATAAAAAACTAAAAGAACGCTAATATGAAACTCTAACACCTGAAACACTGAGGACTCCTCATGAACACACACGCCCACCTTGCCCACTTGGTTGGAGAAGGACTGTGTAGTCTTAATGATCACACACCCAAATCCCCAGACAGCCAGCATTACACACCTCTTCATCAGCAGAGAATGGACAGATCAATGAAGAGAAACGGTATTGGAGCAACATTGGCCTCAATTATGTGGTCTGGGACAATAAACAACGTTTATCAGACTACTTTGCAAAACATGCAACATTTATCCTATCATATTGCTAACAACAACTCTAAAACCCACTCTGTTTAGCGGCTTGATTAGATTTTACTAGGTCGACTCTGGATAGAAGCAGCCTGTGATGGAGAATCAATGCTGGTAGGATCAGCGGTAGCTGGGAGGCGCTGCAATGGCGTTGCGCCATGCTCCCGACAATTCAAAATAAAGATCAACAACATTGCCCTTTTGACTTTTTCTATCTGTTCTGGTCTTATGTTCAGAGACAGCAGATGTGATCTGCTTCTGGTGTTCATTCATCTGGTGGATCATTGCAGTTATATCAATGTAGTGTTAACCAAAGCTGTCACATGTGATGTCATACAACACCCTATTATTTCTCTCAGGGTAGGTTTTAAAAAATATTGTGAATAAGAATTGTGATGTCTGATTAATTTGAAATAAGAGAAAGTATTTCCAGCAAACAAAAGGGATGAAGGCCTTTTTTTGGATCTCCAGAGAGAGCCATTTAATTGTCTATTACTTTGACCTGAGCTTGCTTGTTTTTTGGTTGGATACAAACTTTGGTTCATACACCTTGAAACAACTATAGGATGGATCGCCATAAAATTCTGGGAAGATATTCTTAGTCCTCAGAGGATGAGTCCTACTGATTTTGGTGATCACCTGACTTTTCCTCTAGCACCACCATGAGGTTGACATTGGTGGTTTAAAGTGAAACCTTTTTTACATGTATTATTTTGGATGGTGTTGTGGGATTTTTCCACTGAATAAAATATAAAACATGAATTCACACAGAGCATAAATCTTTTCTGAGTTGTATTGGAATACTTTTGCAAATGCGGATCTCCCAGCTTTCCAGACTGGAAAGAAAGAGCAAGACGTTCAGAAAATGGTATCTGTACTTACAGGCGTGCATCATAAACATCCCTTATCCCCCACCCCTGTACATTCTGTCCATTCATAACATTATATAGAGAGAGTCGCTTTCAGTATCTTGGAATCAAGAGTTGGTCTATTACCTTCAGCTGGGAAGCTGCAATCAAACACTTTCGCATGGGAAGCAGAATCCTAAGTGAATAGAGTTTAAACTGCCAATATATATGGATTAGCATGGAATTTGCTATAGATATTCAAGGTCCCCTTGAAGAAAGATTGTAATGACTTTGGTCAAGTCTCTGACTTTTCCTCTAGCACCAACTATGGATCAAAGTTTCCACTTTTTCAGTGAAATCCCTCAACATCTTCTTCATGGTCTGGTGCCAGATTTTGTACAGATATTGTCATGTCTCGTCGAGTTTGCTAACGTTTTCATGTTGTGGTCACCGTGTCTTACGTCCAGTCTTGTCATTCCTGTTTTATTTTGTACCTACCTCTTGTCCCTCATTCCAGATCCCTTTACTTCTTGTCATTGTGTGGTTTCCAGCCATCGTCAGCTTCTGCCCGCCCCTGATTGTTTCCACCTGTGCCCACTCACCTCATGTATAAATAGTCCTATCTCCCCTTGTCTTTTGCCAGTTTGTCTGGTTATGTCCCAGTGTATTGAACCAGCGTGTCAGCAGTATTTTTTAAATTTTTTAAATTTTTTGAATATCCTCCTTGTGAGCGTTTTGAGTTTATGCTACCTGTTTGAAAGTAAAGTATTTTATTCTACACTTAACATCTGTTTCTGGCGTCGTGCATTTGAGTCTTCCTTCCCTGTGTCCGAGGTCGTGACAGATATTCATGGTGCCCAGATGATGAATCCTACCCTCATTAGTGATTTTTATATTTTTATTTTTTACTCTTATCCTTTTCTTTTTAATCTCAACATTGCCATGGAATGTGGTGCAGATATTCCTGTTCCCCAGAAAATGAATTGCAAAAACCTTGATCCCCTGACCTATCATTCAGCTTCATCATCACGTCAAAATGTATGTTTGTCCAACACTTTGATTCTATTGATTGATACTAATGGCCTCAGCTATATTTAGCAGTGTGATACGTATAGTTTAGTAAATGTACGCATGCTAACAAACTAAATTTAGATGGTTTACACTTTAATTGCTAAACTTCAAAATGCCATCATTATCATTGTAAGCATGCTGATGTGAGCATTTTTTCCCTGTGCTTAAATCCATCTTTACGGAGCTGCTAACATAACTGTAGACTTGTCGTGTTATATAGTACTACCATAAAGGTTATGCATAGTAACTAGTTATATGAGCAAAAGTGGCACCCTCTAACATACTGCATACACTTAATCACTCAGCCCTGCAAAGCAGCTTGCTGAAATAAACATGCACTGGTTTGGGCAATAAGGGAATAGACTGATGAGGTTAGAAAGCCGTCTGCGCTCATAGTTTGAGCACTTATATTGTGTAACCATTATTTAACAGTATCTCACATAGCCTTTGCCCTCTAATTTTCTCAGATTACAGGGGGAAAAGCTGGATGCTTGTACTCGCTGCCATTAAACGGAATGAGGCAAGCCTATGGCCTTAAGTCACACAAAATATGCAAGTAATTTTCCAAAGTGGATGCAGGGTCAGGGTGGATGGGTCCATAATCATTGGCCATGCAAAAGTACATGCAAATCTGTGCTCGGCAGTGAGCACTGGTCAAGCCTATAGAACCCATTAGAAAGTGATGCCTGCGTGAAATACAACTGAAAGCAGCATAACACTCAAAGCACTTCTTATGCTTTCTAATTTGGTAATAGATTTTCATTAGGTATGAGAAGTTGATAATGTATGCATTACGACAGTTATGTTCCACTGCCTAGGTTTCCCAAGCAGTTGGGATTTCAGTTTATGAATGAACAATATCCAGGTAGAAGGGCACCATCTTCTAAGAAGGTCAGCAAATACAGGAGCATTTGGTCAAGTGCTTCCAAAGACCCTCCGGAGAATTAGGGAGCAATTATGGAAAGAGAAAAGTTCTACTGTCGAATCAAAGGTGATATACACCATGCTGCTTCAAACACTTGAGTGGTGATATGGAGAGGTGAGTGAATGGTGGTTGTATTTAGTATGGAGATATTTATGAGGGGAGATGAGCAGATATTAGAGGCAACTGCCCCCATCAGCTTTGTCATTACCACCACCCAACAAACTCCTCTGGGTGTAAGAGACCTACTCAACTGGTCGCTCAATGGATCCATTACCAGGGCATTAAACATGCAAGATGAGAACAGTAAAACGCATGGGGTGTGTGCGTGTCTGTCTGTGTCTTTGTGTTGCGATGTATTGGTTACTATATATCTTGGCAAATACCGTATTTGGGTTCATCCAAACTTGTTGTAAACAAACATGGTGCCAGATTCTTTGATAATCAGCAATGCTGCCCCTAAAAGCTGTCAGTGCTTTGTAACATCCAATTGGATAAACACTAGGAAAAGGTCATTAATAGCCTTTCACATGGATGCACACATAAAACATTTGACATGAATGGACACAAATGCATGAATACATACACAAATACACACACATACTTTCAAAGGGGATGACGCACAAGCCAAGAGCCTTGATAGAAACCAAAGTGTCTGCCTAATGGAAAAAACATTTTGTAAGTACTTTGTTGCACCATCTGCATTATTTGCACAGTAATTGCTTCCATAGTCTGCAGGTTGGAATGTACAACTTCTGGGGCAGTGAATAAAATGGGCAATGATTGGTATTGTATCTCCGTAAATGCACAAGTGTGTGTGGATTTAATGTAAATCAGTATTTTATTTGACATTAATGTTTTGCAGATTTGATCTTTTTTCTTCCATGTCCACTATTAGTGCACTTTGACATTATAAAAACCATGAATGCATATTTGTGGACACTTTCATCCAAAGTGACTTTTAGTGCAGTCCTCTTATTTATTCATCATGCCAAGCAGCAGTCCAGAGAGTGCCATGTAAATCTTATGACCACATGTTGGCAAGTCTAAAATCATGAGCATATTATGAAATCAGTCCCAACTGCACAAAATATCCACAGTGTCTGACGAAAAAAGCATTTAGTAATTGGAGATGAGTATAATCTTGTAACTGGAAATTTTCTTAGTTGCAGACATCTTGGGCCTGGGTGATATGAATCCCGCCCAGGCCTTCTCCATTCCATCAAATCCAACAGAATGCTGTAGATGTGACGCACTGGAATAGGAGATGTTGGAGTAATCCAATAAAGGCATTAGTGTACCATTAGGAGGGTGCTTCCTGGCTTTGGAGGGACACACAGAGCCTTGTTTAGCCTAATAGAGCGTCCCTGTTAGCGTTTATTTATGGCAGCAAGATGTCAAACCACTTAGAGGTGGAATGTTGCCTGTCCATTAAGGCTGCTGTCCAATGGGAGGCCTCAGAAAGAAGTTCTTAGGACTTGGCCTAAGTCCAATCTTCTTGTCTGTACTCCCTTTTCAAAAATAAATACTTTTGGCCTTTTCAACCAGCAAATAAGATGTGTAACGTAAACTTTTATACTGCTGAACTTTAATGTGCTTGCATCCTTTACTTACGAGTATATATGGGCTCTTTTTGATTCATCGTGTGAGGTTTCAATGTACCGTGCACTTGTTTGCTTATGCAATATCTGTAGGCCCTTTCCCTGCATGTCATATTTGAAACTGAAGACGAACATATGACTGAACATGCACATAACAAATACCATAGTAGACCATCGAATGCCATAGAAATGCTTCCTTTCCAGAGTTGTAGTTTTTACTTCTCTCACACTTCCTTGTTCTCTCTTGCTTTTCAACACAATGCTATGTTCTTGCTCACTGTCTCTTTCTCTGTTTTTTGGTCAGTCAATAAATAACTTTTAGGAGACAATATTGCTAAATTAATTTCTAAGGTCCAAGTCCGATCTTCATTTAACCCGAGGCGGGAGGAGGCGGTTACCTACACATCACATAATTATCACATATTGTCGCATTTGTTGGGGAAAACTCGTATCTCCAAATTTATTTTTCATAAATCAATGATATTGCTCACCCTTAACGTCTGTCTGTGGATTTTACAAATATTTATGATAAGTATTTAAAAGGTCTTGTGACTAGATCTTGTAAATCTATTGGATCCTCAAACTGTCAGCAAAACCTCACAACTCCACCCCACTTAGGAAAAGATAGATAGATGGATAGTTTACTTACTTTATACTTTATATTTGATACTTTATTATTGCCACGCAACAGTGTTGGTGGTAATTGTACGGTACAGCTACAATAAATATGTACAGTAAAATAATATGAAATGTACAAATCATGAGTTCAGTCCAGTGCCTGCACAGCAATATGGTCAGTATAAAGGAACTTGTTGTAAGGGGAGTTAAGTGTTCTGACTGAAAAAAAACAGTTTTTGAAGCGGGTGGTCTTGGTGTGAGATGAACCTGTAGCACCTTCCAGAGGGGAGAAGTTGGAAGAGGTGGTAAGCTGGTTGGGAGGTGTCGCTGGTTTAGTTGTCTGAATGAAGGTACGCTTTGTGTACAGTGAATCAACTGAGTCAAGGTCACAGCCAATGATATTGGAGGCTTTAGTGAAAATCCTCAAAATGTTTCTTCTTGGTGTGACTCTCTGAGCTCCCATACCAGATAGTGAGAGATGATGTCACGATGCTCTCTATGAAGGCTAGCAGGTGTGTTTTTGACATGATACTTCTTCAGTTGCCTGAGGAAGTTCAGTCAAGGAGTCTGTCAAGGTTATGGGTTGGTCAGAGATATAAATCGGGACGTTGATGTTTGTCCTCCTCTGAAGGTCAACAGCTATTTCCATTGTTTTTGAGGTATTGACCCTGCACCAGTTTACAGCCAAGGTCACCTCTTGTCAGTATTGAGACTCGTCATTATTGTTGATGAGACCAATGATAGTTGTATTATCTACATCAGGGGTATTCAACTAAAATTCTAAGAGGTCCAGTTAGAGAAAATTTCCGGAGCATCATAATGTCTAACGTGCATTATGAATTAGTGTGATATATATTGAAGTAGCCTAGTAGCTGTATCAACGTCTGCACGTCATCAACAACTGACTGTCACATCTAATAAAGAAAGTACAATTTAAAAACATTTCGACAATATTTATAGTAACTTAACATTGAACTATACAGATATATATAATACTGTAGATATGTATAATGTTCTTCTCGGGTTGCATTTAAAAAATAAAATTGAGAAAATAAATAAAATAACTTTTGAAAAATTGTGCATCTTAAAATAAAGTGCTTAATTTTAGAAAAATTAAATAAAGTGTAGCAGCAGCTTGAGTTTCCTTTTTTCTTTAACTGTTTCACATCTTGATTTAACAGTCTCAACCAATGTTAGAATTAATCAGTCTCAACACATCTTAACAATTGAACAGTTTAACCCAGGCTAGGACATCCAGGGGTAAACCTTTCTCTGTGCCTGATGATGCTAAAAGGTGGCCTATTTGCTTTATTTTGTCACAAATCAAAATCATATTGGGCTCTGAGTGCTTATTTTCTGTGCCCTCAGTTCAGACTTGAGTGGGTATGTTTGGTCAAAAACGTTGTGCTTTTCCTCATAGTTGCGTTTCACATCATCACTTTCATCATCACGGTCTCTGAGCATATGAGACGCTGGTGTTGTGCTCCCATTGGGAAGGATGAACATGAATGAGTCTGTCCATTCTGGGTTGAAAGCTCTGTTGACTTTTCTCTTCTTGGAGAGCGCCATGAGTAGTTATTTTTTCTCTCCCTGTCTGCCGCTCACTCGTCTCTTCGTCAGTGTTTCTCTCCCTTTCTCCGTCTTCTCTCCCTGTATTGCTAACTTGTCTAATCGCTTTCCGTCTGTCATCTCTCATCTATCTGTATTCAAAGTCGTAATGTTTGCCACCTGGAATGCACAAATTTGATTGGCTGAGTAGCATCACGTGGGATGGCTTAACTCTCATGGTCTGTGAGTTTCCTGAACCGCTAAACCAGTACCGTAAAAACGATAAAAGCTGCGCCGTTTAAAATAGAAGCGCCCCGTCAAAATTGAAAATCCCTTAATAATTTATTGATTATAGGAACGGGTCCGGACAGGTCGGCGTCTGGGTCCGGACTCGGACTCGGACCGCGGTCCGCCTGTTAGTGACCCCTGATTTACATATTTGAATATTTTCAAGTATCTCAGTACTAGTGGTGCACCATTACTGAGAGTCACAGTAATCGTTGTTAATCTTGACAGATTGAATTTTGTTTCTAAGAAAGTCAAGTATTCAGTAGCAGAGAGTTGGGTTGACGCTCATGTTTTGAAGTCTAGTAAAGAGTGCGAGAGGATTGATGGTGTGAAAAGTTAAGTTGAAGTCTATAAACAGTTGGGTTGATTCTAGGTGTCGCAGAGTGAAGTGAAGAGCCAGGTTTATAGCGTCCTCAACAGATCTATTAGCTCTATACGCAAACTGATGTGGATCCAACAATGGGGATATACAGGTCTTCAGGCATGAGAGGATTAAGCACTCAGACACTTACATAGCCACTGAGGTGAGGGCAACTGGTCTGAAGACATTAAGGCATGTTGTTTTGGCTGACTGAGGGACTGGGGTGATGTTACATTCTAACACTGGTACTGCGCACAGTTGTTGAAAAGTAAATATCGGGGTCAGCCGCATAGTAGCTGAGCACGAAAGAGGAGAGCTGATCTGACATCAGAGCTGAAGGTTAACAGTGACAAAGCAATTTTGTCTAAGGCAGTTTTTCCCACAGTTTCATAATGTACTCTAACTCATCTAACACCTCAGTGGCAGTGCACCACGAGTCGGGACCGTCTCTAGGTCGGCTTTGAAAGGCTCGGAGGGAGAAGACAGTGCCCTTCACCGGACCACACCACTCAGTTAAAACTATGCAGTGGGCCTACCTGTTTATCAAATTCAGCTTAACATTGTGATTATACTGTAGATGGAAGTATTAGCTGACAAGACTAGCATAGCTAGCTAGTTAACCCACTGACACGCCTTCACTAATTGCTCTAATCAATGACACATTTTCTGGTCAAAGAACCTTTTAACTCCATTTTAGCTTGATCGGTAAAATGTCAATAATATAATGACACATGCAAGTGTCTGAACATATATAAAGACACTATACCAACTTTGATTACGCAGGGTTTAATTATTAAAAAAAGAACACAGGTTTTTTTTACTAAAAGAAAAAGGTTTTTGCTCGACAGCGACGATATGCATCATTGTATTTAACACATGTAGAAATAGAAAATATGTTTTGTTAATTCAAAGCTAATCTATTTCTGTATTTACTTGACATGGCCTTCAGATTGAAAACACTGAGGCGGCTAGTGGCTCTATTCATTCAAAATAACCCTCATAAGCTCTTGTAAGCTCTTGTCAATAAGTACACCAGAACACTTCCTCCTTTGCTTCGCTGATTCCCTGTCTTGTTTGATCTTGACACAGTGTTCTTTACTTTGATGTCATCATGCACAGAGGAATGAGTAGGAATACGAGCTGAGAGCTTGTGTAATGCCAAATCTCCGGTATACCTATGATATTTGGAGGATGTTAAACACAATCAATACTGAGCAACTACCATTCTTCTGTGACCAACAGTCACAGAAGCTTTGGAAGTAGAATTACAGTTCAATTCAAGGGCAGTCAAGAGATTAAAAAGAGAACAACACATTTCTTTTGTGCCGCTATTCACGGCAAACATCAAACTCTAGGTAAGATTTTTTTGATCATGTGAAAGGAGCATAATTAACTATACTTTCATTGTAACATTTGATGATTGTATTTCTTGATTATAGTGCACATGGTGAAAACCTTAATCAAGTATAGATTTGATCAAATTGAAACCTCATCTTGTGTACAATAATACAAAAGCTGGTATGATTCAACAAAGTCAGGAAAACACTTTTTTTTAAAGTTAGTTGTGTCATAACTGATCAGTTCTGCACACAGCACAGACACTAAAACCAACAAAGAACACAGATGCTCTGTATACCTCTTTTGTGGGTTCCTGCAGACATTTTGTATTTTCCTCTCTTCTTTTTTTACTGAAAACAGAGGGAAATTACACTGAGGAGAATGGTTTGAGTGAATTACAACAATAAAATGTGGAATGTAAAACCTAAAAAAAATGCTGAAACATACTAAAACACTGAAGAGCTGAGAGTACTGCAGCTACCCAAGCCTGAAAACCTTGCATTGAATCACTGCTCACATCTCTATGTTAGCGATTCTAATAATTCTTGAGACGGTCCATTGACAGCTCTGAGCAGCTGTCTGTGGGGACTTGGCTTGGGAACCGGAGGGTCAGCTGTTCAAGTCCCTGAACAGAAGTATGGAGTGTGAAAAGCTGGAGAAGTTCCAGTTCTCCTACTGGGCTCTGTCTAAGTGCCCACGAGCAAGGCACCAAACCCACATTTTCTTATTTCTGATCAATCAGGTTTTTAGAGCTAGTTATTTAGCTACATCTACAACATAAATAAGGCCACACAACTCCTGTACATCTACAGGTTTTTGTGAATCACCTCACAGAAATAAAATTAAAATTCTTAAATGTGTGTATTTCTAATATCATCAGGATCAACTACCACAGCTTCAATGTCAACTGAAAATAATGTTGTCAGAATATGTCCTTCTATACTGATTTTTTTGGGCTAAACAAAATAACTCATCCTCTCAACAAGAAATTGGCTACCATTAACAGCTATCATGTCAGGCTAAGACAATGAAGTGAAACAAACATGTGATTATCAGGCTCAAACAGTGCCCCCTTAAATTCCCATATTTGCTCGCGGCCCACTGTCAATCTTTTTATACATAAATGTGGACTAGGTTGTTTCCAACAATCAACACTGACCTGGAAGGACTCTTTTTTTGGGGACATTGTGAACGATATATAAACACAAACTGATAACAGTGGTGGGAGCGCCCCTTGGAGTATGGTTTGACCTCAACAAGTCAAGAACGACCATGAACTAGACCAGTGGTTCTCAAACGTTTTTGGGCCAGCTCCCCCCTATCCATTATCCAGGTCCCTCACCGCCCCCCATTAAATAAAATGTAGGCTAATTGTCTCCCCTGAATTTAATGTTGATTATTATTCTGTTTGTATTATTCTGATTATTATTCTTAGTATCTATTATTTACATTACATATTGATTATATTAATTATGTATTTAAATTCTTATAATATTTTTCTTATTATTAGGTTGCTATATTATGTTATTATGAAAACTCTTATTCTCTGAGATTGAAGTTACATAATAACATTTCTAAATAATAACAAATATTATATTATTAAAATAATTTTTTATAAAGTTCTCTGAACGCCCCCCTGGGGAGCGCTACCGCCCCCGTTGAGAACCCCTGAACTAGACCCATATACGTATTGTCAACTAGTCAAACAATAAACATTGGGTATTTCTCTCTACTTTCTTTTAGTCACAGTAGTTAGCCAATGGAAATGGACACTGTATGGAAATGGTGCGTCTTAAATTATGACCACAGCGAGGGAGTGAGCATATGGATAACGATATTGGCCCCAGCGAGGCTCAAACAGGCTGCAGCAGTACGTAGTGCTCCATCAATATCAGATTTTAAATTGGAAAAACGTTTGTGTCACAAGGGGGCCGGACCGATGACTTGATGAATTGGCCGTCTTGGTGATTGATGGTGAAGGGGGAGCGGTCAGAGGGAAAGTTATGCCAGACAGTGTCAATATAAGGTTGTTTGCCTCTCATGCATAGTAATACCTGTAAAAATGTGTGTGCTAAGTACCCATGATATGACGATTTTACTTTTTGCAGGTAAGACTTGACGTCAACATCACCATGACCCCTATTCAAATGGGTGTTTCACGACAGCAGAAGAGGACAAGGAACAGGGCGATCCAATCAATGCTCCATTCAGACCATGTTAAATGGTAAACTGCTTTGTACCAGTGAATAAACAGCAACACACAAATATTATTTCACATAAACCCTAACAGTACATCAACATAAGAGATTCCATAAAGGCATACATTCTGAAACCAAGGTTGTATGCTCCAAAATCCATATTCAGCTAAATCAATGACACAAACACATGTCTAGTCATAGTAATAAATGGCCTTATTAATTAGCTTTAGTAATAACAATTTGCATCGCTATTTGAAATTCTCAACACTTATTACAATCCTAGGAGTCTGGAATAGCATAACATTAGGAGACGGCTTTAAAAGAGGGGGGTGGGGGCTGTAAATTTAACCAGCAGGGAAGCCTGTGTGATTACTGTGGGATCGGATGCTCTCTACTTGCAGATAATGATGACTCATTCAGATGCTGGCTGCCTTACAATAATGACACTGAATCACAAAAATAATTTGTGATGGAATGCATCCACTCTCCACTTATGCTTGTATTAGTATGTTCAATGAATGTTGGTGATTGTAAGTGATAAATATGGATATCAGGCATTTTGTGTCACGGTGCGGTTTAAAAGAGGACCTAAGTGCAGTACACATAGCAGGCACGTTGCAAACAAAAAGCGTGCTTTAATAAACAAAGCTGAATTCAACACAATGGTATAAAAAAAACTGAGGGAGCAGGCCACGGAAGCAGAAACCAGGACTTTAGGGGGAAAGTGACCAGGGAACTAAGAAGGAGGACGACCAAAACTAAAAGCCAGGATCATGACATTTTGTCATTGTTCCTTTGTGTTGCACACTGAGATAAAAAAGTGTCATTACAAAGTGCGATGCTATTCTAGTTTTTCCAGCAAACCTGACTCAGACTGTAATCTTTGTCGTGTGGAGTTTAAGATTAAGAAAGCTTTTAGCTAAATGCTCATTTTGGCATTCTAACTTGCCATAATGTCAATGCTAACATGTTGATGTTAACCCTATTCACCATCTTAGTTTAGCATGTTCGCATTTACTACAACATTTACTAATAGACAATAAACCCAAAGTGTGGCTGAGGCTGAGGGGAATGCATACAGATACACATGTCTAACCAATTGATAGAGTGTCACTTACTTATACAAAATGTATCAGACGAATACCCAACAAATGCATAACGTATACAAAATATCGGCAATACGCTGGTTTACGTTGATATAAGGTAAGGCATAAGTAGTATTCGTTAAGAGCATGCGGTGTTACGCTGGGGTGCGTTGTTGAACGCTGATGTTTTGAGCATATTCAAAATTACCGGACGTACCCAAAGTGTGCTTCATAAGATATGCAGACGTTATGTTACGTTAGACATACGTGAATATGTACATGAATACTTACCTACGTAAATACAGTACGTAAATACCTACGTGACTACGTTAGAGGTACGTTAGATATAGGCACCCTACAGCCAATTTATTGATAACGAGTGGATAACCTATTCGTAACCTATGTTAACATTATGCCTGACGACGGAGTAACTTATTAAACGTGTTTCTACAGTACAGCTAGCATTCAGCATTTTAGCCGTTCTCCAGCATCAGCATGACGTGAACCAAATGGCACTTTTCCAGCTCCGTTGGCCAGATGCTCTGATACGTTTTGTATAAGTAAGTGATACGCTATCAATATGTTTCACATACGTATAATAATTTGTTATGTATTTGTTATGTATACGTCAGCTACAACACCGCTGTGGAAAAGTTGGATGTATTTGGACTTGAAATTTTGAGCTAATTTTCATATATGCCGGCATGTTTCTGCCATACAGAACTGTGTGACAGGGCTGTATGTCTGGCGTGTTCGGCATATTGTCTGCGTCCTTCATACGATTACAACTTACCCTTAATTTATATCAACTTATTGCCGATATTTCGTATGCGCCGGCATACGTTTCTGTCATACGGATATGTGTGACAGGGCCTTAATGTCCGTAGGATTCATCCTCTGGGCACAGTTGATGTCTGTACAAAATTCCATGGAAATGCATCTAAAAGTTGTGGAGATATTTCAGTCTGAACCAAAGTGGTTGATCGACCGACTGACATTGCAATCCCTGGAGCCATGCAACTAACACGACTAAAAATATAGCAACAAACCCTTCCCACCTGCAAACACAGCTAACAAGGTACCCAGTCAAGGAGGAAGCACTTTTACCCTTCTGCCATCCAGAAAATCTTACGCAATGCATATTTGAAATTATTTTATATATTTTATTTTAAACATTATAAAATAATTACAAATGTACTTTACAATATTCCTCAATCAAATCTCACAAAAAACGAACCAAAACAGCGTTCTTTTTTTCCTAAATGAACACATAAGAAAGTTAATTAATAAAAAATGGATGATTGCACTGTACATTAAAAATTGTGGTGCAACTCAAGTGTTCCTCTGCGATTCATTTACTTCTTTTTTTCTGACCCTCACAGGAAAATGAATGTGTACAACACAAGTACAGCTGGAGAAGTAAGAAATGCGAGAGTGAAAGGCAATGTTGTCTTGTAATATTTTTATCAGCGTGCACAAAGCTCTACAGCTTTACTATCCTGGTGCTGTCAGCCCTGTGACTGAGGAAATTGGGAATGATGGTCACTGCCATCATGGATGATTACATATGAACGAATGAGCACACACCAAGAGTGCTGTGCTTTTGTGGCTTTACCTTTCTCCCAATGGAATAGAGGATGAGAGACTGCCACCAGGTATGCGTCACAGAGGACAGTAATGAATTGCAGGGGAGGGAAGAAAGGGTAAGAGGATGAGAGAAAATGGGAGGACAGATGGAATAACGGGGAAATTAATAAATGTAGGGAAAAGAGAAAGAAAAACATAGGTGTAGATGAGAATAGAGGGGGGCTGACAATAGGGTCAGGCTCTTTTAAAATCACAGTTTTAAAATAGTGATTGTAGGCTCATAACAACCCTGTGACAAGAGCCTTTACAAACATGTAACATCCAATATAGGGTTCAAAAAGAGTCTGCTTTTGTTTCCAGAAAAGGTATCCAACCTACATAAACCAAGGGACATGGGTGAATGGACCACAAGAAAAACCTTTATTTCTATAAGCTATTGTTAATTGATTAACCACAGTTAGTTAGTTGGCTGTGACTGATATGCCCATCTACGTACTGCATGGAATAGTCTCTTCATTCATAGCGTTACATTGTAGCCCAAAATCAATATACATATTCTGGCTCTTTGATGGCAGAGCCAATGACCAATGGTTAGATCAGTAATATTGTGCCTTTTTATTTTTAAAAAAGGGGTTTCATAAGATTGACTAAACAGATCACAATTGGCTGAACAATTGCATGGCGTTTGTATTGTGCTGAGACAATAAGATAATAAGCTAAGTCAATGAAAGCCGTGTAAGAGGGCTCCTCCTGTGATCACAGAGCTATTATTACAATGCGTGTATATTGATTCTGTCAGTCACAGCTAACTAACTAACTGTGGTTAATCAATGAACAATAGCATATTGAAATAAAGGTTTTTCTTGCGGTCCATTCACCCATGTCCCTTGGTTTATGTAGGTTGGATTGTTACCTTTGTCGGGGGCAAAGATAAACATGCACATGACACTATTGTTTTAACTCCATTTAGTCTTAATGCACACGTGCTGACACTTTCTTTTTGTCGACAGATGTAGAATACCTTTTTGAAGTCTATATTCGATGTGACATTTTTGTAAAGGCTCTCGTCACAGGGTTGTTGTGAGCCTACATTCACTATTTTAAAACTGTGATTCTAAAAGACAAATAACACATCACCCAAAATTAAACTTGTCTGTTGTCTAAATCATTTGTTAGTCCCTGTCCTCCAAGCCTTTTCATTTTGCAAAATGCTGTTTGAAAATAGAGCATAAATCATGTTGCTTGTCTGAGTATAGCTTCCAAAATGGGTTATGTTAAACTAATTTTTCTTATACCACGGTACTGTTATTGGGCTAACAAGCTGTTTCTTTATTTCCATTACTTCTATATGGATCATCAACTGGTGAGGACAATTTGTCCGCTATATGTAGCTTTAGCCTCAATCATTTCGAATAATATCTGTAGCCATCTAGTGCATATTTACTAGACTGTTTGCAGGATCCTTATTTTAAAACCTGCCACAGACAGTGTTTTCAACCGATTCACAGAGTTAGCATAAAATATCTTGCTAGCAAGCTACATCTTAAGAAATCTGCCACCAACAGTGAGTCACTGGCTTGATATATGAAGCTGCTCTTATCTGACATCGAGATCCCATTGTTCAAAAATGACTATGAATTTAAGTGGCAAATCTGCAACCATTATTATGAACAACATATGTGCCATTCTATAATGGAAAACTTGACAGGTATGGCAACAATACTTGGGAGAAGGGCCTAGCAAAGGGTCAATTAACTTTCTAAATCCATTTTGTGGAGTGTGGCAATTGACGTGCTCTTAATCTGACAAAAAATGCTCTTTTTTATTGCATGTTCTGCATTTGTTAGCAAGGCAAGGAGTGTCAATATCAATACAAGTAGGGTAGAAGCATGTAGTCATCAGTGCATACTTTAAGAACTGCACACACAAAAAAAAACCGGGATGACTGCTGCTGCTGCTGCAAAAAAAAACTCCATTGAATTCCACCGGATATTCTGTCAATGTGCCAGCAATCTAAACAAACAACACTTGATAGCCTGCCCAGTGTCAATACCCTGGAATTTATCCCATATTTGCACTGCATGAGGTCGCTTGTTTGCCATAGGCCAGGTTGATTGAACTGGCAAGGTTTGTCATTTGTCTGATGGGGTGAAGAGTGAGAGAGTGAGATCCAGAACTATTTCTGGATGAAAGTTGTGCCAGGGAGCACACAGGGTGGTATCTGTCCCCTCAGTGTCTCACTGCCTTGTATCTGGATGTACTTCTTACCAGGGATTTCATGAAAGACATAATCATGCTGTATTTTTTGTAGTATTCTAACTTTTGGCAAGTTTTGATTCTGCCCTATACTTCTATAATCTATCAATCTTCTATATAACATTACACAGAATACTTTGAGTCATTCTCTTTGAAGTTAAATTCAAAAGGTTGAAGAGACAATAATTGCATGTTTTTCATACCTCAAAATGCAGTAGAAGTGTTGTGAAAGGATGTTGAATAGAGATAGATGAGATCTATTGATCTTCAGGGCAATTCTATAGCCATATACCTTTCTCAAACAAAAACACGTTCATACCACCACGTAAAAACAGCCATTAAGAAAGTAATAAATCAGAAATAAGTGAGGTGGGGGGGACTGATTGATGAATAGAAAAATGAGAGAGCGGAAATTCAGAATGATGAAAGGGGGATGTCAGTGAAGCTTGACAAGGCCACACAGGACAAACCAACTAATAGCATAATGGATACAGCAGGTATAATAATAAGACAATGGAAATAGTAAAAGTAAAAGAAAAATAACCTCACAGATGAAAGATCCACTCCAGATGGGGAACTTTATTTAAATTCCTACTCTCACCACATCCTCCTACAGGGAGAGCCCTATCTGTGTTCACTCATAACAATGTACAGAATAAAAATCTATACTCCTCCTATGGCTCCCTCTCTCCCGGCTGCCTACAGTATGATAAAACAGCTCTCTCAATGGCACAGCTGCTTGTGTAGCACGGCTTGGTCTTGGCCCCGAGACTGTCGGGCATTAGCCACGGTAACATGGATACTGACAGGAACAGGAATTTATTGCTTCACTTCAGTGACTTTTGCCAGATCCATACTCCCCACTGGTCATTTAATAGGAGATGGTGATGAAAAATGGTGAATGAGTTAAGTAAATAATCTTAGGTCGTTGACTTCAAATATTTATGTTGGAGTTCCCGGAAGAAATTTAGAGACTAAATTTGTTAAGACGTGAGTCAGCCTTTAAGAATCCTGCTCATTAGTCAGATTCAAAAACATAGGAGTTTTCAAATGTATCATATCGCACCAGTCAAACATTGTACTATATCCTTATTATACATGAGTATTTTTGAGTATAAAAGAAAAGTATAAAATGGAGCATGGATGTAATTTTAATTGTGCGAGGAATGAGACAACTAACTAATTTTACATTACACTCTGTAGCTTATGCTTTAGATTCATAACTTTAATATCTCAGCCTCCTTCAGCAGCAAAACACCCCCCCCTCATTCAGCCGCTAGCAGTGAAGATAATGAGTGCAATTACTCAGGAAGCGAATGGAGTTCACCTCTTCAGTGAGGAGAAATTCAGTGTTGCTGTGTCAGTGGGAAAGTTCAATTCCCCACAGAGACAGGGCCACAGCCATCGTTGACTATTTTGCTGACCCACACCACAGGCAAGGCACTAAACACCCACGGGTGGCTGTAAGTATCATAACAGCAGACTATAGTTTATTAGGAAGGGGAAAATTAAATGACCAGCTGAACTTAACTTGTCCTCACAGGTGCTCAGTCCCCCACTCAGCCATAACCGCAGTATGCACTATATAAATGTGTCAGAGGTTGTTGCATTTTTGGCAAAACACCAAGTGTAAATATGAAAGATTATGTAAAAGCATGCGTCATAATAGCAGCACTGATTGCAGAAACACTTCCTGCCCCCACATGTTGCTTCAGATGCCAGCAAAAGAAATTGTGATGCTGAATTTTGTGTTCTCCACCAGGCCTGTGAGGATATAATGTCATCAGCTATTTGCGTGCATGTCCTCGTGTGTGTGTGTGTGTGCATCTGTGTATAAAACCTGACTGTTTTAAATATGTAATTTAATATTTCTTTCAAAAGAGAACCAATTTACTTCTGGACAACACGAGCTTCTTAGTCAAGATGGCCATCACAATGGGATTTGGGTTTTGACATAGAAACACTTTTTTTTTTAAACAGACTCCAGCTGATCATGGTTTCTCAATGTGGAAATCTGACTTTATGTTCTGTAGTCAGTTTAACAACGAAATTAATAAATATTTATGTTACACAACATGTGAATGCCGTAATTGTTAGACATAAATAGTTTTTAACACCTGGAAAGGGTTAGAAAGAAAGAAACTACATAGATTGTTGAGACGGACATTGACTAGTCTTGAAGGGGTTGAGAGCTTGAAATAAAGCAAAATACTGTACGTGCTCTGTCTTAACTTCTATGACTCTAATAAGCTCTTCACGAGCCTACCATGGCACCGTCTACAAGTTATATCTCCAGCTGACGGACAAAAATTTCTTTCTGTTTGTGGTTTGAGAATACTGTAGCTGTTGATAAACTGGGAGGCTTTTATTGTAGAGAAAAATTTTAAAGTCTGGAAGAGATTGAAAAAGTAGCCAGATAACATCAACTAATATGGTTTGATAACACTGGGGCTGATGTTTTTATTCATTAGAGGGATTTCCAATGAGAAATAACTACATTTCAAAGGATTTCGTGCAAGCACTGAATTTGCTCGCAGAAGAAAAACATCCACAGTGAGCTTTTGTGTAGAGTTCAACTTTGTAAACATTGGCACAAATGGTGGTACTGACCAATCGCAGTGCTGACCTTTGAACATACAGAGACCTGGAGGAATGAAGGAAATGAAGGAAGCTACACCATCACTGTCCAATTTTATTCAATAAAGTGCTCTGTAAAATAGATCTAGCATGGTTCGTTAGACAGTAGAGGAGGGTTCAAATACCTACCTTCACTATTAGCTTACCAATTATTGTTTGAGAAAGTAGTCACTATGTCTCCAACTGTCCAGCACCACCCATACGCACAAATACATTTTTCCTGTGCCACTTTTTGGTCTGACCGGGGACTAACATTGACTGTTAGTTTCCCCGAACACCCTTCTCCCACTGTGACAGTAACAGAGACTTGGGTGGAACAGATGTTTTGTGACAGGCTTGTGTAGCTGAGATGGAGCTGAGTGTGGGACTGACACTGTTATGTTCACATTCTTGGGATTTTGTGAGCTCACTGTCAATTGGGGAGAGGTGGTTGAGCAGGGTGATGGGGACTCTGGCAAATACGGTCGAAACAAACTCATTTAATCTGTCCTTTTTCCTCCATCATTTGGCTTAAAACCTTATACCCAATGATCCTTCTGGTCTTACCCAACACCTCATTCTCATTGTATTGGTGCTTGGTTTAGCAATCATTTTGCCTTAGAGTTTCTTCCAATCCCAGTTCTCCACCTCATCTCTCTCTGGAAAGGTGTTTAGTATCCTGGCTATGTCAACCACCAAAAAGTGATGTGCATTAAGTTCATTAAGATAGACATTCTGAAATAGTTTGTATCACCCCTGACAAAATATAAATATTGTTACACTGTAGTTTTTAGAAGACGTAACTAAAACAGCGGAAATTATGCATTGCTGGAGACTATTTATTGGTTCACTAGTGAGTATGTGTGGCAGCAGGACGGTGTGTGTGGGATTGAGTTCAAATAAACTACACTGTGTGTCCATGGTACTGTCAGAACTTGCCACCCAGTGTAATGATGTGGCTTTTTGGACAACAATGGAGCTCTGTGGCACATAAATAAGCGTCAGGCTTTGGCTACACAGACAATACTTGTTAGTAGAATCAAATTATTGTTGGTTTTGGTCTTTTCATTGGATGTGATGAGAAAAAAAATATTTTTTTACGTGACAGATAAACTGTAATTTTCTGAACCTTCCTACACACGTATAAAACACTTTTACATTTATGGTGGCAGAGGATTGAGGCTGTACAAAATGTTATGTAATTATGCACATACACTTTTAATTGCAATGTGATAAACAATGTGTGCAAGACAGGCATCCTGTAATCACCAGGGTAAGCTAATAGGCTAGAGGGAAGACACAAGATGTACAGTAAAACACCTCATGGACAACATAACTTAATCACATCTAGAAACACTGTCACACTGGTGATTAGACTTCAGGCCATTAACACTTGTCAGCTATAAAGCAACTTAATATATCTATCTGAGTTAATAAGGCTGCACATGACATCTATATTATGTATTGTATTTACATAGACACATAGACAAATAAAACCGAAAAACAATGTCAGTTTATAGGGCGTTGACAAATGCTGAGAATAATAACAACCACTTTATTAGAGAGTGGGTTGGCAACATAAGCCAGCAACGGTGTCTTTGGCTAATGCAATTAAAATGAAGGGGCTGCGGTACTGAATTTGTAATTATGTAGCTACATGGAATGCATCAGTGGAGGGAAAATTGTACTCAAAAGCAACAAAGAAGTGTTCATTCCTGAGACATGTATGGTTTCAAGTCCATAGTCAGCAGTTCAGTGTAGCTTCTGTAATAAACATTCATCATCACAAGCCACAGATTATATCAAATACAGATAAGAAAAGTGTGAAGACTTTTTTTCTTATTTTGCTCTTTGTGCTCTGTTTCACTTCCAATGGGTGGGTTTTATGTGCAACTGAGTAATCCTGGATCCCACTGGATTTGCCTTGAGATGTACTGCTGATATCCCCACTGCATCCTGACAACTAGGTGGAGTGTTCATTCATGTTGTTTGGCAATCTCAGATTCATGACGTGGTCTCTCCCCAAAGGATTCTTTGATGTTAGGAGCACCTCTGGGTGTTCAGCTGTTCCCAAGTGTGAGAACATTCTGTACCAAATCTAGTTGTTGAGTCATTCAGGAAACAAATAAAGTACTATATATTTCACAATAAAAGTACAGCGTAAAAATTATTAATTGTAAATATGTTGCTGATGCTTCACCTGCGATACATTAATTACTTGCCTATGTTGATAGGAGAGCACTAAAATATGTTTATGTTTGCGGTTGCGGTGTTTATGTTTTTCAGGATCAATGTCACATTTAAAGTAAATATGATGAGCTTGGAGGTTAAATCATGTCCTTGGTAACACATGGAGTATACTTTCCTAAAAATTCTTAAGTCAAAGTGCACTTAGATATTCCAAAGGGTTTGGCCGTTTTCCAGAGTACATAGGATAACCCAGAGAGCTCACACTGAGCCATTTTCATTTGAACTTCTTCCTGCCATAGGAACATAGTATGGCAGCAGTTTCAAAGGAAGATATTGAAAAATATTTTCTTAAGTGGTTGCCTGGTTCCGGAATTCTCACTTGTCATCCACATTTCTGATTTGTTCATTGATTCAAACAGGTCTGGAGTTGTGGCTACTGACTGCTATTTTTCTCCCAATTAGGAAAACAGTTGACCAATCAGAGTTCAGTATGCAGGATTAAACAGGGGTGTCATCTGCCTACATAGCAAGTAAGCTACCTAGCTACATTCATAAAAAAGATCGAAAAATAGTAATTAGTGCTCTATTGATTTGTTTCTTATCATAACCATTCCCAATCAAGAGAAAGCTAAAACTTAGCTTTCATTGGAGGAAACCCACAGGACAAACCCACACCCAAATATTATCAAGCTAAATTAAAAATGTAACTAAAAACTGAGAAGAAATCATGGCCAACAAAAAAAAACAAAAAACTCCAGCGTAACTTAAAAGACTCCAAAACAGCAGAGTGTTACTGGCTAAATCCTAGGTTTGCATATCAAAAAGCTGTCGATGACACTACAGCAGGGGTAGCCAACGCAGGCACTTGGTCGCCCGCAGGGATTACGTGAGTCGCCCGTAGGGCATTTTCTAGAAATAGCTCTCGTCACCATGGAGTAAAATCTGTAATTCATTGTTTTGCTGTTTTTTTTCAAGGATCAATAACACTTGAATTATTCGTTATTTTAAAATGACAATATTGAATATAGCATTTAAAAAACAAAAATGTTTTATGTATATATGAACTCTAACCCTGTAATAAATCTCCATTTCCCTTTTCGCTGAGACAAGCTAGCAGGAGCAGCTACGATGGGGCGCGAGGTGCATTGTTTACGCTAAACATGGCAGAAAAGCGAAAGGCTGGTTCTGCAGTTCTCTCAGTGCTGCAGGTCACTGAGAGAACTGCAGAACCAGCCTTGAGTTAAAGGCAGCTTTGGGCAGCAGCAGTCTCTTTTCACGAGGCCGGTGAACAAGTCACACAAAGCAACGGAAGCTTCATTTAGAGCTGCACATTTAAATAAAGAACAAGAAAGCCTTTTCGGACAGAGAGGTCTTGAAAGGAGCAATGATGGTTATTGAAAACACTGTTCTAAGTTAGTGGTTTGTACAAACAGGATATGATTTGAAGATGTGACGGTTAATGATTTCCTAAATCTTTTTACAGAAGGGATACTTTGTATTAAAATATAACTGGTGTGATTTTGAACAAAATGCTACAAATGTTCTCATTCATACAAAACTGTCAAAGATATTTACAAAAATATCAGAGATGTGATAACTGACTTTCAAATGTTGAAATAAATTGAGAACATAAATAATGTTGCATGTTTAAATATATCTGCATTTCTTACCATGGTAAACCATTGTTAATAATCATTGTGAGGAATAATTAACCTTAACATGTGATCAGACAGTCTCTTCACATATATGAATATTTATTATGATTATTATTATTAATGATAATATTATCATTAAAGGTGAATCGTGCAACTATGTTATTCAGGAAGTTTGTAAGTAGCCCTTCGTATTATTCAGTACCCTTGAAGTAGCTCTCAGTATCAAAAAGGTTGGTAACGCCTGCACTACAGAGAAACGTATTCTGTTTCCTTCTCTTCATCAGACAAAATCTTCTGGGAGTCTACATATCCCCATAGTGAACTACTGGAACCAATATTTAAAGAGAACACAAGATTAGCTGTAACCTCTTTTCTCTGATAGCATAAGTGAGTGTTGTTTGTCCATGCCCGCTAGAATGACACATGTGAAATTCTCTATCCTGGGATCATTTTTTGTGAGTGTGCAAATTTAAATTTCACCTGGTCCCATTTATGCGAGTGTTTGACGATCATGATCCTCAACAATGGCTAAAGCAGTACCCAGAGTTGCAGTACGAGGGGAAAGCTATGCTGTGTGTGTATTGTAGACAATTGTAGCCCATCCATCGCAGGCAACACTAAACATGTGCCCAGTTTATAGAAGTGATAGCAGAAAACTTCTGGAAAAAAAGACTGTTGACAAAACTGCCTCTGACCCCTACCTATCATTTATGATCGATGGTTCCTTCGACGTCTCCACCAAAGACTGTGAGATTGTCTGCTCCTGTATGCTTGGTAATGAAAGACCATCCAATATTCTAATTGGTGGGAATGAGGTTGAAAACGCCCATGCAGGCTGTAAGGTGTGTGTGTGTGTGTGTGAATATGTGTGTGTGTGTGTGCAGCGTATTCCCAAACATCAATACTGCTTAAAATATCTATCAGCAAGATGAAATAATTTGTGTGTGCCGTCCAAAACTATTACAACTCACTATTTTGGAATGGCCAGAAATAAGGTCTAAATTTAAGAGATTTTAACGGTTTTGTCTATGTCATAAAATATATCAGTAAATACCTCACTTGTGAATGTTGAAGCTTTTACCTGTCTTATTAAAGGTGGTTCCTAACAAGTGGCTCGATAAGACTGAATGTCATCACGCCAAACACAAATCCGTCTTTAGCTTAGTGGTGGTGATGTGAAGTCAGGCGCTCGTGGTGTAGTTTGTTTAAAGCCTTTTTACTTTTAAGATTCCATTTACACTTCAAAAATTTGTGGTCTTCATTTGTGAAGATGTTGTTGCTGAACAAAACATATTATTAAGGTTTGTTTGCCATCGAGTTAATTTTCTGCCCTAATCAAAGATCTAATGTAAATATCCAAATGGCTTTTTATCGAGGCAACCAGTACGATATTAACTTTTGGGGTTGGCCTAAAAAAGTATGCCATCTCTGCAGCACTCTATAAAAAGATGCTGTGTGGCTCCGCTTTCACAAGAGTGTCACGACTGCAAGCCAATCCTGGCTGGAGTAATGATATAGCGGCGTCTGAAGGTAACGCTAAAACTTCACATGCCAAATCCTCAAACATGTTATGTCTTTGATGTATGGAATGATCTCTTCTTTAGTATCTACTTTTTGTATGGTATAATTCATACATAATTAATTGCTGCTAATAAGAGATTGACACTGGCAATATTGTGCACCCATCATGCTTTGTTTTTTTGTATCACATTTCAGGATGTAAAGAGAGAAGCATGACATATGACAATGTTGATGGAAGTATTGCATAGACTTGTTAATGAGATTTGCAAAGCGTGGTGCATCTTCAAAGGATCTCAGAAAATCAGGGCAACAAAACATGCTACACACTTAATCATCAGAGGTTGTTCTTCAGGCTGCTGATGGATTTATATGTTCATACACACAATAATCAATAGTTCCACTATTCCAGGACGCACTCTTTTTTAGCGAATGTATAGTTGTAGTCCAAAGGACGTTCTGCCACAAAAAGCAAAATCCAGGCATTTATTTCTGCTTCACAAAGTATTTTCTCAATCACCTCTTTAGAAACCTTGTGAACGAGAGCCACTGGTCACAGGGGGTTGTTTATACTCTTTACAATTTGGCAGGTGGGATTATACTGGAGAGTGTTCGAGGCACACCATATTACTGTCGTTCTCAAGCCAAAAAGACACAGTAAGAGCCTCAGTGCAGGCATAGCTGGCCAGCTTTCATGTGCCTCTGGGCTTATGTAAACACCCTCTATGGCCCAAACACTGGTAAACAGCCTTATCACCTTCCCCACCAGGTTTGCACGTTGCATGTCTGTCTCTTTTCTCTATTTAATAACGTGATTGCATAGGTTGTTAAGCGGCCGCTCATGACATTCATTCCAGCTCAACTGTGCACTAGTGTTGCTTTCCCTTACAGTGAATTTAGACCCTAATACAAAATCGGCAATTAAGCCAATCGACAAGTTAATGAATGACCGATGCATTCATGAGATGATTTAACTTTGATTATTGATCATCTACCCACAATTGTAGCATTGTCATCATTAGGCAAGGCAGTAATTTATTCCATTACACACTGGAATGTCATTACACATCCACACTGTGTGACTAACAGGAAAATTAGCATTCTTGAAGCTTAAACACATGCCTCTCTCTACTGATCAGCAAATGTTTGCCAATTACTAAACCTGTCTCTGTCATGCTATGTCTCTTTCATTAACCATATAAACTATGCAGAAAGGGTTTTCATATAACAAGAGGAATCAAAAGCCCATTAACGTTGTAAGCACATTAAAGATTTTCCCAGCATAAGTCTTTATCTTTCATTTGTATTGGATCGCCACTATCTTACTGTTTGGGAAACTATACATACACACATAGTCTATCCCTGAAATGTTTAGGAACATTTCCTGCCTGGGGTCATATGGGAATGGGAGCAGGGATCGATAGTCAGGTAAATCAGTACTGCCAACCTTCAACCTCAAGACCTAGTGACATCTCAGGGATAATGCCCGTACGGCTGTGTTTTACATGTCGCTATGGTGTGTTTCATAGGAGGCAGAAGAGGATGTGACAATCATAAACATTAATTAGACGTAAGAGATGTTGCCAAAACACTTTAGAGAACAAAGTATCACATTGCACTTGATATGCAACACTTCACTTACGTGTACCATACTTGATCCAACTGTATTGTGTTGAAATGACATACAAATCAAATCAAGTTTATTTATATAGCCCAATATCACAAATTACACATTTGTCTCAGTGTGCTTTACAGACTGTACAGTATACGACATCCTCTGTCCTTAGACCCTCGCATCGCACACACCAGCCACCCGTCTGAGAAAACCCATTTCGGCCGCTTGTACCCGTGATCTCAATCTTTCGGTCATGATCCAGCCTTCATGAACATAGGTGAGGGTAGGAACGAAGATCAACCGGTATATTGAGAGCTTTGCCTTCTGGCTCAGCTCTCTTTTCGTCACAACGGTGCGGTAAAGTGACTGTAATACCGCCCCCGCTGCTCCGATTCTCCAGCCAATCGCGAACAAGACCCCGAGGTACTTGAACTCCTTCACTTGGGGTAATGGCTCATTCCTGCTGAGAGCCATGGCCTCAGATTTAGAGGTGCTGATCCTCATCCCAACCGCTGCACACTCGGCTGCGAACCGATCCAGTGACTGTTGAAGGTCACAGACCGATGATGCCATAAGGACCACATCATCTGCAAAGAGCAGCGATGAGATCCTCAGGTCACCGAACTGCAACCCCTCTCCTCCACGACTACGCCTCGATATCCTATCCATGAAAATCACGAACAGGATTGGTGATAAAGCGCAGCCCAGGCGGAGGCCAACATTCACTGGAAACGAGTCCGACTTACTGCCGAGTATCCGGACACAACTCTCGCTTTGGGCGTACAGGGATTGGATGGCCCTCAAAAGTGACCCCCTCACCCCATACTCCCAGTAGCACCTCCCACAATATCACCCGGGGGACCCGGTCATACGCCTTCTCCAGATCCACAAAACACATGTAGATCGGATGGGCGTACTCCCAGGACCCCTCCAGGATCCTTGCAAGAGTAAAGAGTTGGTCTGTTGTTCCACGACCAGGACGGAATCCGCATTGTTCCTCTTCAATCAGAGGTTCGACTACCGGCCGAACACTCCTTTCCAGTACCTTCGAGTAGACTTTACCAGGGAGGCTGAGAAGTGTGATAGTGTGTTAGTCGGATTCAGGAGTACCTCAAAGTGCTCCTTCCACCGGCCGATAACCTTCTCAGCTGAAGTCAGCAGGGTCCCACCTTTGCTGTACACAGCTTGGATGGTTCCTCGCTTCCCCCTCATGAGCTGCCAGATGGTTTTCCAGAAGCACCTTGGTGCCGACCGAAAGTCCTTCTCCATAGCTTCTCCGAACTTCTCCCACACCCGCTGCTTTGCCTCTGACACGGCAGAAGCTGCCGCCCTTCTAGTCCTTCGACACCCTGCAACTGTTTCCGGAGTCCTCCCGGATAACATAACCCGGAAGGACTCCTTCTTCAGTCGGATGGCTTCCCTGACCACTGGGGTCCACCACGGTGTTTGAGGGTTACCGCCCCTTGAGGCACCTAAGACCTTGAGACCACAGGTCATCACCGCAGCTTCAGCAATAGAGGTTTTGAACATCGCCCACTCAGGTTCAATGCCCCCAATCTACATAGAGATGGCTGAAAAGCTCCGCTGGAGGTGTGAGTTAAAGATCCCCAGGACAGGGGCTTCCTCCAGACGTTCCCAGTTCACCCGCACTACCCGTTTGGGTTTACCAGGTCTGTCCAGAGTCTTCCCCCACCCCTTGATCCAACTCACCACCAGATGGTGATCAGTCGACAGCTCCGCCCCTCTCTTCACCCGAGTGTCCAAAACATGCGGCCTCAGATCAGATGATACGATTACAAAATCGATCATTGACCTTTGGCCTAGGGTGCTCTGGTACCACGTGCACTTATGAGCATCCTTATGTTCGAACATGGTGTTTGTTATGGCCATTCCATGACTAGCATAGAAGTCCAACAACAAACGACCGTTCGGGTTTAGATCAGGCAGGCCCTTCCTCCCAATCACGCCTCTCCAGGTGTCTCCATCGTTTCCCACGTGTGCGTTGAAGTCTCCCAGCAAGACTACGGAGTCCCCTACTGGAGCCCCCTGCAGGGCTCCATTCAGGGTCTCCAAGAAGGCCGAATACTCAGAACTGCGGTTTGGGGCATAGGCACAAACAACAGTCAGTTTTCCCCCCCATAACCCGAAGGCGTAGGGAGGCGACCCTCTCGTCCACCGGGATAAACTCCAACGTAGCGGCGCCAACCCCTATCCAGGAGTACGGTTCCAGAGCCAAGACTATGCGTGGAGGTAAGCCCCACCAGATCCAACTGGCAGCGATCCACCTTTCCGCACTAGTTCCGGCTCCTTCCCCCACAGAGAGGTGACGTTCCACGTCCCCAGAGCCAGCCTCTGCTGCCCGGGCCTGGTCCGTCGAGGTCCCTGACCATCACTGCCACCCGTGTGACAGCGCACCTGACCCCAGCGGTTTTTCCCATGAGTGGTGGGCCCACAGGATGGATGGATTGGAGGCACCACGTAGCTTCTTCCGGCACTGCCCGACCGGGCTCCGTGGCAAACCCGGCCACCAGGCGCTTGCTGTCGGGCCCTCTCTCTGGGCCTGGCTCCAGACGGGGGCCCCGGGCTTCCTCCGGGCAGGGTCTCTCCTTTCCTTTCCCTTTCTTTCATGAAGTCGTTTTTGAACCATTCTTAGTCTGGCCCCTCGCCTGAGACCAATTTGCCTTGGGAGACCCTACCAGGAGCACTAGGCTCCAGACAACACAGCTCTCAGGTTCATAGGGACACACAAACCTCTCCACCACGATAAGGTGGTAGTTCCCAGAGAGGAGGAATGTTCTATAACCAATTCAAATACAAATTATATATACACTGCAATATCAAAACATTTCAGACAGGATAGTTGGCACTCTTCAGTGTATGCCCCAACCACTTCCAGTTTGCATTCAAAAACAGAAAAGCACAGCTTTGTCAGATTAAACACATACAGTAAAGACTGAGAAAGTAATTCACCCCTTGTTAGTATTTTGAGTGTTTGCAGCTTTCATGTGCCAGATTTGTTTTCTCGCCAATCTTTAGCCTACTGTATGTGTGAAGAAACCAGAAACATGTTGTTTAGATAACAATCATTTTTATCTTCATTTAATCAGGCCGTCTCATTGGGATTAAGATCTATTTTCCAAGAGAGAACTGAGAAACATTCTCAGGAACATAATCAGCAAAACCGAAACAACCCAACTCCACAATAAACGAGGAATTAAAAACAGTTACATGAATCAGAAAAGAACGTTGGATGATTAAGCTTTAAAATCTCTGAGAGGAATGTAGTTGGCAGTGTATTCTATTTAAAAGGACCTTAAACAAGCAATTAGAACTCGGTATGCTAACCATGGATAAAACCAAAGAAAGATAAGTTTCGGAGGAAAATTGTTTAATTCTGCGTGAACAGATACATTTGCTTTCCCTGTCAACAATGCTGGCTTACCTGTGTGCTTGATATGTGGCGAGAAATTAGCAAACAACAGAAAATGTAATGTTGAAAGACATTTTGTGGGAAATTTGTGAGGCTGTTGTGAATTGTTTAAAAGCCAAAGAAATGATCACCACCTCCATTTGGATGAAAACACACTGAAACGGACATAATTAAATACAAACTGGCCTATTTTTTAATGTTTACTCTTTTTAAGATATTAGGCTGCAGCTATACGTTTCTTTTATTTCAAAGTGGGCGACTTTTTTTATTCATTTAATTTCTATATTGTATTTTTTATTGTTTTGTGCATTTTTATAATATATTCATTTTATTTTATTCAACAAATATGGGGAGGACTCAAATATCCCTGCATAGTTCTGTGTTTAATTTATTTCAAAGTAGGCCTAAAGATGCCAGTGTATTTTTTTCCTTCTCTTCAAAAGTGTAAAGTTAATGTAGTGTAAATTCCCAATAAATGTGAACAGGTACCACGTGGTCACGCCTACCGCACCAACAAAGGCCACTTACAACGACCAATAAGAAGAAGAAAACATCCCTCTTATGCTAGAAATCTTGGCTGTGTCTCAATTCATGGGCTACAGCCTTCTCAGATAGCATTTGTAGACCGATTATGTCACAGCGGCCGCGACAGGGTTGTCCCATTTCGGCGACTCCTTGAGATGCAGCCGACAAATGCGGTCTTCTTTTGCCAGATTTACAGGATGTATCCTACACAGCCTGAGGTATCCCAAGATTCATTGCGCGCCCAGAGAAAAACATTCTGACGAAAAATGGCGCCCCTCGATCCAGCAGTAGCGGTAAATGGATATAGTTTTAAATGTAAATATTGGGTTTCAACTCGCTCGAATAGCGAACTTTTAACACCTTAACTTTCAAACCTAAGAGTTGTAAATGTTGATTTATATTTTACATAGATTGTGGCAACTGTATATATAATGTATACTTCATATTTCCTGCTTGGTTTTCTGACAGTTTCTGAAAGTCCAGTGCAATCGTTCGGATTGACTAAACATATATTATTTATAATATGTGTACTTATTTTGCAACTTAATCTCTTTTATTTAGTGGTGTATAGCTAAACTTGTTCTAACATTTTGTTTTGTTTTAGGGAGAAGGAGACGGAGGCAGAAGAGAGGTGAGGAAGGAGAGCAGGGAGAGGATGGACAGACTCTTCTCTCTGCTGGAGAAACTTGTTGACGAATGAAATGTAAATTAATTGAAATAAATAATATATATATATAATGATGAATATATTGTGCATTTAATTTACATGAACTATAAATTAAAAGTAATGAAAACTTAATTGATTTCAAGGTTCAAGAAGGATTTATTTTGTACATGTGATTTATTAATTTAGAAAAGGGATTATTTCATTTAGAAAACTACCTATCAATGAATGGAAATGAATGATCGAACAAAGAAAATGATTGAATGATTATTATAAACAAAACTATTATAAAACAATATAACATTTACAGTGTATACAGATAAAGTTTGCTGCTGGACTTGGATGGGCTGCCACAATAAAGCCCCTGGTGTCTCCTAATGCATAATATAAAATACATTATCACCGGTGAGAAAGCATATCTTCAATAATGATTGAAAAGAAAAAAAGAAAAGTATTATCTCTGGTTCCGTTCTCTGGAACAAATGTTAAAGTAAGCCGTCAACTGCGCTTGATAACTTCAGAGAGTTGCTAGGAGACGGGAGCAGCAAAATGTAGGGGCGTGAACAACTGGTGATGTACCAGGAAGTCCCCCGTGGACCGGAGCGTCTCATTTCGTAGACCGCTCAGTTCAGCCTTCGCGGTATGCGGAGATCCTGGCCTCTAAAGACCGCGAAGGCTACGTCCTACGAAGACTGCAGCCCCTGAATTGAGACACAGCCCTTGACTAAATGTTAGAGCTCATTCGGGACCTTTTTGTAGAACTGCGACACAGTTAACTACTTTGGTGTTCTGTGGAGCAGTGAAGCTGATTGGCCCTCATGAGTATAATTTGATGTTTTGTTGCAGTTTTGATGTACATAAATAACTTGATATTATAACCCAAAGATTCCTAGTCCATCTCTTTTACAGATTTAACACTTAACACAGACTATATAAACAAGCAGTGTCCTCCAGTCTGTTTGTTAGCTAATAGCAAATGTTTTATATACAGACTCGTAATATATGACATTTGACATCAGACACAACGATAGCATCTCAACCGCAGAAACTTCGAGAAACAATCAAGTTATCAAGCTTTACAGACGTTGATGTGTTCAAGTTGAGAAATAATTGAATATTTAGCTATCGAGCAATTTGCTAGTCGGGTTCATAACAATTCAAGGAAACCAAGCTATCGACTCGATATAGGATAGCTTGCGATCTATTTACGATCGAGGATAATGTTACGTTTTATTATGATGTATTTACTATTTATTGGGAAGTTCTATGAATTACAGTCAAATGTATATACCAGTCTGTGTTCTGTTGCCGCAGAGGATCTCCGCCAAATCCAGGATCACCGTCACCAACATCCGCATGTATGTCCCGTCTGTGTCTCCATCTTGAATACTGTGTCTCGAGCTGGTCTGTTTCCACCACGTTAAACTCGCCCATATGATCTAAATCTATGACGGCATCCTCTTCAATAAACTCCACCGGTGGAATCGCAATGCATGCTGGGGTGGCAAGACTAGAAAAGTGAGCACCAACTCCACAATGGCTGCCATATTGGATTTATTCTCTACGTGTTTACATTTTATTTAGCTTATTCTTCAAGCGTGTTGTAAACAAACCTACTACTCTACAATGAGTTCTGAACTCCTTTCTTATGATGAGGTTCAGATGTGGAAAGACGAAGCTTTGAAAGTATTTTGCCGCAAGTGGAATTTAAAGGTTTCAGGAACAAAACTCGAACGTATTGCTAGGGTGTTTGCTGCATCAGAGATGGGCATAGCAAGCTAAATAAAATATAAACACATAGAGAATAAATCCAATATGGCAGCCCTTGTGGAGTTGGTTCTCACTTTTCTAGTCTTGCCACCCCAGCATGCATTGCGATTCCACCGGAAGCCCGAAACTCCGATTCCGTCCATAGACGACTCACTGTCACTCGATTCTGTCGAAATATCCGAGCCAGAGTCCGACATTGCCACGTCTGCCGTGCTGTCTGTGTATTCAACTGGTGGACTGTGTTTTACCTGTGACGTCAGAACAGGGCGTCGGCTGTTTCCGGTGATGTTAACATCGGTGGTCGACATTATAATAAATCCTGATTTATTAAATACTGCGGGCATAGTGTCATTAATAACACATTATTTTACACCACAAATAGCATTTACTATCATCAGTAGAATTTCATGTTTATCATTTCGTAGGCCCTTTAAGGCTGTTCTTATTAAGGGTTTTCTATACTGTGCTAGTTGTATAATTTATAAATACTTTATTTGTCAGTAGTACACCTTTTAGAATGTGTTTGTTAGCACATAATCAATGAATAATCATCTCTTTGTCTCTCATTGTATGTAGGCAAATGCATGCATGATGCGTTGCAAGGGTACTGGCCTTTATACCTAACTTGTATTTTGTCTATATGTCTAAAAGTGGTGAGGGCATTCTCAAATCATTTACCCTCTCTGCCAGAGATGACAGCATGTCAGTCAATATGCAATGTCTCTCTGACGTGTGAAAAGTAGGAAGGTCAAAAAGAAGATTGATGGAAATCCATTTTTCATTCCTCCATCTATACTCTCTACAGACGCAGTATATCCCTACAGGATTTTTCATGAAAAAACTCTCAAAAAGAGGTTAATCACGGACTGAACTCATCAAATAGAAGGAAGTTCCCTGATATTGACCCACTTACACAATCTTTAGCATCAAATAATCCATGCCTATTGCAGCATAGTGTGCCATGTTACGCATGAAATGCCCTTGTCATTTATGACTTACCAATAGCTTAATAATGAATATCAATTTGTCAGTTATTTTGTGCAGGGTTAGGGTTAGGTTTGTAAAACAAATTGTAGCATACTATTGTTTCTGTGAAAACGCATTAGATAAACTTTGTAACTTATAAGTGTGAGCCAAATGTATATCAATTTACAAAGTATTTCAGGTGTAGTATTGCATATTTCATGTGCAGCATTACATTATCCATACCTTCACTCAGAGCTTGTTAAATTTAATTTTCTAAATGTTATAACTCATGGACAGCCGTGCTCAATAGTCCCTCGCATTGCTCTAATGCAGTAGTTTAGGTTGTAATTATTCCCACGGAAAGGTTATGGGGCTTGTTTCTGTGAGTAGCAGGCGTCTCGCTCGGACTACGAATGTAGATCTCACATCGGCAAATATGTTGAATTAAAACATGAAATTGGTTTGGGGATTTCACAGGATGGTGCCCTTGTAATCTAAATCTGCCTGAGGGTTTCCTATCAATCTCAGTGTTGAATTAATGTATGGAAAAATGAGGATGGTAATGACATTTCTGTGTAATCTGGGATATTGCCTCTGTGCAGGTTTAATATTAATATCACAGCATTTTTAGTGTTCTTGTTGGATGTTCCGATGGAGATGCGATGATCTTGATGGCCTGAAAATGTTTTAAAGTCTGATGCAAGATTCAAAGAAGTAAAGTTTTCTGAAAATATTGAAATTAGGGCTGTCACAATATCAGATTTTCACTACAAGATTATCATAACCTAAATAATTTGTGATAAAGATATTATCACATTATTTATAAAACATTGGTCAAATCAAATAAATAATGCTAATAAACATTCAAATTAATCTTTGACTTGTTATTGTGCGTTTTGTCTCTTCAATGGAAAATTAATTACACTCATTTGTGTGAGGGGCATAGGAGAAGGAAACTTATTTAAGAGGTGCTGGATTATGTAGGCTAGCAATATTATTATATGTGTATTTTTAACAGATTTTTTTATTGTCAATGCAGGTACATACAGTATATACACCCCTAGTTAAAAATGTGTGAGTCGGCAGACTGTATGCAGCAGCAAGCTTGCTGACTGCGCATGGTCCTGTTTTGTTTCACGCTCCAGTTCAGTTGGTTGGCGGATGCACCTCCTCTGTTTGCCGAGAAGAAGCAGAAAAACATAAAAACCTGAATGATTGTTTTGAAGAGAGGTTTGTTATGAGATGCTCTGTTACGGCAGTTACAGCCATTACCAACAGGAATATCATTTGTCTTTAAAGGAATACAAAGACAGCCAAATGGTGTTGAACTCCTAGCAAACAACGTAACGTGAAGTGTGGATCTGTAAATGCGCATGTGTGGAACGGCAGATCAACGCTCATCTTCAATTGTAAATGGAGCAGCGTGCACATCCATGTAAATGCAGCAGAGTATGTAGGAGCCTTAACCAATACATAGAGTATCCGAAGTCTGTATAAAATTAGTCAGAAATCAGTTCAGCTGTCTTCACAAGTAGCTCTCTCTGTTTGTCCATGTCCATGTGTGTTTGTAGGAATGGTTGACAGTGTGACAGACCTATTTCTTTCCCCCTCCTAAAAAGTTTCACAACAAATGTCACTCGGCTGATTTTCAGCGGCCTTGCTAGCTTGTCTGTTTGTACTATAAAGAGGTCATCAGTGAAGAAGCGGATTAAATAACTGTCCCTAAAGTTTTAGTAAAACACTCTCTAAAGCAAAAATAAAATGCAGTAGAGTTTGTTAATTGAATTGCCACATGTATTTAGTCTGTTTAGATTTAACAAGCTGTTTTTCCTAAACTTTGAAAATTTCACAAATGCAGCCCTGAGTCTCAGGAAATTGAGATTGGTGAGATATGACACACAACAACATGAAATCGAATTCAATGCTGCACTCTGCAAGCATTTTAGATATTTTCATAGAAGATTGGATTCACTGTTTATTTCTCGTAATGGAGAGTCATTTATGTTACTCAGATCAATCACACGCGCACATTTTCTCACTAACATGTTTACTGCTTATCAGCATCACCATTAAAATCTCATTTTCGAAGCTCCAACAATCTGCTAATCATATGAACACTGATTGGATACCACATCATCAACACCTCGAGGATTGCCTGACGTTTGTATCTCGACATCTTCAATAACATCATCCTAACGTTCTCACATTGTGCAAGTGGATGTAGCATGACTATGTTTTTAGAAAACATTCAAACTATTGTTGAGCTCAAGTGATCATTTTAGCATATTTACCTGCATGACCAACAAATCTCATGCATATTCAGAAGTTATGGAGTAGATCTGATGCAGTAGGATTGGGAAGTTAACTCAAAGCACATGCAGTATTTTTCAAAGCTTCCCTAACAATGTCTTCCTTTATTATGGGAGGACAAGCTTGATGGAAAAAAGCTTCCTACCTTAACACTGTTTTTGTTTTTACCTGCAAGAACCTTTTAAACCTCTCTTTCTTGACAACTACAAAGCACAAAACTGCATAAATTAAATGTTTTAGAGACCCTCTGTGCAACTGATGTAACCATTATAGTATTATTTCCACATCATGTTAAATATATGATAGGAAAATACAGGTAATACTGATTGTAATACCGAGTGTAAAGCACAGCAGGAGACAGGAGACAGGGTTAACAAAGTAGTGTTAAACCCATCAGGACTCAGGAGGTGAACTGCACTTTCTAAAGAACAGGCTCTAAGCCTGGTAAATTAGCACGTCTATAGAGGAGACGATTGAATTAGCACGTCAGGGACCTGAGCTGATTGCTTACATCTGTGTTTTGACCCCCCTGTTGTAGAACAAAGGAAAACTGACCTGGAAGCTCTTCATGGTTTCCTGTCTTTAGAATGCGTATAGATATGGAGGCTGGGAGAGTTGCTTCTCTAAGCAGCACAGCAGACCTTACAAACCTGTATTTGTGTGAGTTTTATTGATCATCCTTTGTATGAAATAACACTCGGCTTCTTCTTATAAGAATATTGATCAAGACTTTTATTTGAATTGAATCCTGACTTCGTGGTGTTATTAAGAATATTTTTCAATATATCCGTCAGCTTGCCACCTTATAAATAAATAAATACCTGTTGTGGCTGTGTGAAACGTTGCTCTCAGCTTTACCAAAGGAGAACAATAAACTGTATCTCCTCTCTCCTTTTTTTGTTGCACTTCTTGCTTGAGTAAAGTGCACTTCTAAGATGTCGAGAGAGGATGTACCGCCGGCTATAGCTTGCGTTCTTTGTCGATATATTGAATTTATGAGTTCAATACAAATCAAAACGTTTCTGGCACAGAAGCTTTACAGAAGTCAGGGACAGGCTTATGCACTTCTTCAACACTATGGGCATTTCTAATGCAGCAGCTGTTTTAACAACGATGAATGCTTGGAATGGTACTGCTGCAAGCACCAATGCCATTTTTATTGGGTATGTTATAACTGTAACTGCCTGCTTATGGATTAAAGAGAATATTCAACATGTCAAGCCACCAGCTATTGTTTAAAGCTCCAAATAGTAGCGCCTCTCTTTCTCTCTGGTGTGAACTTTGAAGTTGCAGATCTCAGAAAACCATCTTTTTACAAGCCACTGAACTGCGCTGTGAGTGAAACAATGGCTTACCAAAAGCTTATTGACTAAAGCCATTTTTTATGAAGGCTGATAAAATCTTATAACCAAAGGATCAGTTCCTCACGCAAGAACTGGCTTATCAAGACTCCCTCATCCCTTCAATCCGAAGGCAGAGCATTGGTGAAAACATAGGTGGGAGTTGGAGGGCCCGTCTCAAGATACCCCCACAGCTACTCTCATTACACGCTTATGAGCTTCTAGCCCATCGGGAGACATGTATGTTGCTCTTTGAAGCTACCAGCGACACCTTCAAAGCTATGGCTCCCCTTTGAAGATTTCCCTTCCGTTTTCCTCCTCCAGATGACATCTCTTTATTCAGATGAGGAATTAAACTCTGCTATTGCACATACATCACAGGATGGTAGAAGCCATGTGATGGTCATGACACTTTGCACTTGACACTGTATTTGATGGACTCACCTTACCATTCAATGTCTCAATGATAGATTCTTATAGTCAGTAGTGGATTGTATGATAAGACAATGGTACTTGTCTAACAGGCATGTTTAGACTCATTCAATCTTTGCCAACTGAAAATACATGTTGGTGTATCCAGGGCTAAAACTATTGCTGAATGGATTCTCAGCTTCCAAGTCATAGGCTCACTTAATCATTACAATTATAATTGTTATTTTCTGTATGCCAGTGGCATGGCTGTGGCATGACAATGTTGGTCTGTCAGTCAGAGGGTCCACTACTTTGCTCCAGACGGAGACATCACAACAGCTATTAAACAAATTAACATTTAAGTTTGTATATATAGTTACCAGAATATAAATCTGACTGCTTTTGATGATCTAATGATCTTTCATTTAGAACCAGTGGTTCATTTGTTTGAACAACTACAACTACATGGATTGACATTAAACTTCGTAGAGATATTCATGGTCCCCAGATGACGAATCCTAAAGGTATTAGTGATCACCTGACCTTACCTGTAGCGCCTCCAGATGGTCAAAGTTTTTATATACTTACAACATTGATTTGAACATTTTTTGGTAAAAACATACACAGAGGATGAATCCTAATGACTTTGTTGATCCTCTGACTTTTACTCCAGCGCCACCATGAGTTTGACATTTGTGTTTTTTTGTGAAAGTTCTATGCTAACTATTGGATAGATTGCAATTATATTTTGAAGGATATTCTTGTTCTTCACATTATGAATTACAATAACTTTGGTGATCCATTAATTTTGAATGTGTTAAATACTGATAACAGCTTCATGTTTACAGCTAATGATATAATGCAAACAGGCTAAACTAAGATGTGTTAGCATTTAGCTCCCAGAACCACTGTGCCTAAGTACAGTCTAACAGAGCATTGCTGTACACTCATACTCTTGTTCATATTATAATGCAGCCCAGCTGTATACTCAGCTTTAAAAATTAGAACAACAAAAGGAATCCTAATAAATAAATTAAATGTTGTTCACATTGTCATTGCCCTTCAAAGGGATTCACACTTTGCTAGGATAATTACATACAGTATGCAAGGACGGAGTTAAGCGCTCACACTGTATTCCCCATCCTGCAGCGGAAACAATACCCTTCACCTTTCGACCCCTGGAAGCATGGACATACACAGAATGACAGTGTAATTACATCAATTGGGAAATAGTCAGTTGGTCCTTAAATCTGTTACCAGGTCATGACTCCATTATCCTAGGAGTGGAGGTACTTAATTGTTATTGCTTTGATATTTTGCATTCCCATTATGTCTGGTTTCTTTGCTGGTTAACTCTTAATTGTGCTTTTGATGTTGATCAGATCAGAAATTTTCATTTGTTGCAGCGCCGGGATGAACCTCCATTGATTGGTGTTCCTTCAGTTTGTCGCCCAGACAGTACGAGTGAAACTTCTAAATTGTATCTTTAATGCAATCTTGCTCAGAGTGATATGGTTATGCATTTAAATGAAAAACACAGCAAACAAGAATTCACAGGCAAAGCTTTGAGTGCAGCGTGTAGCTTATAAGCTTACTGTATATGCAAATATGATCCACACCAGGTTATTTGTATTGTAGCTCTGCTGCCATCTGAACACCAACTGTGAGGAAGATAAAATATATTCTCAGTAAATATGTGATGTGAAGGCTTTGTCTTGTCAAAACTAAAACAGCATGAATAATGAAGTTTTTATCAAATGATCTTTCTTATCACGTTGTGTTCATGAAGGTTAAGCATTCATTTTTCAGCTCCAGAAACCTGCTGTTAATAATACCGCTCAATAAATAATAATTATAGCATTTTGTACACTATAAAGTTAATTGTTCTCTTATTAATTTATGCTCAGGAGCTCCTATTACAAACAAATAGTTACCCCCCATGTTTGAATGCAACATACAAGGCTGTCATCAAAGGACTGTTTTACATTTTTGAAGGGAACATACTGTACAACCCTTTCTTGAAATTCAGTATTTAGTAGGTTTCTCTATTGATCATTACAGGTCCTTTACACTTATGTGTGTACACAGTAATGTTGTAAACAAGCCAACCTTGGATGGCATTAAAAACATTACAAAATCAGTTTCAATTGCCGTCCAGTGTCTGTGTATTTAAAAATCTGTATAGGTAGTGTGCAAACACATGACAAAACTGTGTGACGTATGTGTGCAACGCCATGTTGGTTGGAAAACAAATCAACAATGGCGTCTAAAGCGAACAACAACAACAATACAACTCCGACTTCTTCAAAATATTTTGACTCCCTGGAGTCCTCTGCAAAGGCAAGATTCAGAGAAAAAGTCCAAATGTGCGGCCTTGACCCGTACACGCTAAAGCCGTCGGATTATATTGAAGATTTAGATTAATTACCGCCGATTGAATATTTGGATATTGTGAACTACCTTGTGCTACAAACGTCGTGGGCAACCAATGCACAAATGAAGGCATACAAGAGCTTAGATGCTTATAATTTCTTTGTTTCTGGCTGGGTTGGTAGTCTTCTTACCAAACCACTGAAAGATGACAGGGTGTTCGTCCATGCCCGTGTAAATCACTTTCTGTACCTTCAGATAACAGATGTTTGCCTTTACTCATCAAAAAAGAATATCAATCAATAAATATAAATCAGAAAGTCATTGTACTGTTTCAAGGTTACAGTATGACCAGTGGTGGTCAGATGCATAGCACATAACAGCAAGTGTAACACATGCTAATAGAGCTCACTTTTAGAGCCCCATTAGCTGTTAGGAGTCTTCACTGTAGTGTTCCACATCACTGGGGCTGCAATACAATGTGGTGTCATCTAATGTACAGTGGGATTGTAGGACTCTATTTTGTAAAATAGATCAGTTGGATTAAAATATTCTGTGTCACCATGTCTGTGTAGCTCTTCCCCATACACTACTCATACACAACTATTCAATTCTCAAAAGGATAATACAGTATGAGTACAGTATTTATATGTTAACACCATAGTTAAAGTGCTCTATGGAGTTTTCTATAGACGTAAAGTCATGTTTACATTTAGTGATATTTCCAAAATACATTGTGTTTATCCTTGGGATGTAACAAACGCGTTGAATTAGTTTATTTAGTCATGAAGACATTTTGCATTGTTTACATCCATGTTTTCTTCCCTACATTTGTGTGTGCATCGCTATATTTGATGGCTTGCTAACACCAACTGCACCAACTGTCGATCAACGAGATGCCGTGACAGTGACTGCAGGATGTGGATCACACAAGCCACATCCTTGCAGGCAGATGCATGTGCACCCTAGTGTGCAGGGACCCACTTGTAAACACATTGCTCCACAGCACTGCTAGTTGTCAAAACGTCAAAGGGGTTCCTTTAATGGTTTAGTTTAGGCAACTACAACTGCATGTTTACTGATTACAGTTAAAAGCAAATAATCGTTGTACTGAGATGCACATGTAGCCGGTCTATAGCTGACACCACGATCGACTCTGCGTTGTGTTGTGTGGAACCAGGAAATAACAATGGAGAACTTCTGCCTGTTCAATCAGCATTTATTGTCTCTGACCGTTGGTGTTTTCCTTAATTTGTCCATAAATTACCGTTGAAACAGAAGAAACACATTAAAGTCCTCATCATACGGTAACATCACAGTCAGGGTTTTTGGACATGCCCACCTCTCTTCAGCGTATCCTTCCAACCGTCCCCCGAAAAGTGGCGCGAACCCCCAGAAAGTGCCAGTTTCAGGAGTATCAAAATAAAAGCATATTTAACAAAATAAGACTCCTCGAAATAAATATACAAAAATGTGTATTATTACAACAAAATATGAACAATTAGATGTTTGTGAAATATAAAACATGTTATCATTTATACATCGGTTACAAACACAAACTTGTTTCTAGTGTCAAAGTCAAACATGTTACATGGACTTTAAACTCCAGAAAGCACTAAAATGTGAAATTAGATATAAAATGTGTCTCGTAAAAGTGTTCAAAATTAGGATTTTCCCTCTAAAAACAGACATTGGAAATATGAATCTAATTGGGTCATAAAGATATGAGAAACTTACTGTTACTGAATAACCTTAGAATTTAACTTATGTGATATAAAGGTTGCTTTTATATATATTGTATTGTAATGCAGGATATTTAACATTATAGTGATAATATCTTATCATTTTATACCTTTCATATAATTCTGTGGAACGTGGTTTGAGATGGATGTTACTTTAAAGAGTGCCTGTTCAGTATTAAATATTCTGAGCACTGATCTGAGCAGCATTCTTTTGAACCTATTACCAGCCCCACACCCTTTTTCTTACGATGCAATCATCAGGCAGGCCAGTGGTTGAGCTGTTCACTTTTTATAAAATGGTTCAAGTTGAATACTGTTTTAGTTGTTAGGATGATACAAGTCAGATGTTACACAAATTAGAACAGAGCTCAATTCAGCCAAATGTTCTAACAACTTCAATATTTTCTTAGCAGGATGTTTTTTCTGTTTGGGTGGTATTTTCTGCTGACGTGACTTTTTTGTGTTATTTCAAGTTATAATTTTGTATCACATGCACATTGTCAATCAGATAATAAAAAAGGTTTACAAAGTAGTTTCAACTACTTGTTCTAGGTAGCTAACCAAACTACATGCCTCCCTCGAGTAGCTTTACTGTAATTCAACTTCTTCCAGTGGTAAGTAATCAGAAGCTTGGCTAATTTACCAGGTTTAAAATTAAGTAAACACAAATATTTGCAATATTCAATTCTGAGGATGATGCAAGTCGCTTTTGCTTACATGTGTGTGCAATCAGGCAGGTGGTTGTACGGCTCATGTTCTACCTGTTTGGGTTTGTAATGGGACCAGTGCCCATCTACACTACAGGAATCAGACAGCTGGAGCCCTGCCAAGTTTCAAAGTCATGTTATATATAGGCAACTTGCACACACATGCACATACACACACATACACACACACTAAAGAATGGGACCAGACCATCCCACATTAGTGCTGCCACCAATGCTTTTTTGCACCTGCTTGTGAGTTGTGGGAGAAATAAGTGGAGGAGACATTCAGGCTAGATGCCTCTTGACTTATGCATGGGTTTGTATAAGTGATGGTGGTGTGCTCACTGCTTGAAATAATTGTACAATGAGGAAGTCTTGTTGCAGCAGCCATCCGATATGTATTAGCGTTTACATTTCTCGTTGGTGTATCATTTATGGGATGCAAAGTTGAAGCTCATTCAGTCACAGATATTAACTCTACTATGCAGGGATACATATCATTTTAAGCAAGGACTGAGGTCATCAATATTTTAGAAGATCTAGGCGTTTTTTCTTGAATTCGCACAGTCAACATGAGGTTTTCCACACTTACTGTGTGTGTGTTTTGTAAGTGCATATTTAGGGACTGTCCATCTCTCCATTATGTGGGAAAAGTTCCTTTCCTCACAGATAATGTCCTCAGCCTCACCTTAGAAATGGTATATTTGAGTTTTGCCTCTTGTGTGAATGTGTAGTCTGTCCTCTTTCCAGGTCTTTGTGGTAGAGAGGAAGTTGTGTCCAATGTGCTAGGAAAGGCATATCAAGTTTATTTATACAGCACATTTCAGCAACAAGGCACTTCAAAGTGCTTTACATAAAACATCAAGAGCATCAAGACAAAGTGCAAAATAAACAAGGCACAAAAGGAACATTCAACTACAATTAAAAATTGCCATTAAAGAGCCAAGAGAATAGAACATTAAAAGCTAAAAAAATATAAACCAGGTATAAAATACAAGAGAAATAGAAAAATAACACAACGAAAAACGTTACCAGGTAACATAATCCAGCCAGCATTTACATTTACCACCACATGAGGCATATTGGGGAAACAAATCAGTATCATATAAACATACATTTCTAGCAGACAAGGTTGCCCAGGTCCTAACTGTTGTGGCAGCACCAGGAATGTGCTCAATGTCTTCCTGGATTCATATTCTTCATATGTGTTTGTTATCTTGTTGTAGTAGTGCATGTCTGTATCCGTCCTGGAAGAGGGATCCGTACTTTTATTAATCTTCCTGGGGTGTCTTCCTCTTTTTCCATTAAATTAGTTTTTCCTTATCCAAATGGACGGCGTCTAAGGATAGAGATTGTTGTATGCTGCACACAATGTGAAGCGCTTTGAGGCAAATTGGGGATTTTATATAAGACACATGGATCGTTTATTGTTATTGTCATAATCATGAATATGACATATGCACATACAGTACTGTGCAAAGGTTTTAGGCAGGTATGAAAAAATGCTTTCAAAAATATGAATTACAATTGTTTATTTTTATCAATTTCCAAAATGATAAGTGAGCGAACAAAAGAAAAATCTAAATCAAATCAATATTTGGTGTTACTACCCTTTGCTTTCAAACAGCATCAATTCTTATACAGGTACACTTGTACAAAGTCAAGGATTTTGTAGGATTATAGTCATCGTTGAGGATCATAGACGCAGTAGTCGGCCAAGGAAATTTAGTGCAGCAGATGAAAAACACATCAAACTTATTTCCCTTCGAAATCGGAAGATGTCCAGCAGTGCCATCAGCTCAGAACTGGCAGAAACCAGTGGGACCCAGGTACACCCATCTACTGTCCGGAGAAGTCTGGCCAGAAGTGGTTTTCATGGAAGAGTTGCAGCCAAAAAGCCAAACCTCCTACATAGTTGAGTCGCTTGGCCTTGTTTAATTTAAGGAACCTCAAACTTCCCTTCTCCGGGCCACATCCACCAGCTCTGACTGGGAGATCCCGAGGCGTTCCCAGGCCAGTGAGGAGATATAATCTCTCCAACGAGTCCTGGGTCTTCCCTGGGGTCTCCTCCTAGCTGGACGTGCCTGGAACTCCTCCCTAGGGAGGCGCCCAGGTGGCATCCTTACTAGATGCCGGAACCACCTCAACTGGCTTCTTTCAACGCAAAGGAGCAGCGGCTCTACTCCGAGTCTCTCACAGATGGCTGAGCTTCTCACTAAGGGAGACTCAGCCACCCGCCTGAGAAAACTGATTTTGGCCGCTTGTACCCGTGATCTTGTTCTTTCGGTCATGACCCAGCCTTCATGACCATAGGAACGAAGAACGACCGGTATATTGAGAGCTTTGCCTTCTGGCTCAGCTCTCTTTTCGTCACAATAGTGTGGTATAGCTACTACAATCCGATTCTCCGGCCAATCTCTCGCTCCATCGTCCCCTCACTCGCGAACAAGACCCTGAGGTACTTGAACTCCTTCACTTGGGGTAAGGGCTCATTCCCTACCCGGAGTAGGCAATCCACCGGTTTCCTGCTCAGAGCCATGGTCTCAGATTTCGAGGTGCTGATCCTCATCCCAACCGCTTCACATTCGGCTGCGAACCGATCCAGTGACTGCCATAAGGACCACATCATCTAAAAAATAAACAATTATAATTTATATTTTTGAAAGCATTCTTAGTTAGCATTTTTTCACACCTGCCTAAAACTTTTGCACAGTACTGTATATATACACACATATATAACTCCTCGTTCTCCTTACTATCCACATTTTCATCATATTAGTTTGGATTTATAACAAATATGAAAAAAGAAAAACTAAGACAGCTCTCAAATTTGACGTTCCGGGGGCCCTTCTTCAGCGAGTATCCGGGGCAACTTTCACAATCAACAAACACAGGTGAGGTTAATCACAGGTAACTTAGGCAATATTAAAAAGTAAAATTGGAGTGCTGTCCTCATTTTTCTTTTTTCATAATCTTCTATTAATATTCAGCAACCAATCTCCAAGGAATAATTATGACTTAAGTGCGTTGTGTCTTTTTTAATACATTTAAAATAAAATAGACATTATACCTGAGATTGTATTCACAAATTAAAATAAAACAGGTTTGCATGTTTGTACAAATGTAATCATCAATCTTTGGCTTGTCCTGCTGGCCCTTCTCAAAATATAAAAGGATATTGTGAGCGTTCCTTTACAACCGATGACTGGTTTTCCACAATGAGCGTAATATTTCATCATATTCCATCCTTGTTGCATTCAACAGTGGAAATGAGCTGTCTCTGCACGTTAAAAAGAGAACAGCCCACCCGTCCCTCAGATCCCATTAGAAATCCTCTGGAAAGGCTCAGGTTGCAGTAAAGAGCTTCTCCATCCCCTCCTTACGTGCTGCCGCTAATGATGGGGATGAGAAGTGTCGGTGCGATCTTCCCAGCCTCCCCCGGCAGAATTAGCATTAGCATAATGGGCTTTTTAACACTGCACCTTACCTGCCACAAGGCCCTCCGGAAGCTAGCTGTCCAGAGCCATTAGTGGCTAACTGGCAGTGAGCCAGCACTTACCTAAAAATGAAGAAAAAGGGCAGCAGATGGGATGGTGCACAAAGGAAGAGGTCATCAATTTTTTATGCCAAGAGTGAGTTTGTCAATTTGAAGAAGAGAAAAACAGAATAATGAAAGAAACAGCATAACAGAGAAAGAAAGAAAATCACCTTAAATCCTACGCATGACATACAGGAAGTTTTCATCAATATTTCAGCATGCTATGTAAAGGAAGCCAATATAATATTGAACTAAAACAGTATACTTTTCAGCACTCACTTTAACCTCACATTTGAATTTAAGAAATGTAATTTATTGCTTTAAATTGAAGTAAACACATATGATTAAAAAAGGAGTTTGAAATACAGCTTTGTAAGAAAGAAAGCCCCCATAAATGGTTATCATTTAGCAAAATAATAGGCACATTTTGTCGTTATTTGACACTCAATAGCATAGAGCAATACAGGGAAAAGGAGAGGAATATATATGCAATAAAGTTCCACAACCAGGAATCCAACCGTGCACGTTGTGGCTACTGTATATGGTGTGAGCCTCAATGATCAGGCTACTATAAGATTTAGAAACCCTGTGTAGGTAAACTAAACTTTGTTATGTCTTATCTCTTCAGTACTGTGTCAGTTACTTAATTAATTAATGTAATATGCAAAAGTGAATGCTTTTAATTTCCAAAGACTTCCAGAGGTTGCTGCAGAGGCTATGGTTTGTCAAAGTTGTATTGGCTCCACATAGCTGTCACCAGATGTGATTAAAGAGCGGTATCTTCCTGATATTTTACTTAAATGTTTCCATAAGAGCATATACTGCCAATATTCATGATTAAAAGTTGGTCAGGCCTCAGTGGTCAGATTTGAACTTTAAAGTATGGGAATTGTCTACCGTCGGTTCTTCTGTAGGTTTGATCTCTTTAAGTCAGACTTTAATAGTTTTTTCAAAAAGCCTTGAGGAATGTTATGAATCTTTGGAAAAAAAACATATGCTGGCATTTTTTTTAAACATGGGCCTTAATATTGAAATACAAATCTTAAACATGTTATCTTTGTGTCAGATTAGTTTATTATGCATCACAGATGGATCACATTTCCAAACAACTGCAAAAAGCACTTAAAGTTGACAGGATTGCTGACTCATTTTTGGAGTTTTGACGATCTGAATGCTAATTCTTCCTTTTGACTTTGTTCAGTATCCATCTACATGTACTTTAAATAAAAATACGAACTCACCAGTCAGTGCTGTTCAAGTCAGGTTGCTCTCCATGAGTGATGTCATGTTATTGTATTGCCCTTATAATGCCAAGGACAGTTTTCAGTGGTACTATTTCTTTGACAGAGGGTAGCTCATATGAAAACTGTTTACAACAAATAAACCTCAATAAACTGTACAAAAGGGTGAGTTTTAAGATTAATTGCTGTAGCCAGATGTAAACCTGGCAGGAGATTATGCATTCAGTCGTGTGTGTTTATGTATGTGTGTGTGTTTGTATTTGTCTGTCCGAAGCTAATCTCGCATAATACTGGACCCATCAGCCTAATATTTTTTGTACTCATTTATGAGTGTATGTTAAAGGTCCTCTCGCAGTTGCGGTGATTCACAATTTTACAAAATGTACAGGGTGGTGAAAAGAAGACAGCGTCTGCTAAATGACCTGTAATGTAATGTACAGCTGCTTCCTTGACCTTTTCTATGGAACCACCCAGAATTTTCTCCAATGCAGCGGATGATACCATCAAACTACCTTCCCTGGGTAAGAAAGCTGATAAAATACAATGCTTTAAAATAAAATACAATATCTGTCACTCCACTACTTTTGGGACAATGAGGCCTGATTACAACACTACAATGACAGTGTGCTTACATGTTAACATCTATTGTAATTTAATAATGTCTTATGTTGTTATCTTTTCTGAAATATTTCCTCACCTTGTAAACAAATGTAATTAGAGGATTTAAAAATAGAAAAATACTAACATGCAGTATGTGGGTCAAACACAGATTTGTGTGTATTTACTCTCCTCAATAAGAATATTTAATATCTGAGAAAAAGCTAAAAAGAAGGTTAGTCCATTGACTGATGACAAAATACCTTTTGCCAGGTCAACACCCTGAAGAATTACTCTTCCACTCTGAGCAATGTAGTGGACTGCAGTTGAGGACTAGGCAATAAAGCTTGGTGCTCTCGAAATATGTAAAGCGACAGGGGACAAAGTTGTCCAAAGGCTTAACCTTGTAAAAAACGGTTTTGTGTTTCTGTCCCATCCAGTAGTCGGTGTGTATAATCATGAGTTTGAGTGTTGTATTGTATATGAGTATTGTTGATATAAATAAAACAACAAGCCTCCTGTGTGGTGGCAGTGTGCTGGTTATATGTATCAATAAATTCATTCTGACACCAGTCACAGCTTCACCTTCCCTTGACCTGTCCTTTCGTTTGGTATTTCTACACTTTTTCAAAAGACAACATTTCCACAAGGCATTTGTTCAGATCAGCTCATGACACCACTGTATTTTTTTTCTTTCTCTTGTCATGTGTGGACAGTGAAAGGTAACTTTTATTTTTAGAGGTGCTATCCCCAACAGATAACACGAGCCTGGTGCTCATTACTGCTGCTAGAAGACAGTGAACTGTCACGAAAGGGTGAGACAAATGTAGAGCATCCCCCCACTGTCTCCCAAATGAAAATAATTACACTCCAGAGCCCCCTCACCTTGTCCTCATTACTCACTGAGTGCAAGGTTCCAGCAAGACACAGGCACAAGGCATATCATATTGAAATTACACCAAGAGACAGACAGGATTGGAACAATTAATTGCTTTTGGGTTAGTGTGTTTAAGGAATTTGGGGATCAAAAACAGTGAAGAAAAGTGAAAAGAAAAATTATAGAAATGAGAGGATGTGTGAAAGAGAAGGTAAGAAAGAGTTTGATGCAGTAAAAATTAAGTAAAAAAAACAGTTTAATTTCTAGAGCGCATAAGGTGCTAAAAGATGTCTTTCACACTAGCTTTCAGAGGTAATCACTCATGTAATTAAGAACTTTGCAACTACATTGCTTTTTAATTATGTTCATGTAGGTACTGAGAGAAACATAATGTCGCAGATTTTTTCAGCATTTGTAAGAAAAATGTTCAAGGGCAATAATAATAATAATAATAATACATTACAATGTTGAAATAATTTCTCGTGTTGTCAACAAAAGCCACAAAAACACCAAAACCATCTCTCAATATGTTCGTCCGTACCCTGAATACTAAAAGTAGGTCACAGACTGAACAATTTCCTTAAAGAGCTGGGCTCTGTAGTTCAATACTTCAACGAGAGTAAACTCGTTTTTTGAATTTGTTGAGAACTATTTTTGGCTGCGGATTTATACACATTTGGCAAGTGATTGAGTATTAACTTTAGCAGGACAGTGTGAGCTTGAGTCTGAGTCAAGGTAAACTACAGTTCCCATTTTCATCATAATCATCATTCACCCAGTGCAACAGTGGCTCATTTATGTGTTTTTAATAGTTTTTTGGCCAACAATGGAGTTCTACAGCACAGAGGAGTAAGATATATTAGGCTTTGGCTACACAGACAGATGGGTCAAGTGAGGTTGTTATGATTTTTACAGAGCCACCCAGATGCAGACACAGACTCAGTTGTAGATAGAAAAAAGAGATTTATTGTTAAGGGAAAGAGGGGAATTGGAGATACACAAGGAGGATTGCTGACTGAGGCAAAGGGCAGGGCGCATTGAGCAATGATTTGAGATGTGGTGTGTGGTGAGGTGAGAGAATGGCAAAGTTAACTAAGGTGGCCGGGAGTTCAGGTGAGAGCAGGCAGGCAGATGAGTTGGCAGGCTTATTTTGTTTGTCATGGTTTGTTCTTTAGAAAGGTCCTAAGAAAAGTCCACGTCAGATTCATGACGTGTTCTTAAAATGCAGATTTGTTGGTACCTGTGGTTTTATAATGATGAATCCCATTGTCCTTGTAAATTGAAAGCGAGTACCAATTGATCCTACTTAGCATTAGGTGGATGTCCTTTAGGGTTAAATGGCCCACAAATCTCCAGAAAAAATGCATGAGACCGCAGAGCCGTGTGGACAGTAAAAACAAAAGTTGAGAGAATTAAGTCACGGATGCCCAAACGAAAGTCTAAAGAGGGTGGAGCCCCAGACTCTCAAGTGGAGGTACTTCTGCAGGAAGGGAACGTGTTCTGCTTTTACCTAAGAACAAATCCTAAATAAGAAAACATTGGTTAATGTCAGAATCTTCATGAAAACTGCATAAGTGGGATTTATGTAGAAATGTAATCTCACAAAAGGTTATGGAATGAGGCCCGATGCTACTGAGGCAAAGTTTGGATTTCGACATTTGAAGATTTCTTGCATTGGCATTAAACGCTACCACTGATTAGAAAAAATCCCTACTGTAAAAATTGTTTCTTATACAGTAAACTTAATTCATAATAGAATTAAAACTGGGTTTCCAGGTGGCAGGTGAGAAACATATGGCTATCTTACTAACACAGTATAAACTGCCACAAAGGACACTCATGCCAACTGAAACAATGCAGTGATACTTTATGTGTGTACTATACTGTATTTACAAAAATGTTAATGATGACCAATATACAAGCAACAGTTTCACAAGAATATATATCATAGAACTATCTATGAATTCAATTATTATCCTTTCAATACATAAATGGCAGTCTAAAAGGAAATTATCTTCTCCAAAGTGGCAGTGTAATTTCCTGTAATAGAACAACATTTTCATCAATAAAAGGTGGAATAGATATATTGCAAAAAGGTGGTTACATAAACAACATCTGATAGTGGCTTCATTGCTCATAATCACATGAAAATTGCGTATGGATGTATGATATTTAGATGTGAGATTCAACATACATTCAATAGCTTATACTGTACATTATTCTATCCCTAAACTGATTAACCTGGTCAGGCAGACTGCTGCACACATTGGGTAAGAGGCAGGGTACATTCTGCAAAGGGTCTCACTTCATAGCAATATTGGGTCACACTACAAAATACAACTAAACGCTTGTAATAATTCAATCCTGAGAGATGTAAAACCTTGATATCAGCTGTTACAGGATGTTGGAAATGAACCATTATATGTTAGTTATCACCGACTAGTAACTAGTAATTACGTTTTATATTGTCCACATTCAAAATGTGTCAAGGAAAAAGAAAATACTAACCATCTCAAACCTCCACAGCTTTTTTCCCAGACTCCACTCTGACAAGCAAAGTGAAGTTGAGCATCAAATATTGAGCACCTTTCTGAGTCCTTGTGGGTATTTTTTGCCACCATTAAAACTACCTAAGTGGCAAAGGTCAAAACACATTAGGACCCATCCCTGTTTATGCTGTCACTACAGACTGCACAGTGAAGATTTTCTTTTTGCAAAAATGCACCTGCAGTCCCGTGTCCCTTGAATGTAAAAAGGATTATAATCCCTTGGGACTGAAGCCTTTGTCTGTTACTCTGCTATTCAGCTGTCAAAAGATGAGGAAATCTTTTATTCCAAGTGAGAACTGGGCCCTCAACTGAGTGTCGGAGACTTATGAGTTATTAAGCAAAGAATCCATTGATTATTGATTGCATATCCTTTCGCACTTATGTGTCTTTAATGTCTGAAGAACTTTAACTGTGAAAATTCTGGGTCATTCTAGCTCTTGAGAGATTCCCTTTGATGTTTGGGGTGCCGCTTTCTTACTTAGGCATAAACATGTGTAATTACTTTGGTGATATTGTATAATTATGACATTGCAAACAAAACAGCTTTATGGCAGAGAGATGTGGACCTAGTCAAGGTGGTTGGCCTTTTACTGACCATGTCCACACAGTGTTTGCTGTCACACAATCTGTCACACAATACAATCAATAAATAAATTCCATTATAAATTGTGAATAAATCTAATTGACCAGAATTATATGTTTAGCTGAATAAATTTGTCATATCAATTTAATTAAATGGGTTCAAGGTTTAGGAGCGGAAGATAGCTTTTAAGTCTTAAACTGAAACTAAATGTATTTTACCTAACTCAGCTGAACCCTCTGTATTGCAGACAGTTATTCCATTTACCTGATCATAACTGTGATCTTCAAAGGGACAATGATCTGCAGAAACCCCAGGGCAATGGATCACAAGTACTTGGCTCCACTATCAAGATTGAATTGCCCTTGACGTGAGACTACAATGCAACACAATAAAGCCAACAAATCTCCATGTCAATAAACATGCCACAGAGCCACCTGTGTGGCTTTTAACAGAGCTCGCTAGCACCGGCTCAGGGAGAAAATTGTATTTTCACATGTTTATTGGCACACATAGGTTTCACACAGTCTGGAAACCATCTTCAATTTCACACTTTTCAGCTATGTACATATATCAGACTCATTTAACCACACACATTCAGAATAAAATACATGGACTTGGGATAGAATGGAAATGCTCTTCCCACTTCTTTCTTGCTATCTCTCTTTCACTGAGTGTGTGCACTTGTCCTGAGCCAATTAATCTGGCTCGGAACAGGTGTCTGACACGGGATGGCCGGAGGGAACTATTTCCCTCTTTGCCTCCAGCTGGCACTTCAAGCACATCCCCCATGCCTCACAGTGTCTGGCTGTTTACCCGCTGTCCGAGCCAGTCAGCCTTCCTCCAAGCATGTTGCACTTTCTTTGCAAGACGGTAGGAAACATTTTGTGTAGAACCACAGAGGAGACTGTACTCTAAACATGTTGTTAGCAACACCAGTGACGTGGCTCTGGGGATGACAATGTAGGTCTGACACTTGGTCTGCCTGTTGGTCTACCACTTTTGTGCAGGTTGAAATTGCTCAAAAACTGTCCCCAGTCTTTTCAGCTTTACCACAGTAGCATGGCTATAGACTCTTTGTCTTGTTAGCATACATAAGTTAATTAGCTATCTAGCCTACAGACTGATGTTAGCAGTGCATGTTTTAGTTGCTCGTTCAACGAACTAAGGAGCAGGACAATAAATGTGTTCATTGTGTCAGTCAGATGAGATTGAGACTTTAGCAGGAAAGCTAAAATGGGTTGTGTTGTGTAGCAGGCTGCTGTCTGGCTGTTAGTCAGTGTTACTTGTGTTCCCAACTATTTCAATGAAAATTAGCTAGAGCCTGCTTGAAAATTTGCTAGATATTGCTAGGTTACTTTTTTTTACTCAAAGTAGAAGGCAGGACTTGTGATTTACTGAGCAGATATGTATATATGGTGTAGCATAATTTAAAACAAAACAACAAAAACAAAGCAATTTAATTGTTATGCTTCTAATCCTTGAACCCATTTAATTAAATTGATAGTATAGATTGACAGAGAGATAGCGAGAAAGAAGAGCATTTCCATTCCATCCCAAGTTCTAAATATTGTATATCTAAATAATAAGTTCTAAATATATCTAAGTATTCTGAATGTGTGTGGTTAAATGAGGCTGATATATGTACATAGCTGAAAAGTGTGAAATTGAAGATGGTTTCCAGACTGTGTGAAACCTATGTGTGCCAATAAACATGTGAAAATACAATTTTCTCCCTGAACGGTGCTAGCGAGCTCTGTTAAAAGCCACACAGGTGGCTCTGTGGCATGTTTATTGACATGGTGTTGTCTCGAGAGTTATGTTAAATGTATTCATGTTCATGTTTAGTGTTTAGGTCAGGCTTTTGTTTAGTTTCATGTTAGGTTGTGGTTGTCATGTAAACTTTTGTGTAGTTAGATTCACTCATGTCTAGTCTCGTCATGCACTTCCTGTTTTGTTTTGAAATGTTCCCTTCCCCTTGTGTCATGTCTTGTTTTACTTCCTTCCTTGGTGTGATTGTCTGCCCCGCCCCAATTGTTTCCATCTGTGCCCTCTCACCTCATGTTTAAATAGTCCTGTTCCCCCTGGTCTTGTGCCAGTTTGTACTTTTTCATGTGTTGTAAGTATCGTCTAGTGATCAGGTTTGGGCAGGTTTGGCTTTTTCCTAGTGATGGCGAGATGAAGCTTCATGAAGCATTGAAGCTTTCCATCCGATTGGTTCGCTCATGGGCCAAAGCTTCATGGTGCTTCATTTGCTCTACTGCGCCTTCAAGTGGACAATAAATGTAAAACCGGCGAAGTGCAAGGCTGCAGTGCATTTAAAGTATCTTTGCCATGAAAATTCTTTGACGCATACATATAAGACTGAATATAATGTTCTATTTAAAAATAAAGATTGATCTTATTACGTGTTATTGAGAAGAGAGTGCCTAGAAAAAAATGTGGGCTTTTTACGCCTTAAATGATAGTGCAGTTTAAGATTGGACAGAGAGAAGGGGAATGACATGCAGCAAATAGCAGCAGGTCTGTTTCAAACCCCGGACCGCTGCGGCAAGCATTTGAATGTGGGTCGCCTGCTCTACGAGCTATGCCACCAGGGATGTGCAATGTACACGTTGGATGTACATTATTTTTTCAACAGATTTAGATTTGGTATCTTTACTTGGTCACAAGGAAGATGATGCTGGCGTGCATAACAATTGTTTCACTAGTTGGCTGGCTCCATAATGATCCAATACAAACGCAATACCAACGACTCAACAGCAACAATGCATACTACGACAACAACAACCCACAAATGTGCGGTTGTATAAAGTGTTGATTATGAGGGGGCTCAATTGCGGTTCGCTCCCCCTTATATTTCGAATTGCACGCCAAACCCGCGAACCTGTTCCTGAATCAGTCATGTGGTACGGCTTGTTTGTTTGTATTCCTCCTTGTGAGTGCTATTGTTTTGTACTTTGTTTGCAGTAAAGTATTTTATTTTGTTACTTTACATCAGTCTCGGAGTCGTGCATTTGAGTTCGCCATTCTTGTGACTGAGTTTCCTAACACATGGAGATTATTTGGCTTTATTGTGTTGCATTGTAGTCTCAAGTCAAGGGCAATTCAACCTTGATAGTGGAGTCAATTACTTGTGACCCATTGCCCTGAGGTTTCTGCAGATCATTGTTCCTTTGAAGATCACAGCTATGATCAGGTAAATGGAATAATAGTCTGCAATACAGAGGGTCCAGCTGAGTTAGGTGAAATACATTTAGTTTCAGTTTAAGACTTAAAAGCTATCTTCCGCTTCTATACCTTGAACCCATTTAATTAAATTGATATGACAAATTTATTCAGCTAAACATACTATTCTGGTTAATTAGATTAATTTACAATTTATATTTAGAAATTAGGCCTGTCACAGTATCAGATTGTCACCACACGATTACAATATTATCACAATATCTATAGAATATTTGAAAATAATAAGTAACATATTTGACTTATTGTACGATTTGTCTCTTTTTTGGCATATAAAAAGGGCCGTTGGGGGAGGGAGACAAAACAAGAACGGAAAGAAACGTAAAAAAATATTCAAGAGGCACTGGATAATTTACATGATATTATCATTTGTGTAATATTAACATGACCTCAATATTTTTGTTCTTTAGATATCAAGGTAATCCTTAATACCTGTATATTGCAACACCCTCAGTGTGTCACGGTTCTTTACGGTTTTACTTTGTAAAGTTCACTCTTGTCGGATCGTCTTTCATGTTACCCCCATGTTGGATCATACTTCGTTCGTGGTACCTCGTGTCTTACCTGGTTGGTGTTTTTTCATTTTATACGTGTTTTGTTTGTATTTTGTAAGCTTTCTAAAATAAAGCTCTCTTTTTGTTAAATATCTGGTTCTGATTTGGGTCCTCCCCTATCCTTACATCGTGACACAGTGAAATGCTAACCACCTTGACAAGGTCCACATCTCTCTGCCATAAACCTGTCTGTTTGATATGTTTGCTTTGTATTGTCATGACATAATATCACTGAACGAACGGATAACCTGTATTAAAGGACCTGAAACATTTATAAAATACAATATAATTTACAGAGCAGCTGTCAATGATGTGTCAGCAAAGCAACGCTGTGCTGTGACAAACATGAAGAGGCATTGATTAATATGAGGTTAGATGCTATAAAAATCTATATCTTAGGTAAAGCCGTTCATAACTACTAATAGTATAGAGAGTATCATATTTAAACTCCAGATTTATCAAGATTAAGGCAATATTTTGGGTCAATTTAGGTGATCGATACATGACTTCACCATTCGTTTTTATTAAAATAGGGGTGTGGTGCTGTTTGCGCAAGTACCGGAGCGCACCATTAGGTTGTGAGTCATTTAAAAGGTTATGTCACCACCATTAACACACTTTCCAACCAAAATCGGAATAGAAAATAATATTTAAAGTGGTTATAGCAGGAAAGTCAGTAGATCAGTCTGCATCGATCTGTGAATGAATGTGGGTGATTCTTACAGTATCTGCTGCTCACAGCTGCTTTATAGTAACAACAGCTTCTCTTTCACTTCATGAAATCCCTGCATCATCTAAAGGCAGCAGGACACATGTTGATAAATATCAGCCTTTAAGAAGTGTTGCTCCACAGCAGTTCCGTTACGAATGGCAGTCACTGTGTTTCACTTCATTAAATTGGCTGAAAACGACAACTGCTACAGTATAACCACACATATCTAACACTCATCAGACTGGTTGTTATTATTCAATAGTCCGTCTTTTTATGAAGGAGTCCGGTTAACATAGCGAATCATGGCCTCTTTTCCAACTTTCCTTTTTTAGCAATACACTGTCCACAATTATTAGGCAAGTTGTAATTTTGAGGATTCATTTTATTATTGAATAACTACAGTGCTCTCGGTTAATCAAAAATGTTAATAAACCTCAAACCTGAATATTTAAGAAAGTAAAAGTGAGGTTTTGGCTTTCTTAGAATATCTATTTGTGCAGAATTATTATGCACGAATATCTATTTGTGCAGAATTATTATATAAGTGTTCCCATCTCACTTGTTTATTTTCATCTGTTAAAGTGATAATAATAAACAAACAACTCAAAATGTACAAATAAACCTTTCTGACATTTAAAAAAATTAATTAAATCAGTAACAAATTTAGCCACGCTTCTTTTCAATAACGGTCACAAGCCTCCCAGACACTGTTCAGAGAGGTGTACTGTTTACCTTCACTGTAATTCTTCCATTTAAGAAGGTCCCGCAAGTTCTCAATAGGGTTTAGGTCAGGTAAGGTCATTATTTTTTCACCTTTAATGCCTTTACTGGCTAGCCACGCAGTGGAGGACTTTGATGCATGCGATGGAGCATTGTCCTGCATAAGAATCATGGTCTTCTTGAAAGATGCAGACGTGTTCCTGCACCACTGCTTTAGGAAAGTGTCTTCTAAAAGCTGGCGCTAGTTTTGGAAGTTGATTTTGAGTCCATCTTCAACCCGAAAAGGTCCAACTAGCACATCTTTAATACCAGCCCATACCAGTACCCACCTCCACCTTGCTGGCATCTGAGTTGAAGTGGAGCTCTGTGCCCATTACTGATCCAGCCACGGGGCCATCCTTCTGATCCGTCAAGAGTCACTCTCATCTCATTCCATAAAAGTCTATAAAACCTTGGAAAAATCTGTCTTCAGATATTTCTTGGCCCAGTCTTGACGTTTCAACTTATGTGTCTTGTTCAGTGGTGGTTGGGTTTCAGCTTCCTTACCTTGGTCATGTCTCTGAGCACTGAAACCCTTGTACTTCTGGGCACTCCTGGTAGGTTGCAGTTCTGGAATATGACAGCACTGGAGGATAATAATAATAATAATAATAATACATTTTATTTAGAGGTGCCTTTCAGGACACCCAAGGTCGCCTAAGAGAAGCGGAGAACAAGGGAGCGCCAGCGTCCTCTTCCTCTGATCAATCAATAATGGGTTCCTGGTAGGTTCACGTTTGATTCTTCTTAAATCTTTGGCAGTTCATTTACGTCTTTTTTTCTCAACACGTTTCTTGAGACCCTGTTGACTATTTGCAACAAAACATTTGATGGTTCTGTGATCATGCCCCAATATCTTAGCAATCTCAAGAGTGCTGCATCCACCTGAAATACTTTTTACAATTTGTGACTTTTCATTGTCAGTTCAATCTTTTTTTTGGCCCATTTTGCCTGGAGAAAATAAGCTGCCTAATAATTATGCGCACCTTTATATAGAGCAGGGGTCGGGAACCTATGGCTCTTTCGATGACGCAATATGGCTCGCAGACAATTTTGAGCTGACATTTCTTAACATGATTAACAAGTAATAAATAATTATACTGTGTAATTTTAAAGTAAAACATTTAGCAGCGGCTTTTGTTTTAGTTCTCCCCTCTCCTTTCCTCCACTCTGTCTCTGACTGTAACTGTGTGCACAAGTGTGTGTGTGTGTGTGTGGGGGAAACAGCTGAGGAGAAACTGCACAAAGCAAGCAGTAGACCAGGGGTGTCAAACTCAATCACAGAGAGGGCCAAAATGAAGGCATCATTTCGGGGGTGAAGCTTGGAAACTGTGCAGCGCCCACAGAGTCATACTTTGCCTTGAGTGTGTCGTTACACTGGAGGTCAATCAGCTCCATTTGGACGTTCACATGCACTGTTTCCACGCCAACTGCAAACGGATTGCTGGGCAGTTCATGCGCAGTTGGGAACACAGCGGTCGAGATGGTTTGTCAGTGTTTGAAACACGTAGTGCCCAAAGTTTCCTTAATGCATCCGAGTCTCCCACAGGCAGCTCGGCTTAGAAAGCTCTCGCTGCATCATACATATCCGTGATCACACGGCCCTGAAGCTGGAGGTTTAACAGTGAGATGCTTCGTTATGTTGCACAAACAGGCCAGCTCACATTGTCACTTTTCGACCCAGAGATCTGTGGTGTGTTTACCTTTGCTTCCAAAAACGGCCAGATTTCCTCACGCACCTCGAAAAATATATTTAGCACTTTCCCTCCGACTGAGCCATCGCACCGCCATGTTCAGGAAAAGACTTACATTGACTCTTATAAAGTTTCCTGTCTGTGTTACGGTGCTCATTACATGTTCCATCTCCAGAGCTTTACAACACAACGCTTCCTGGTGTATGATGCAGTGATACACCGTCAGCTCACCTGCACAGTTCTCCCGCTGCATCTTCTCCCGCATCCTGCACTAATCCGCTCTTTTCATCACATCGCAGGCTCCGTCTTTCGTGAGTCCCGTCAGTTTGTCCCGGGGCAGTTTCATTTCATTCACGCATTTAGATGCTTCCTCAAATATGTATTTTCCCGTGGTTGTGCCATGCATTGATTTAATTACCAAAACAGGCGGGCCAGTTATGATAGAAAAATTATATTTTCTTGCGGGCCGGATATAATTGTGGCCTTGAGTTTGACACCCGTGCAGTAAACACAGAAACGTGCACATAAATGAGATAAATAACATGAGTATATGGCTCTCAATGAAATACATTTAAAAATATTTGGCTTTTATGGCTCTCCCTGCCAAAAAGGTTCCCAACCCCTGATATAGGGTGTTGATCTCCTAAGGCCACACCCTCTCTCATTATACAAATACACATCACCTGATATGCTTAAATACAGATTCCAATTCGGATTCAAGTTTATACAGCTTGGAGTTGGAAAATATGCATACAAATTATCAAAATGGTCAAAATACTCACTTGCCTAATAATTGTGCACACAGTGTAGTATCGTCACGTTTTATCCTTGAAACACATTGCTGTGCAAATGCTGTTGTGTAACATTAGTTGCTAAACTATGTGACCGTGTACATAACAATTATTGCTAAAATAGCACCGGTACAAACTATATAAATGGTTTTACCAAATCTTTCTTTTTATATTTCTATCTTTATTATGGTAACTACCGGATGGAAATCATACTCCATCTGTCTTTGTGGTGACGCTCTGAACAATCCAGACATTTCCTAAGGTAAAACTTTCCATTGGCTAAGCTGTCATCACATTTTAACTGTTATTGGCTCAGCTGTTTCAGAGCAATGAGACCAGTGATGTGACTTGCAGTGAGAGTATTTAATAATCACCACACCCACTGATCTATATTGCTCCGGTGTGCTCCATTAAACAACTATGAAGGCTTTACTCAGCCTCAACCACCGCTTGTGAGTAGAAGTAGAGGTTGCAAACCGTAAAAAAAACACAGAAAAATGGAGAGAAGTCCTCAAGACTTTGTTTCAATAGGGCACATTTTATTTGTTCCAAAATGTCAGCTAGTATTGGTCCATGTTTCATGGTACATAAATTAATATCCAGGAAGACGCCGACGCCGACAGCGGCTAACAGCTGATCAGTCATGTGAGTTTAATGTTCACTACGTCAGAACTTATTCAGCAAAGGTATTTCCATATCCCATTTAGCACATAAACTCTTTCTAACAAAAGCATATCCACCTAAATCGAGCGTAAAATGTTTTATTTTATTTTGAAGTTTTATGGAATTTTTTATTAGCATACAGCTTTTCTAATGTGATAGTTCAAAATGTGCATAAAAATAAGTCTGTGGAAACACGCATGTGAAAGAGAAGAGGAAAGACAGAAATGGTGGTGTGGAGAGAGAGGAGTATTTTGAAAAACAAAGCACAGCTGGGAGAAGGCCGTCCTCGTGTAAAGCCAGTAATTGGAAGCTGAGAGGAGTTACTCTGCCCGATCAAGCGTAGTCCTTCCGCCTGAACTTTAGCTATTATGAGAAATCTATAGAAATTTCAGCAGGAGAATAATTTCTGGCAAAAGGTAAATATATATGGAAAGAGGAGCCTTGCAAAATGATACCCTAGCGGAGCCTCTTGGTCTTTCATGTCTGAGTTTTGAGCTGCACAGTCGATGCTTCAGTGCCTTTTTCAAGCCTTACCCTTGCAATGTACTAATAGGGAATTGTGGATGGAAGACTCAAATCTGATGTCTGAATGTCTGATTTCTCTCTGATGAAATTCCTGCCTGATATTTGTGTTTTTATGTACAATAAGCCCATATCGTTTGTTTTACTTAGGGCGGATTCTTCTTTCAACACCAACTATGAACCTTAAGCACTTTCATATTGTTTAATTTTATGTACACTGAACATTGACAAAGAGTTTACAAAGCGTGCATGTTTTTGTTTTACCAAGGGGCTCAATATCATTCTGTAGTATTGTATTTGTAGTCCATTAGTGTTTTTTATGTACAACAGAACTTGTATAAATGTAGAAAATATTACACAGCTAATTGCTAATTCAAAATCCCATTTTCTGTGGATATCACCTGATGTTCCTTCCAATGCCACTGTGAGGTTGATATTTTTGGCAATTAGTGAAATGTCTTGACAACTACTGGATGGATTGCAATCAAATTTGGTACACACGTTCATGTCCCCCCTCAATATTATTGGCAAAAACTTTGGTGATGCCTATCACTATCATCAGGTCAACATTTGACCTTATCCAATACTTTTCTTTTAGACCAAATGCCTGGAAAAACAAATGACGTTCCCATCAGCCTCAGCTGTACGTTGTGAAATTAGCACTACTTAGCAAATGTTAAAATGCTAACACTAAAATGCTAACACGCTAAACTAAGATGGTGAACATGGTAAACATTGTCTGCTGACATTTAGCTCAAAGCACCACTGTGACTAAGTACAGCCTCATGGAGCCGCAAGCATCGCTGTTTCAACAATACATACATGGTGCATTTGTTCTGCCATCTTTTTACAACTTAGACATTTTGAATGAATTCATGAATAAATAATACAGAGTTCCCCACAACTGGAGATGTAATCCACATATTTGTTGCAGTTCATGTAATTATATTTGTTTGCCTTTGGTTTTATAAGCCTCCAATAACTCATTACTATCATGCCACCCAATGCAATGTTTAAGGATCAGACTTGCATGATTACATTGAGACATAAGTGTCGACCAATTTTTTTCATTAGGGTTCATTGGACAAGGTGGGAATGCAAAATCAAAGCTAATTTACTCAAAGCATTAGGCATTATGCTATTATGGCAATATGCTCAAGCCGACCAGGCACATTAAACAGAAATAACACCCTTTGGCCATTAAGAGTTGTATGTCATGTGGAAATCTACTAACAGATGGCACTTCTAACTCGTGTGTCTGTTCTTGTCAGTAAATGTAAAACCTCATCATGTTTGATTAAGATGTAAAAAGTGTCAATGGTGTCTGGGTCTCAAAAGCAACAATATTAAGTCTCATTACTGTGATTTGCTGAATCACCACGTGTGTGATAATGATCAGCAATCTGCAATGCAATACATTTTTGGAAAATTAACAGCTTTTAAACTTGTTATCTTGACTGGCTGATTAATCTTAAACAATACTGAAAAGTATCATGTAACATTAATGAGAATGTTGTTTGTCTGAGTGTCTGAACCGTTACAAAAAAAACTAAAACAAAGACAATCTTTATCTGTTGGAGATTCTTCTGACTACATGATTTGACACACCATTCCTATAAGAATCCCTTTATTTGACACTAATAGATCTTTTAAAAAAAATGATTGCTGGCAAATGTAAGTGCAGAGACTGGCAGACACACTTTTACATGCGGTTTGCTTGTTCTCCTGCCTCTGCCTCCTTGTTTATGGTCTCGGACGTTCTTGGTCAGTCTAACAAGTGGTGTCAGAAGTGGGATTGACCAAGTGAGGAGAGATGACCAGAGGAAAAAAGAACAACGAAAGTGAGGAGCCAGATGACGGGGTTGCTATGTCTGCAGCTGACAAGGGTGCCACGGCAGGTGACCCAGGGGACGAGTTGGAAGATCAGTTTTTCCCGACCAGCGTAGCAGAGCCATGTCGAGTGGATGTAACGCACCTCCCATTTGTACAGCAGAGGCAGTGCCCAGCCGGAAGAGGAGCTAAGCGGTTAGTGCTGACCTTGAAGAAAGAGATAGACTTGATGCTGGATATAGGAATCATTGAGGTGGATGAGGGTTTCTGCAGCTGTGGATGAAAGGAATGGACGGAGACGGGCAATGTTTTTAAGATGGAAGAAGGCTGTCTTGGTGATCTGTTTAGTTTGTTGGTCGAAGGAGAGGGTTTGATCAAAGATGATGCCAAGATTCCCAATGTGAGTGGATGTGGATAATGAGAAGCCATCGATGTTGATTGTGAGGTTATGGGTTGATTTGGTCAGCTTTTGTGGTTCAATAATGATGGTTTCGGATGTATCACAGTTTAGTTTGAGAACATTTGAAGCCAGGATTTTATTTCAGTGATGCAGTTTGTCAGGATAGAGTGGGTAGCGGTGAAGATTGACTTTGTGGAGATGAGGAGCAGTGGAACTGGGAGACCATGACGGCGGATTAAGAGACCAAGGGGGAACAGGTACGGGATGAAGAGGAGGGGGCTGAGAACTGAACCTTGAGGGACACCTTGGGGGAGGGGAGTGGTCGGGGATTTGAAGTTAATAATGGAGATGAACTTCAGAGGTCAGTAGGGGAGACTGGGGAAAATATAGTATCCATTAACTTACACATTCACACAGTTTGAGATATTCTGCCAGCTGTCCTTCCTACATTTGGCAGTTTAAACTGTTACTTTAAGCCTGGATCATGTGTTAAAAAAAATGGTATTTGTCCACTATGGTAGTTTGTAAAATATGATGCTCTACTGGCTGTACACTTGTCCATGTTTGTGATTGGTCATGTGCTGCAAACACACCTACTACGAAAGTGAAACTCAAAAACAACACGTAAAAATGTATTCAATTAAACTTTTTGAACACAAACAATTATTTTGATTTAGGCAACAAAACTGCAACTTCTTTAGGTTTATGCAAAGATCATGGGTTAACATCACAATGTTTGTAAACTGAAAATGAAACTTAATGGTCAACACAAAGACATCAACCTGACCTCCACCTCTTATGTTGTTTCTCGCTCTCTGTACTATGTCACCTGACTTCCTCCTTTGTTCCTGTCATCACTACGGTCGCTAGAGATTGGTGTCAACCTTGTGAAAAGATAATAAAACTAGTTGGTGTAGCAGGCCCCTTTTGAACCACATTTATGATGCTGATAACCCGCGTAAAAAAGTTACTCTCAAGAGTCTTAGAAATGTCAACAACTGTTTACGATTTGCAGTCGTATTATAATGTATTATACTGTATGTGTTACTGTCTAGAACACCAGAGTCATTTTACTTTGATAGCTTGGGTGGACTTATAATGGTCAACATAGCTAAATGACTCTTATTCTTGTTCTCTCCAACTCAAACACAGAGAGTAAAATACCAGCCTTGTTGAATCCAATGCATGTAACACAAAAATAAATTTTTCACATGCTTTCATGCCCTGTCAGCGTTTGGCACACTTCAGTGAACAAACTGACCATTTCGTTTCTTGTTGGGTCTAACTTGACAAGGCTGCTTTTCACCAATTTCATCAGTTAGTCTTGACATTTTATGTTACTAAAGCTCATCCTAGACACATAAGGCGCTTTTTTCCTCCAACCTACATACTATACACCATAGCCAAGCTTTCTTTCTTTTCAGTAATAGTTGTGTTGTGCTTGTTTCCTTCTTTAGCCGTGTTATCTTTTTAGTTATAACTCTATGGTAAGTTATCTTTCTGTACATTTGTTCATGAGTATACATACACAGAGAGCTACTGACTCCCTGACTGAATCCCTTGTATGTGTTACGTTTGCCAATAAACTTTGTTCTGACTTAAATTGTTATACCTGTAAGAAAGCAAATTGGTGGTATTCATGTTGCATTATGTTGAATTATTTTCCTGTTTATTTTATTTCTCAAGAGACTGTATTTATGTCACAAGGGATTTATTTGCAAGCATGCAAGCTTAATGAATGCTTTCATCATTTGGTTATATGCAGACATTCCACATGACACACTGCACCAATTATCACCCTTATGGAACATGTCTGAAAAAAATAGTAACATAGAAATGACACTACCATCAAGCCTGCATTAATATTTGCTTCTTTAATGTTCCCACTGCCAATCCTGACTCTCACCTATGCCCCACAAACATTACACCTGACTCCTATCCTTTGACTTGCAGGTATCGAGCCCACATTGTATTGTCCCCATGATACTTTTTCAGGCTGTGCCCAGCAAAGCGAAAGGTGTTAAATTTCCCTATAGACGCTCACCTGTAAGTACTAACTAATGCTTTGATCCAAGAGTGGGCCTCAGTACCCCTATTCTGGGCAATATTCTCTCTCTCTTGCTTTAACTGAACATAGATTAACATATGTGGTGGCCTCTACCATGAAAATAGCTTCCTGGATACATTGCTGAACCTGATATGGTTTGGAACATGGATGCCACAGGCATGACCTGCTGGGAGGAGACCACAAGCAGACCCTGGACACGCTGGAGGGTTGATAAAACTCTGATGGCCTGGAAGCCAGACAGGGGTACAGGGTTGGAGGAGAGCAGACCCAAAACACACTAATCTGCTTTGAGATCATGATAAAGAACTAGAGGCTATAGCTAGGGAGGAGGAGTTATAGGCTAATTTGCTTAGCATGTTACCACCATGACCACCCAGTTAAATTTGTGTCAGGGCACTGTGTACTGCATGGAGGAAAAATAGCAGAATGACATTTCCCTACAAAGAGCCTTGGCCCCAGGATGAGCTGTAAAGGAATTGCAAGGGAAAAGAACACTTGGCTGCTCCACTGCAACACTGAAAAACATCTAAAATGCATGGATGGCTGGCTTGATGTCCTCAATTCAATTACAGTGGCATCAGGGCACTGTTGTGCAATACAAATACATTTACTGTACATCTTGGCTAGAAGGTCCCTCTAAAATTGACCGTCACAGCCACACACTGCAACAAAATGCATGCAAAGAAAAGTCAAACAGGGACATAGCCAGACATTCCGCATCCACAAAGCAAGGGAAGTTGTGTGCACAATCCCAAAACATAAATATGTACACACATACAGTACATACAAAAAGTTTACCGACAAACCAAACACTGCAACCTAAATAATTGTTTAACAATCATATACCACTTCTGAGAAGCCTTTCCACCAGATGGGAACCTGAAGGGATTGGCTCTTATTCAGCTTCAAAAGCATTAATTAGTTCAGCCACTGATGTAAAGCAATGTAGTCTGGTTTACAATCCAGTTAATCCCAAATATACTTGATTTGGTTATGCAACCCAGTCAAGTTCCTCACCAAACTGGGAAACAATTTTGTTATGGACCCAGGTTTGTGCAAGAGGGGCACTGTCATGTTGAAACAGGGAAGGGCCGACACAAAACATTTGCAACAAAGTTGGAAGTACACTATCGCTTAAAATATTGTATGCAATGAATGTATGCTCATTGTATGCTGTAGCATTAAGATTTATCTGCTAAAAACTATCCATACAAATCCAACCAGATAATGAGATGCACACACAAGTCTAGGTTTTAAGTGTCCACATACATTTGAGTGTTCAGGAATTTGAATTACTTTAAAATGTTCAGGGAAGTTTCTGTTTCCAGCAACATATTTGTCAAAACCAAGCACATGTATCTACTCATGTTTTTTGGTAGTGCTATGACTCCACTGTCATTTGCCGAGTTTTATTCTAATTTCAACTAACCTGAATGTGACAAAGAGGTCATTAGCTGTCCAAGCCTTGTGAGGCTAATCAAAACCTTATTGTGTAGTGACAGTTGATCTATTTGATGCTACCTGTGCTGATAGATATCTATTATTTGCTCTAAAACATACAAGAATAAATACAAATACAATAAAAATCTGAACCTATATTCTGCCTGTTAGAAGACATTGTATCTATGTATCTGGATGTGAATGGTTAATGTGTCTAACTAGATGTGAGCTTTTATGATTGCCTTCTATTTTTACTTTAGTAAGTGTGAAAGGTAGATTATATCTCTCTATCATGTCATTTGGACACGACACTCCCTCAGTTTAACCATTGTGGCAAGGAGGCCTGCAAAACTAATATCATGTGTGAGCTGTTATGCTGTTATTAATGCCATGGGCATATCAGTTATATCCTTAAATATTCAATTGGGCAGAGGGAAAGATTAGTTTTGGTAACTTGGATAAATGGGCACACAAGATTTCTAAGCAAAATGGAAAATCACCCTTTTTTTCATATGGAGTAGATAGACAAACAGTACATCTTTGTTAATGAAAACTATATAAACACAGAAGATTGAACAAAAAGTAAAGTCATAAATAAGACAAAATATGGGGAGCTGTATATAATGCTTGTATACTATAAATCAAAAGTATGGCGATAAGCTTAAAGCCATAGTTATAGCCATTATCCGTCTTTCAAATGCAATAAAAAGGTTAACCCCACCACTAAATGAAATCACATGATTTGAACATGGACAGAATCTCAAGGCTCAGCCGAGGTGTGGAGAGTGTCAGGTACGCCTCAGGTCTGCTTTATCCTCATCAGACCGTTACTTCCAGTATGTTTGCATTCAAGTGTGAAGCAGCCTTGGATGAGGGTCAGCACCCCAGAGTCTGAGGCCAAGGTATTCCTCCACAAATGAGGAAGTTCAAGTATCTTAGGGTTTTGTTCACAAAGGAAATTACTAAAATGCAACATGAGATTGACAGGCTGGGAGGAGGGAGCTGATCCTGAAAGCAAAACTCTCGATCTACCGTTGATATAGGTTCCAATTCTCACCTATGGTCATACGCTTTGGGTAATGGCACATGATACAATTTGCCAAAATAAGTTTCCCTGGCATGGTGGCCGGTCTGAGGGAATGCGCATTGTTCAAATCAAATCAAATCAAATTTAATTATATGGCCCTATATCACAAATTACCCATATATCTCAGTGGGCTTTACAAACTGTACTGCATACGACACCCTCTGTCCTTAGACCCTCGCACTGCACAAGGAAAAGCTTCCTAAAAGAAACCCTACAATTAAAGGGGGATCAATGGAAGAAACCTCAGGGAGAGCAACTGAGGAGGGATCCCTCTCCCAGGACGGACAGACGTGCAATAGATGACGTGTGTACAGGATAAACAACATAGTAAAAATATAACATCTATATGACAGAAATTATGATTTGATCATATTTTTTTTTTAAAAGGATGAATCCAGGATGATGTCAAAAAAGCTTTCCAAAAGCCCATTGCTCTGAAAGTACACACTTGCTACCACAGCGAAAGCATTACACGCCCTACTCTGCCTCTGATTGGCTAGTACTTGTTGCCTTCGTTGGTTGGATTGGTTAAGTTTAAGTCTGAGGAGTGACATTGGTTAGGGTGAGGGTAAGAATATCATGTCATTGTAGAGGTCCAATAGATCGTTTCCAGTAAAAAATATATCCATCTTAAACATCGGCACATCGTCAAAAGCCCATGAACAGCTGTTGCAATCGTTGAAATCAGCTCATCGATGTGTAAAGTTTTGTGATCATACTCGGTAAAAACGTAATATCTCGAGCATTCAGCGATGTTTTGGTGCTTCTAAAATAGATGCCACACTCTGACCTTTCGATTGACACTTCATTTGAGCCAATAGGAGCTTCCATGCCTTATCTACAACCTTCAATAGCCAATGAGTGTCAACTTGATAAGGAAGTGCCAGCCCCTCTTCTTTTGTTTACAGACTTGTTTACTAGCAGCAGGCGAGTCTCCCATTGACTGGCGTATCGTGTAGCCAATGAAACGCTGAAGAGTTAGACATACGGCATGAAGGTTTTTTTTTAACAAATGTTATTATTTTTTTCACAACTGTATTTATTATATTCAAAATACAAAAAACAACACAAAAATGTTACAAAAAACATGTTTATTCTTCACTTACTTTGTGGCATTACTACTGAAAGGGAATATTGGGTATATAATAGTTATTTATGATCGTTATTTATGTTATTTATGTTCTGAAATTTGAACCTGAACTTGGTAACACTTGGTGCTATGTTCCTATTGTGTTCTCCAGCTCACCACTACCAGCTATACCCATCTTCAGGCATTGTGTATTTTCTTTAAATTCAGTATATTCAGACCACTATTACTCAGTACCAGAAGCATTTGGAGTAAGTATTCACTATTTTGCAAGAACAATACGAGTGTTATCTTTTGAATGAAACCAAAATCATGCATCTGGTGCAAATGGTTTAAGAGCAGCTTTTAATTTACTTTGGGTATGTCGTTTGTAGGTATTTTCGGGTAAATTCCCCCACACTGTAAGAGGCTAGAATACAGATTGACAGATGTTTTAATATATTACACCTAAAGACATTAGTAATGTTTGAAAGAAAAGCAATTTACTCAAACTGTTTTTGAAACAAGCCCTATGTCTTTATTTTGATTTTACAATTAGAAGAAAAACAAAGAAAATATTTTAATGTGTACTACTCTGGCTTAAGATGCTTACATGATTGATGTTGGAATAGGATCTATAATGTCACCCTCTTACTCTCCCCCATAATTCTCGTCAGATAATGGCAAATATGCCCACAGATGCTTTATAAAAATGATTTATGGGCCTATACAATTGCATACAGGAAAAGCACAACAAAGGTTTCATAATTACGTCTGCAGTTGCATATATCTGTAAAATGAAATACTTGTTTCCAATTCCCTAATTCTAACACTGGAAAGCAAAAAAATGCATCAAATGGCTTCGGATTTTAATAAAAGGGAAGGTGACTTCCACTTAAAGCAAAACTTACTCTTCCCTGGGAGTTTGTCATTTTTCATCCAAACTTTAACCTTTATTTCCCCGAGTAGTTTGACTAAAAGCAATGCTTTCTGTTCTGGCTACGTCCTGCATGACACGGTTTCACACATTCCCACCTGGATGTTGCCCAAGACGACAACAGATTGATCTGCGGACTAAATGGAGTGTTACTCATGATGTCCGACCACTTTTGATCCATGTCCCCTGACTTCTCTTTTGAAACAGAGGACCCCTCAACACATATCAGCTATTTTTGCTGAGTTTGCAGTCATGAACTGTTCTGTCTATTTTGTAGACACACTAACTGAATATCACAGCTCCTGAAGGAGAAGTGCAGGAAATGGCAGTTAAAAAAAAACCAAGACCTTTTGTTGGTTGAATTTCTCTTAAGATGAAACTACGTAGAGTTCTCCTTGGTGAGTTCTTGTAGGAAGGGAAGACATCACAGTAAAATGCTCGTAGTTCTACAATGCATATTTATAAAAAAATGAACATTTAAACATACTTCAAAGTAGCCAATATGAATGTGGGAAGAGAAAACATATAAAGCACAATGGTTTTGTCACACAGTGAGTAATCTCTTTGGTTACAGCACAAATCCTTTTATAACCATAAGGGTAGTGGTGCAGCTCGTACCATTATTCATGCATACCCCTTGCATACTTCTTGAGTAGTCAGAAAATTAAAGATGTTCTGATATATATTGTTTACATAAGTTTGTTCCATTATTTTATAGACACCTGTAAGTCACTGGCAACATGCTACCAGTCAGCACACTGACTGAATTGACTGAATTGCATTTTCTAACAAAGCATTCATGTTCTTTAACGGCATCATTGTGTCTAAAAACTATTGACTTTAACCACTGTAGAAGAACAGTGTCAGTAGACATATAAAGTAATTAATAGCAGTGGGAAACAGGGGGAAGAGCCAGCCTGGCTCTGTACAAATGTAACAAAATCGACTAATAAGCACCGCTTAACCTCACTGAACACATTATCTTGTTTGTTTAATCATTACTTACTGGTCACTGTGTCTAGCCAAGAAACTGTTGTGCAAATAACCCCCAGTAAAACCGCAACTTTATCTTTTACTTACAGTAAAAACACATAATGCATTGTTTTACACATTAAACAAAATAGATAAAAAGTTTTAATTAGCAAGCTTTTTGAGTTTTAAGGTAAGCAGTATTTGTAACCCCTGGTTGAAACCAGGCTAAGAAAAGTTTTCCATTTCCATTTTTTTGTGCTAACCTAAGCTAACCAGCCACACTGATTTAGCATTGTGCTATAACATTGTTGGATTCACAATGGACGGTTTAAAATGCAGCATAACCAGATATCTTGTTTTATTCCAGCCATTCGTCTTCCTTGTCAAAACCTGATGCCTGCATTACCCACAATTCAACTCGGCCGCGAACATTTCAGTCTGAGTTTTGGATTTATTATGTTTGTATAATCTAATGTAGCCTTGAGCCGCTAGCCCAGGCCGCTAGGGCTGCAGAGGACTTCACCCCCCCAAATTGTATTAATTTTCAAACTTTTACTCTTCAGCCCCAGTTGACACTGACTCATGACATCACATATGCAACCCTTCCAAAACACCTGTAAACAGACTGTTGTATAAAATCAGTGGATTTTACCTTTTAGGGACAGGTATGAGAAAGGAATGAATCTTCTAAACTCTTGGCAAGAAAGCAAATAGGTATATTTCCCAAAATGAAAAAGTATTAATTTAAAGTAACTAGGCTTTTGTGTATTATCACAATATGTATGAGAGTTACTGTATTCCTTTCCTTCAGTCACTGAAACTGTAGTGAGTTATTTTGAATTGGTAAATTATTACACATCAGTAAATTGTTTATGCTGTTCAATTTTGCACATTAGACTGTATGTGAAGCTTGAATTTAGTGTAAATCATGAAGAATCTCCACCTCTCTTGTACAGCTCTGAGCAACAAACCCAGGCAGCAGCATGTCATTTCTCTCTTACCCGGAGTCAGGCAGGAACATGCTGTGCCCATACCGTTTCATCATCCAAAAAACAATCTGTAGGGTATATTAATGATCCAGCACTTGTCTGATGTTTTCGGCTTGAAGCTGAAAAATTTGCACAAACTGCATGACATGTTGCAATGTGCATTAATCGTAGCCCTGCCTCTGAGTCGCTTGTGAACAGAAATGCCTGAATTTAAACTACTGACAATTGAAGCTCATTCTAATGGCTTGTTGGAGTAAAGTGGGTTTAAAACAATCAGTTGTTATGTCCTATCTTTCTTTTTTCAAGAACTATCCTCTTGCCCTCCAGTGTGTTTTTAAATAAAGCAGAAAAGTAGAGCTAAAAATGACTGTCAATAAATTTGCAGTGGGTGAAGTGATGGTGTTAACATCAGTTTCCGACAGAGGCAGCGATATGCTGTTCGGACATGTCCGTGTCAGGTATTAGATTAGTCTCCACGCTTAGCCCCTTAGACAAGAGTGTGTTTGCTCCCGCTGTAATGCTGTTATCTCCCTTTCTTACCCTCGTCTAATCTGGACACCACAAGTAAGCGCTTCTGACAAGGGCTGTGCACAAATTGAATTTTTCTTCCCCTATCCCATTCGATTTATAATTCCCTCTCTCGCCCTACAAGCAAACTCAATTTCTGACCCTTTAGACAAAAGGCTCAGATAAAGCAATTAGTTTGTGATTCTGTGTGAGCTCCTGACTCTGCTGACCTGAGAGGGAGTGAGAAGCACTAAAAGCAACGCAAACAGGGGCGATGGCGGTCACTGGCAGACCATTTCAGCTCTACAGAGATGAACTCAGAATCTCTGGCAACAAAGAGGTAGGAAAGTAAACATAACTGTAAGAGTAAGAGTCCATACAGTCCTTTCAATATGTCTCATCCGCAATGTCTTTGATCACTTTGATTACTTCAAGCTTTCTTAGAATTAGCCAACAAGGTATTCTATTATTTCACTGCACTTTCAGACTCTCAGGTGACGATATATCTTTTAGTTCTAAAAGGCAGGCTTATATCTGTTCAGTGCTTTGAGATGAAATGCACAAAGCCGAGAGGTGTGTGTGTGTTTGAATTTTCTTTTTAAGTGAGACAGTTCAAGGAGGCATGCAAACAAAATCATCTTAGAACAGAGAGCAAGAAAATTATATAAAAATATAGACTTCTTCAGTCAGTTATTTCACTCTTGGTAAATACTTTGAGATTCATATTGTAATGCCAATACTTGTTTACCTTAAATTATAACGGTATTCTATCTTTGATGCCGCATTTTTCCAGCATCTTAGTGTTTATTCCAGGACTGTAGTTTTCACATGCTTTGTAATGTCCAGTTTCCCTTCTTTCCAAATAACACTGAACGGGCAACAACTCTTATACAGAGCTAGTGAAAAGTAAAAAGGTACAGGCTATTTGAACTTTGGACAGTTTTTAAAGTCACCCTGGCCATATCTCCAGCGTAAGAATTCAATTTGGCCAGTGCTGGAGAAAACTGAAAACCGTAAAGGAGGATTTAGAGTGAAATACATGGCATGGGGAGATTCTTTAAGAAATATAGTTATCTTGCAGTCTGGCTGGGGAGATACGGATGAGGCAGTTGAGGAATTGAGGAGGTTCTCAGTCATTATCTTCTGGGGGATAACATGGTATACTGTATGCAACCTCTTATCACTATAATTGCCTTAAGGAAATCATTTATTTTCCAATCAATTCTGTAGTTTCACAAAGGTGTTTCTAATTACTTTGCTTTGAAATGGTAGGAAGGTTGTCACTTATATGGTGCAGTATTAAAATATTATTTTTGGTTATGACAGTATAGTTTTTTTCAGTCTCAAGATAAATGACCTGGTTCTTAGATATTGAAAAGGTTTCTCACTGGCAGCATTGCCCTCTCTTTACTTGCTCACTGTTCTCTGGGGTTGCATCGGTGACAATGTGCAGTCCAGTCATTAGGAAATATTCATGCACACCTTGATAATTGAACCACACAGTGCAAACCCTGCTGGTTCTGTGCTATCTGCCCTCGCTCAAAAGGATGGGCGGACGGCCATGGTGTTTCCCCATGCCAGAGACCCAGGCATTGAACAGAGAGATATCATGAACGAATCGAGGCACTGTGCGATGACCCATTTGTACAGATCCAAGAGCAACCACCAATAATACACTGACCTGACCTGACCTGGCTATTAAAATTAGTCTTTCTTTCTTCGTTCACAATCAGAAGTGGCATGCTCGCCACAGAAAGGCTATCCACACTGTATAAACCTTTTGTGTTGCTCTGTGGCCCGGTAGTCTATACAGTGGGAGTCTCCAGAGATGCAAGCTAATAGTGAATCACTATGTCTACTCAGCGGGGAGCTGGGGAGAGTACAAATCCCTGGAGTTAGAATATCAGGCCAGCAGTCAAGCAGTACATAGTATCTGCTGAGTGTTAGTCTTCTAGGTTGGGGTTTGCCCTCACAGCACACATTCAGGGAGTGGAAATACAGTAACAGGTGGAGTACGTTAGCAATACTTGACTCAAACCCTCTTTGAAAATCATCAGTCTTATTTTTTCAATGTCATGCAACATTGGCTTTGTAGTTTGAGTAAAAAAAAAAGGTACTATTCCTTCAAAGTCATTTTCCAACTTTTATACTTGGTGGATTACCAGATGATGGGACCAAAAAGGACCCTTCTTACTAGTAATTAACCATTGGTGAATTAGTTGAGATCATATCAGTAACATATTAAATGCAAAATATGTAATTTTGTGCCACTAGGGGTCTCTCCATCAAAACAATAACAAAATATAGTTTAGTGGCGTTGTGAAGTAGTGTGGTGTCATTGGAGTTTGTCTTTGCGGACAGCTTTTCACGGCTAGGATTCCTTCATTGTTCATCGTTCAGAGGTATTTACCGGAAGCTGAATTATCTCTGAGGAGGTCTAGTCCTCTTCAAAATAAACCCAGTGATTAAATCCGGTAGAAACACTAACTAAATCAATTTCATGTCAAAAATGTGTGTTTCTCTGACACACTTTGGCAGACATAGGATGCAGGGGCTTTGAGCTAACTACTAACATTTGCTCAACTTGATTCTCAGATGACTTAAGATCCAGACATTCAGGAGGTCTTTACAGAGAATTTAATTGTCTGCAGAGGTCTCCTCTCTTAATCAAACCCAGTGATTTAAAACTAATAAAAGCACTGAATTAAGCAGTGTCACATAAAAAAATAAATAAATGTTTCTCCACTAATGTTCGGCTGCCGCTAAAGTTTGCGCAGCTTGTTTCTCTGATAATTTAACATCCAGACGTCCAATAACTAAAATCCTTTATCCAGTTAAAATATATAGTTAAAACTTACAAAGATCTAGTAAGTGCATTAAAAATGTGGCTTAAAATTGGATAAAAAGTTAATTTATGACTGCTTCGGGCAAACAACCAAAACGATGACGAATGCACAAAGGGGATACTTTGCCATTACAGCCGTCCAAATGAAACGGCCCGTTACCTTGAATAAAAAATCTTGGTCTGAAAATAGTTGGAAACATTTGGGATAACGAAAGTGCACAACCCAACATAACATATAACATAGGTCTAATCTTTTTCCGACATTTTAATGCGGAAATGTTACACCTTTAAATGTCAATATTTTTCAATCATGGGTAATCGCCCTTCACTACCGTGCCAGTAAACATTAAGCGAGCACTTGCCACCTTAAAGATGACACTAAATGAATACTCCCTACACACCCATAGTCCTTATCCACACAGGTGCTTTCACTTGTGTTGCCTGTGCTTGATTGATCTCCCTCAGTTTCCTATTTGTTGCTCCTGTTAGGTTGAGACAAAGGGCCTTTTTAATGTCATATTCTGACTTGTCATAGCAGGAAGGGCACAGATGTTTCTGATAACATTAACTATGGCTCTAGTTTATTCAATTCTCCCTGTAAGCCATGACAATGGGCCAACATGACTGCCCCTGTGCTACTGCTACTACAACTTTGACCGTAGGTGTTATAGTAACAGACCACTTGCTAGCTTCCACATGGTTACAGGCACTAACAAAACTCACACAGTAAACAACACAGTGCATAAACATTTTTCCAAGAACAGTGGACCCAACAAATATTACCTAATTACCAGCAAACGTAAGAGAAATCCCTGCACATATGCAGTCCTACGTAGCAATACTGACAACTGCTGCCGATGCACTGGTACTACTGACTAACAATGAGACTGGCAATAAAGAAAATTGTCTCCTAAAGTTTAAAGAAAAGGGTTTTCAAGGATGCTGTTTAGTCATGTCTGCCTTATTTGACAGTAAGACTCCTGTGTCCTGAAGTTTTACAATAAACAACCACTTTTTTCACGTGGTGTACATATAGGAAACATAGAAAACTCTATAAATTGACATTTAGGATAAGACTTGATTCAATAATCAACTCATGACTTATTGCGTGACATATATCTCCACTCAACTTCAGTCTAACTAGAGGTCTAATCAGCCAGGATAATTGAAAACACCTGCGCGGTGTGCAGGGCCTTAAACCAAAGTATTCATATGCAGATGAATGTTGAAGACAAATTTAGCCTGTCACTTCTCTAGGTAGAGTCATAGCTTTAGTTTCATAGCATATGTAAGGAACAACACAAAACATGTCAGTGGAGAGGGTGACTGAACCTTATCCTTAGCTTTTTCATAAAAAATGTATCTATATTTACTATATTAATTAGTATGAATTAATTTACCACAAGTCACCTCAATGGGGGCACTAACTAATAACATAATAAAAACAAGGTAATATAGTCTCATAAAATATAATAGACAATGAATTAGGAAATCTGATTATTAATAAATTATAACTATAACCAAAATGACCATATCAAAAGCTAGTAAAGGTTGAAGGATTTCGGAATTCTTTGATAGTAGAGGTTAACAATACTCACTCTTGTACAGCATTAAACAAATCAGCATGTACTGTATATTCCAAAAATAATTAATTAACATAATATATGTCAAAACAGACTATATGTAATAGCAATCAAAAGGGAATAAGTACACAAATGTGAGAGTATGTGCAAGAGAGACAGCGTGTGTGGGGGTGCGTGCACCTGTCGGTGGTGCGACAAAAAGAATATGTGCACGGTCTTGTGACCGTCTCTATGTTTCTCTGCGTATAGGTGTGTGTAGAACAAAGGGGACATATAAAGCGGGAGTTTTAAGTCCTTAGCTGTGTGTATTGCTATGTTAAAAGACAAATTCACAAATTAGTGTGCGATCCTAACGTATGTTAATGGTGCTGGGTTAAGAATATGGTTAGTGTGCATGTGTCTGTATGTACAATACTAACCTATCACCTAATGAAAAAACATATTGGCATCCCACCCAACAGATTACACAATACAGTTCAGTGAATAAAAAACAAATCAACACATGTACATTCACAACAGTATAGCAGTTATATACTTACTTAAGTTAATGTATACTAAATAATATACTATGCCCAGTGGAGGTTCAGTTCATGAATGGATAGGCTACTTGGCTCTCAGCTCTTAGCTTAGCTGGCGAATCCTATTAGATGAAGGAAGCAGGTGTACTTAGACAGCTGTGTGCTTAGACAGCTGTGTTCAAGACGGAGGAGATGGGTTGCTCCGTTTGTTATCTTACAGCAGGGGTCACCAACCTTTTTGATACTGAGAGCTACTTCAAGGGTACTGAATAATACGAAGGGCTACTTGTTTGATACAAACTTCCTGAATAATATAGTTGCACAGTTCACCTTTAATGATAATATTATCATTAATAATAATAATCATATGTGAAGAGACTGTCTGATCACATGTTAATGTTAATTATTCTTCACAATGATTATTAACATGGTAGGAAACACAGATATATTTAAACATGCAACATTATTTATTTATGCTCTCATTTGAAAGTCAGAGTTATCACATCTCTGATATTTTTGTAAATATCTTTATTGACAGTTTTGTATGAATGAGAACATTTGTAAGATTTTGTTCAAAATCACACCAGTTATATTTTAGTACAAAATATCACTTCTCTAAAATAATTAGGAAATCAATCAGTCACATCTTCAAATCATATCCTGTTTGTACAAACCACTAACTTTGTAACATCGGAGAGTGGAGATGACATCGGAACCTTTCTTCTTGTCTTAGAACAGTGTTTTCAATAACCATCATTGCACCTTTCAAGACCTCTCCGTCCGAAAAGGCTTTCTTGTACTTTATTAAAAATTATGCTTCCGTTGCTTTCTGTGACTTGTTCACCGGCCTCGTGAAAAGAGACTGCTGCTGCCCAAAGCTGCCTTTAACTCACGGCTTGTTTTGCCCGCAATGCTGCAGGTGGGTAGTTAGTTAATTAGTTAGCATGGTAGCTTTTGTGACATGTGACAGTGTCTCCACAATGCCGCTTTGCCGTCGTCCCGCAAATGAGACATACATACTTTTCTTTCTCTGTTGTAAAAACAAATTCTTCCTCCCAATCATTGTGAAAATAGTTTGTTTTCTTTCGCTTTTTTGCCATGTTTAGTGTAGAAAACACACCTAGCGCCCCATCGTGGCTCAGTGAAAAGGGAAATGGAGATTTAGTTTGCGCAGGCTCAGAGTTCATATAAATACATTTTTTTTGTTTATTTAATTCTATATTCAATATTGTCATTTTAAAATAAAGAATAATTCAAGTGTTATTGATATAAAAAAAACAATGAAATACAAATTGTAGACGGAGCTCCATGGTGACTAGTGCTAACTTTAGAACATGCCCTGCGGGTGACAAAGTGCCCGCGGGCACCGCGTTGGCTACCCCTGTCTTACAGAATGCCGTTTGCTCCTTGCTAACTAGTGTTTTCTACTATTGTGGAGGCTAGACAATGCTGTGGAGAGCCACTGCATGAAACAAACTTGTTTACTTTGGACAAGCGCTCGTGTCATCTGCAATTAAAGAGAGAGTTCAGTGATCAGAGAGCCATCTGATGCTACGGTGTTGTGGCTTCACTAGGCTGATACCGCGGTGGTACTGGGGAGGTCCGTGGAGAGCAGAGAAAGCGAGAACACATGGCTGTGTTTTTGTTTTATCAGCTGAGTTTTCACACCTACATGCGAAATGTGATGTCACGTTGCAGGAATGGGGGAAGGGTCTAGACACAAAGGATCATAGGAAATTGAGTCCAATTTCTCAATCTCCATACTTTAAGGATACCAGAATTACAAAACTCATGTTATATGAATATATAATAATATATATGAATATGTAGAGTGTGTGAATATAAGCAAGTCACATTTCCAGTTCCACTTTGCACCCTGTTTGTGCATGGTGAAATTATTTGAGCTATCTCAGTCATCTGACAGAATAGGAAACGACCTCACCCACTTTGGTCTCTGGCTCCAGTGATCCCTCTCTAAAACTCCATGAAGCATGCCAGGTCCATATCTCTTTGCATTGAATGCTGGCGCTGTTGGAGTTCACAGCTGCCAAGCTCTTTACTCAAAGGTTCTTTCTTTGACTTGTACCTTTTTTTAGATCCCCCTCCATTTAATTTGAGTCATGATAGGTCCACCAGCATTGTTAGGGGTTTTCATTTTCTTCAAAGTCTTTACTATTATTTTTTCCATGAGATATCTGAATTCCTAATTGATTCTTTAAGAAATGTGATACTATTTTGCTAATGGAAAACCAAAAGCAGTGGGTCCACTTGAGTAACGCTGCGCGGTACCATGCAGTAGAAATGTGACAATGGTGCCATTGTGATAAATAAATAATAATTAAAATCCCTCCCCTCAGATGAAAGACAATGAAAGTACAATTTAGGGGATACAGTATGGATTTTTCAGTCTCTCAACCACATCTAAAAAGGGCTGTCTCGATGTGCTGGCAGCGTTTAAGAGCCATTACTTTCTCATTCAGCGCATGTGCCAAGGTCGTCAGACGGGATAATGAGGTTTTAGCATCCAATGACTCCCTTCAACACTGCTCTATTAGTTATGTAAAACAGGCAGGTTATTGTTGTACTGAAGGGCTTGTGTTTGCTTTTGGGAATTAAATTGTTTCTTGCATGTTCAAGTAAAAAAAAAAGGAATGGGATAGATGTCCTCCCTTCTTTCTCTTGATTTCAAGTCAAATTATGTGATTTATGTAAATGCAGAATATGTAGTTGATATTTGGTATCCGCACTCCCCACAAAGATACACCGACCTCAGCACAGCAGGGATTGTGGAATGACATTAATAACTTCTCCCAAGGGGAATTTAGAGCCTGCAGGTGGATGCTGGGGTGGAGATAGGGTTTATAAAATATGCTATGAACAGTTGTAGCAGTGGCAGCAACTATTAACTCCATAAACAACATCACAATGTATGCTAACTGTTGATGATCTATTCCGTTCTATGTTTAGTATTTATTCTCTGAAGATGTGTATCTTTTGTTTTTTTACTGAAAGACAATAAAACAATAGAAATAAAATATTCTGCTCGGCCAATGGTGCATTCATGTACTCCTCAGATGGTCACATTTCCGGAGTTGGGAAGTTGTTGTTCTTACTTTAGTGTGTTCATGATCTAAGTCGCAATGTGGAAACCACATGGACGCTACAAAGAAGATGTTGTATTTTATTGCTCAGTGTTTAAATAACGTGTTAGCTTTTTTGCTGTTTTGTCCAATTTTGGGGGTCATTAACTCATTTTTCAGATTATTCCGACACCACAGTCAGCCCTATCTCGCAACGAAAGTGAAACATAATTTGTGTGTCCGCCTGTGATTTGGATCCAAAATTGTATTACTTTTTCCTTCGCCCATGCTACACCCTTCATGTGTTTTAATTTTCATGAAAATACATGAAGGATAATCCTGTAATCCGTAATCCTGTTGACAAACAAACTAAAAAATAAATAAATAATACAGTCTAGACCTGCTCTTCATGAAAAGTTTCATGAGATAAATCCTATGATTCGGCGCAACATAAATAAAAAGGCACTTGAATTCACAGACGAAAACATAACCTCCTTGTCGGATGTAATTATTGCATATATTGTGAGAGGTATGAGCGGGGCCGGTCAGAGCCATGAGTGATGGTAGAAAAGGTGTGAGAGAAGGATGATTGGCTGTATTTTTGTAAGGGAGTACTACTAGGTCTTTTTCAGACGGGCCCTCCATCTGTGCTTCCAGTCATCCCAATCCTCCATGCATATGGCTAGCTCGCCAATATTTTCTGCTCCCGCATCTTTCCTGAGTACATCCACGTATGTTATTGCGGGACGCCCTGATCGGTGCCCGTGTGTTGGCTCCCACAGCACAAGTTTGCTGGCTGGCAGCTCTTGGTGTCTCTGGCAGTGACCTGCCAGCCTCATTCTCCTGACCACTGTTTTCTCAGCCACCCTTAGCGCCCCCCCATACAAGTGTGTGTTGGTGACATGCTCATCCTTGTTGATGTCAAGTACCACACACAGCATTTCTGTAGGGTGGGCTTCAGGGTCCAGCATTCACTGCCATACAGGAGAACAGACTCCACTGTTGCATGGAAGAAGCTGAGTTTCATTTGTCGGGGGAGGTTGGAGTTCCACACAAAGGTCATGCCGTTCAGGGCCCTCCATGCAAGCGCCTTCCTCGCTTTAAGGTCTTGCTCGGACAAGTTGACCCACGAGCCCAGATATTTAAAATCATTTTTCTTCCTTTAGAGCGGTGCCTCCTGTTGTTTTGCGATGACACAAGTCAGACTTATGCCACGGTAGTTGTTTGGCTTTGAGAGATCTCCGGACTTAGGCACTGGGATGATGTTAGAGAGAGACCACATATCAGGCTGGCTATTTGTCATAAGGGCGCGGTTGCAGAACTCCAGGATGATGTCGTCAAGATCACAGTTCTTACAGACCTCTGGAGGGATGCCGTCCAGCCCAGCAGTTTTTCCCTGCTTCAGTGTGGATTTCACTTTGGCAAACTCCCTGACTGTAAAGGGACCATCGTCAATAGCGAGATTCGTGAGGACGACAGGTATCACTTCCTCAGGTCCATCCACTGTCAGGTGTGTTCCCAGGAGATTTCGGAAGTGAGTGAACCAGGAGGTCACCCTCTCTTCTGGGCTGTCGCCCGCCACCTGTCCCTCCTTGGACCTTTTCCTCCCACTCATCCCATTGATGACCCTCCATGCCTCCCCGTACTGCTGTTCACCATGCGCTGCCTCCACTCTCTGCACCTTCTCCATCAGCTCCTCCCCCCTGATCTTATGGTAGGTATCGAAAAGAAGCTGTTTGGCCATATTCAATACCATGCGATTCTCTGCAGTCGGCTCGTGCCCAAAGCATCAGTGTGCTTCCTCCACTCCCTCACGCGCCACCATGACCTCCGGATGCCTTGACCTCTGGGATACTCCATTCCTCTCCATCACTGGAACACACATACTGGTCACCTCCACGTTCGCAGCAACGAACCGCCTGTACTCCACTGCGTACCTGGTTTGACGGCCAGGGCTGGCAGAGAATGCCTTCCAGTCATACCGGGTCTTCAGACTTGGTTTGGGGACCCTGAGGCTCAGTCTCACCCTCACGAAGACGACTCGATGATCAGAGCCCACAGAGTTGAACGTGCTGTAATGTTCAGTGTTCAAGATGGAGTTTCTCCACCTTCGCCTTATTAGTATGTAGTCCAGTTGACATTGCATACCAGTAGCCCAATCCTGGAAGGTCCATCTCTTGCCCATTTTTTTCTGGAACATGGTGTTGGCAGCTAGTAGCTCGTGCTCCATAAGTAGGGCTGCAAGATGTTCGCCATTGCGGTTAGTGGAGTTGTGGTACGTGAGAGGTGCGTCCACCGGTCTGAGCCTTGCATTGAAGTCACCCAGGATTGCAAGGAAGTTGTGAGCCAGCATATCACGGACCGTTGTTGCAAGGTCCTCATAGAACCTCTCCACCTCCTCAGCTTGGGCCACATTGGTGGGTGAGTACACGACTATGACAGTTGTGACTGGGTTGCCATCAAAGGTGTGATAGTGTACCCTAAGGAGAGCCTTACGTGCCGAGAACTCACTAGTAACCCCACTCCGCCAGTGGCAGCTTGTGCCTCGTTTCGCCACGCTGATGAGGTGATGAACCAGCATTTCTCCACTCTGTGATACACGATCTGATCCTCAGCGTGCACTCTTCTATGCTCTTGGATTCCCAGGATCTCTACTCCCCTTTCCTCGGCACAGCCTCCCTTCTTCTCTAACTGTGTTTGCGTTGAAGGTTCCCATGGTGAATGGTCTCCGTAAATGGCAAGTTTACCTTTTATGGTCCTTTTTGTATTCCTATAACAACACATTTCTAATGTGGATTGTATTGAGTGGATTGCAGATCCGAGTTCATTTATTCAGTTTAAGAACTCTCTTAGCCAGATTTCTATTTGTGTGTAGAGTATTTTCTGACAGTGCCTGAGACAGGTCTTTAATTTGATCTGAGTCATTTTTCATTCCCAGCTGTGTGTCTGGAATTTCGATGCTCCACTCAGCCATTTAAGGTTTGAATTGTCTGTGCAATGGCTCACCTACAAACACACATTGTGCACTGCTTAACTAGAGGTTAGCAAGCGACACAGGACATGAATTCATGATGTGATGCAAGGTCATTTGAAATCAACATTGCATCATGAAGTCTTAAAGCTAAAAGAGCATTTCCTGCCCGGTAGCAGCCATCATAAACACAGTTTGCCTGCAGAGAGTTCTGTACTACTTCTGTCATCAAACATATGAGTGCTAATTCAAAATCTCCTTGGGGAGCAGAGAGCTGCCGCAGGCCTCCGTAGACTGATAAGTGATATTAGATATTGGGATAGTGCGGTACTAGATATTTCTGCCTGAGTGACTTTACTATTGGGAGCTATAAAGGGGAAGTGTATGATTAGGGTCGACTTTATCTTAAACGTACAGTGGCATCAATTAAAAAAAAAAAAAAAAAGTGAGTCTTTTTATCGTTGCACAAGATAGTACAGAGTTGAGTTGGAGTTCAACTCACTGTAAATAGAGTTCACAGTCATCAAAAGACTTGACGTAGGCAGACTGTGCTTGAGTGAACTTCCAGGGGATGCAATTACATTTGCTGAGGAAACTGGTTGATACCAGTTCATAAACAGCAAGTATGCAGAATCCAGCTCTATTTCATAAAAAGAAAACATCCATAAAAGATAAGAGAAAAGCTTTTCTGCCCAGACGTGCAATATAGAGAGAAAAACAGATTTAACAGCAAGTTTTGGAGCTTGGGAATTACTGTAGTATTAAGAAACATTCAAATTAAGACTGTTATATAAAGAATGATTGATTGAAAAAGCTCCATGATAAGACATTATACATATAAAAAAACAGGTGTGTCATTGTCAGGGATTCTTGGGATTGTGCAAAAGGCTCTAAATGAAAGAGGTTATGTGTATTTAATATTTTGAGTTTCCTTAAATAATATACTGTCACCCACCTGAGCTTGCTTGAAATCATACAGCACATCACACTCATTGATGATGCACCTACTGTACAGTTTGAACTATACAGTTAGACACACATTTCAATCAATTAAGTGATTGTTTGTGGGTGCAACAGCTTATCAGAGAAGACCTGCATGTTTATCTTCATTTCGTCTTGTAATTGCTTGGACTGTATGCAAATGGCTTTGGCATGACACTGTAACATTGCTTGTAATGCCTCCTATTAATCTTATATCAATTGTGATTGTTGTCGGTACTAGATAAGACTGATGTGTGTTCTCTGTGCTCAATCATCAGATGATGTTTGTTAATTCCCCTTTGTTGTTTCTTGGAAGGCCAATTGTTGAGCAGTGTTTCTGTGCTACCTGTGAAACCGGTCCGTGGCGCAAAACAGGTTGGGGACCGCTGCTCTAAACGAGAAGATCTTATCCCCACTTCCTGCTGGGCTGAGCTTGGTGTTTCCATGTCGGGAGTTAGGAGGTCAGAAACCAAACGGCAAATATTAACTTTGTACATTTTCAGATTTTACATTCCACTTGAGTTGGCAGACTGTAATTAATGCATGACACTACATGCAAAAACATTGTTTGGGATATTCTGCTTCCATAACGTGTCTTCTTTCAGACTAGTGGAAAGAAAACATCCATTATTTTACTAACTTTGTCTATTTGTGTCTGTAGATTTCTCCTAAATGCACCAAAAGTTAATATTAGTTAATGATTCATTGCATAATTAAACATAATATTTTTGAAAACTTGCAATACAAAAAATAATTGTAAGTAATTAACTGGAGAAGTTTCATGGTGATATCTATTAGTAAATATTATTTATCTGACACCAAACGTTCTAGTCTCATTCCTATCTATATTCTGAAGGTTTCTACTGAGAGGTTGGTTCATACATTGTTCATAGCCTGATTTACAGAATATGGTATTGCCAAAAATATGTTATATAAATTATACAAATATATTTTTTAAATAATGCAGTGATATACAATACCGTAAATTGAGATTACAGTGCTTTCCATGTTATCACTGAATGATTTTCAGCTGTGTCTGCCGATTCAGACCACCTCTTATCACAAGCACAAAGAGCATCTTTCACCAGTTCTTACTAGAGGCCTGTATACCTCCCTTTGTTCTATACAAATACGTTAACTGTCAGAAAACGCAAAGTTAGTGTTACAATTTTGGAAGATAATGATCTACAGTACTGGTGTTTCAGAATAGCAATATAGCAATATAGCAATATATAGTATTTAAATGTATTCAGCTGTAAACCTTTGAGTAGATTGCAAACAATCCCTTTGGATCTAAGTCACTATACATTAGAACAATAATGGAGGCACTGCTCTCTATACACTACCTCTGTTTAAGACACTCTTAGTTGGTCCAGACAGCCAACCATCCATCAATCCAGCCAAAACTCATAATAATCATTATTACCCGGATCTTAGATTGAGGCCACTTTGATTTTTGCCAGTAGCGATACCGGCCTGCTGGAATAGAGCAAGAGGCAATGAAACTTGTCAACACTGAACAGGGGATGGCCATTAAAAACAGAGACGCCTCTGCCTGTCAGGTTTCTCTCCACCATAATGTAGTGATGGGGTTATTGATGGCTAAGCAGAGAGCTTCCCTGAGTAGCAGACATAGGTAGGGGCAGCTAGGTTTTTCCACATGGATTTCACCTTGTTACTCAGTAAGGCCTTTCTCTTGATTGGAGTTCTCGACACTGCCTGTCCCACTAACACAAGTTCTTATCTTTTTAAATGTTTTTAAAGCCACCACTGTGCTTTGCTAACCAGCATAATGGCTACAAAAGATTTGATAGATAGATTTGTAATGTGCAGCTAGAGGTCACTATGAGTGCGTGTAAATTATGAGATGAACAAAATAACTGCAATGATTATCACATTTTAGTAAGACATTAAAATGTCATAAAAAGGCTCATTATAGAGTCAAAAATGTTGATTAAATTGATTGCCCATCATGTTGCTTTTGTCCTTAGAGCCATCTGGTGGTGTTTAAATCATAAGCAATATAAAATAGTTCACCTCTGTTATTCATCTCCACGCAGAATTGCTTTGCCTGGGAAAAAAAGCATATGTTTTATTAACTAACTCTCGCAGATACGTCTGGTCCCCCCTTTCTCTTTGGAGAGATTTTCAGCGGCCTGAGACTTGCCCGTGTTTTTCAGATGACGACGGTAAAGAGGAGCGTTGTTGAGAAGGTTTTGAAAAACAACCAAGATGAAATCAGCTGATGTGAAACTTTCTGTTTGAAGCTGCATTGGCGTCTGTAGCGAACAAACTGGATGGTATGTTTTTGCTAAAAGAACAATCTACTTCACTTAAAATATATATTTTTTTGCCATACTTCCAACAGGACTCAGCAAAAACTTAATATACCAGCTCATCTCTGCAGGATGTAGTCTATTTAGTGTGTTCAATGTGTTGGGTCCCCATGTATCTTTGTGTCTTTACATCTATAATTCAGAATTACAAGGATGAGAATGGGGATTCTTTAATAAAGTATGCATATAATACAGAGGAGAATGGGTACCAAAACTAGAACAGCACTTTCTTGTTCTGTTCGTACTTCTGCTTAATCTTCATGGCTATGAGGAGTTTTTAGCTTCTCTTGAATGAACTCCATGTAGAACACCTGCGGGGTCACTGGAGCAGGTAAATGAAAGTCCCGTTTAGCAGTTTTGATAGACCACGTTTGTCGATAACCTTCAAGTGTAATGGCATTGTCGTTCTTGTGATTGAATCTGCCCCCCAGCACTGGGAGGAACAAAATCACCCATTGGTGTTAGACACGATGTAACGAGGGAGTGGGATCATTCACGTGGAACACAAGCCTCTGTGTGGCTGACGTGAAAAAGTGGCTTGTAGAAGTCATCTGTCATCCACCACATGGATACAGAAGCTATTGAATTGGTCTATTGCTTGCAACCTTGCCTATAGGCTACAGCTACAGTGCATTTGTTCTGGCTGCATTACTCAAGGCAGGACGTGTAAAAACATTTCATTTAGGAGAAATTTTATAAATTTGCTGTTAACATTTTCCCACTTAAGTTATGCTGATACAGTATATCACGGTTCAAACTATGACAGTCATTAAGCTTATAAACCCTTTTTGTGATTTTTCGATAAAAATGAGATCCGAATGTGGCAATTATCTATAATTAGCAGCAAGCAAACTTTATTGTTCAGACGTATAATCCAAGATTCAAGAAAGGGCATTGTTGCTCAGTGAAAAGCTAAAGGTGGGTCTTTTCTTGTAAACACTTTACAGCAAAAATATACTCAAAGAAAATGTTTGTTAGCTATTCAGTTGAAGCTGTGCAATTGTTACAACTGATGTCAAGTCTGAGCAGCTGCTTTTAGATGACGGTTATTTCCAAATTTCAATTCTAATTATCACAAGAACAAAGCTAAATTGTAACTCTAGCTCACAAGTCAGGTGGGCCAAATCTATCAGGCACTGGGTATGAAATCCTTTCTCACATTCTATTGTCTATTGCAGCACCGTCGCTGTGGTGTCTGAAATGGAAAGAAAAAAAACATCTATTGGGGTATATAGTTTTAATTCTTAAACAAGTTATTTTTAAATTATTTACGTCAACCACCATCACTTTGATAAGTCAGTTTCTCTCACTTCAGTGTGAGAGAGGTATCTGACTTCTAACCAGACCATTGGATTCTAGATAACTAATGAACCAAAGGATAAGCAAAACTTTCTGTTAGGCGATCGCTAAACAGTCCAATTTTATCTATTGGTCCACATTTACCAAAGGAACACACCTTGGTTTGGCACCTGAGAACAATATATATATCAGTTTATGCTCATGCAATATGTCTTTTAAAGCCCACCTAGTTTGATGGAGTAAAAAATATGGGAGAAGGAATTGGACATTTACAGAGATCCCATCTGATTTATCAATTTTTGTGTCGAAAATGTAATGTATGGGGAAAGCAAGGGTAAAATCTGTGAGCAAGAGGCCAAAGTCAGGTGAGAGAAATAATGAGTGATTAAAAAAAAAACTTGGTCCACCTTCTGTTATATTTCACACAATGAAAACATTATAGTAAAGATTACTGCAGCATATATATGCTATATATATATATATATATATATATATATATATATATATATATATATATATATATCTATATGCTAATAGGGTTACTAACAGTCCGTTCAGAACCACAACAATACCACATTGTACCTCTCTCCTTTCCACGGTGGCCTCCTGATGATTGTGCATTTTTCAGAAAGTCACAATTGCACTGCTTTCCTTGTTTATGACGAGTATAAAAATGTCCCACCACTGACACTTCAGAAAGACAATAGTTAAGGAAGACTAATTGGTCTAGCCAATTAGATCCTAAAGACGAAATTTGTTTTTTTGTCTTTTATTAATGAAAGTGGACCTCTACTTTATTGTTAAAGTTAATCTAATTGTGCTAATTGAAAGAATTAATGCACTAGGAAATAAAGTGCCACCTTTTGTGTCCCGTTGTCTTTTGCTCATAAAATTAGAGCACCTGATTTATATCATTTGGTAATAATACATAACAATTATTAACATGTTGCTGTTGTTTGTATTACTTTCAGCTGTAGAGGCTTGTAATTTGACGTAATATTTTGAACTCATTATACTGCAATTGTGGTATAATTAACCCTGGGCTGCAACAACGTGGTAGAATGGAGTGATGATAATGCTCTTGAGATTAAGACAAAGAAAGGGGAATAAATTGTATTTACTTCACCATCTGACTACAATAAAGGTCTCTCAAGCAGGTATTTTATATATTCTTGGGTGTAATGGTAGATCCTCTGCTATCCTGAAAAGATCACACTACAAACTGTCTGCAGAAGGACTCTGTCTAAAAGACAAATCATTTATTTTCTCTGCCATTTTAGGTCTTTTGGGGCGAGTAGACAAATGCTTCTTTTGTTCTTTACTTATTATGAGTGTTCTACAGTATTCTAATACATGTTTTTTGCCCTCCGTTTTAAATTAAAAACTTCTCCACCAAATGAAAATCTGCTCAAAGATTATAGGTCAACCCCTTGAGACACTTGGCATACCATAATAACACACACACAGACTGGCCAACAACATTGTCTCTGTCTCTCTTGTTCCACAAATTAATTAAGCACACCAGTATCCTAAAATCAAATATGGAGCTTAATCCCAGATCAAATGTACGTTGAAGGATCTTGAATATATTGTCTGTGGTGATTGTAATGGTGTGTTAAATGTATGTATCTTTATTTCTGGTCTTAAATGCTGCTGTGATGCAAGAAGAAATTCAGACTTATTTAAAAAATAGGGACTAAATATTGTAAGCAACAGTTTGACTGACATGATGGAGCAGCTGGAGGTGTCACCGTGTGCTGTATTCTTTGATATCTTCCAGCCAAGAAGCAGTCAATTGTTTTAAGAGATCAATGAAATTCAACAGATCCCTGATTAGTTTGCCAACAAGCTGCTATCAAGTTTGATGGACAGAATGAGATTAGTTTCCCTATGCTCCCAACACTTGTCAGCCTTAATCACGACGATGAAGTGAATGCAAGAAAGTTTCAATAACGGTCCTTGAAAGAATTTACTGCTCAATGGGTGTTTAGGATTTTAGATCTAACATCCGCCCAACAACAGTGTCTGTGTTTTGACAGTCACAGGTTTGTTCCTGTAGTGTTTTAGCGTACTTCTGGTATCAACCAGTTTGGAAGAGTACTTCCAATTACTGTTACATGATTGACATCTCTATTTTGGAAGGCACTCTTTAGGATAAGACACAATGGATGATAACAATTTATGTCTGTCAACTATTCATTCATCCCTGCTGTTCCAAACTGTCTGGCTATTGTTGACTGGTTTTAGTGACGCTGTATTTACGGTAAGCGCGTCATTTCCGGTTGTTAATGTTTCTGTGTTGCTGGTAGCATACTTCGGCAGCTCCAGCTTGACCCAGTTAATGTTGTTATATTCTTGATCACATCGGCTAATTACCTGTCATCTATCTAAACCTATACATGTACTTTCTAAGCACTTACAACTCTCTCCTTATCCTCCTTCTCTTAGCGACTCTCGCTAAATCTTCAATTCTTTAAGCTCCTTACGGCTCTGCTAACGTTAGCTGCTGCAGCTCAGCAGCTAGCGATGGCATCTCCCTCTTCTGCCCTCTCCTGCTCGGTGTGTTTCATGTTTAGCTATTGCTCTGCCTCTTTTAGTGATAATGGTACGTGTATTAAATGTAGTTTATACGTAGGGTTGGAGGCGAGTTTTAGAGGGATAGATGAGCGGCTCTGCACCATGGTTAGTCAGCGGTTTGCAACTGTAGCTGTTAGCAAACCCCCTATAGCCGGTGCAGGCAGACCAGTGGTATCTCCTGATAGCTGTGCCCCAGCAGGGCCCGAGCAGCCGGGAGACTGGATGACTGTTCGAAAGAAGTGTTATCAGAAGCCCACGGTTCACCACCAACCGCTTGCTGTTTCTAACAGGTTCTCCCTACTCAATGACACACCAGCTGAGAAGCCAACTCTGATTATCGGTAGCTCAATTTTGATATACGTTCATTTTGAGACACCAGCAACGACAGTCACGTGCATTCCTGGGACCAGAGCGGGCGACATAGAAGCACATTTGAAACTGCTGGCTAAGGTTAAACGTAAACACAGAAAGATTGTTATTCACGTCGGCAGTAATGACACGCGATTGCGTCAATCGGAGTGTATTAAAGTTAATGTGGAGTTGGTGTGTACATTTGCCAAAACAATGTCGGAGTCCGTAGTTTTCTCTGGTCCTCTGCCAAATCTTTAGCCGCATGTCATCATTCCGTCGATGGCTCTCATGGTGGTGTCCAGATAATGATGTGGGCTTCGTAGACAATTGGCGGACTTTCTGGGGAAGACCTGGTCTGATTAGGAGTGACGGCATCCACTTTGGATGGAGCAGATCTCATATCCAATAATATTACAAAGTTTATTAGTGGACCTAATCCATGACAACCCAGAGTTGAGACCAGGACAAAGAGTTGCAGTCTTACACACTTCTCTGTGCTTCTTTCCGGGCAGTCACCCACTCAAATAGTGACTGTGTCTGCCCCACGACCACTGAAATTAATCAAATCTATGGTTAACACAAGAGGAGTTATACATGAAAACCTAATTAAAATAAACACCACCGCTGCAAGTGTAACTAAATCGAAAAATTAAATCTGGGCTCTTATACATCAGATCTTTATCAACGAAAGCTGGATTAGTAAATGATTTAATATCAGATAATAAGATTGATTTATTTTGTCTCACTGAAACCTGGCTGAGACATGAAGAATATGTCAGTCTAAATGAATTCCACTCCACCTGGTCATATTAATACTCACATTCCTCGAGGCACTGGTCGAGGAGGTAGAGTTGCGGTCATATTTGACTCAAACCTCTTGATCAACCCTAAACCTAAATTGAACTATAACTCTTTTGAAAGCCTTGTTCTTACACTCTCAAACCCAACATGGAAAGCAATAAAGCCCGTTTTATTTGTTACTGTATACTGCCCTCATGGTCCGTATTCTGAATTTCTATCTGAATTCTCAGAATTTTTATCAAGTTTAGTCTTTAAAACAGATACAGTCATTATTGTAGGTGACTTGAATATTCATGTGGATGTTGATAGTGACAACCTTAACAATGCATTTATCTCAATATTAGATTCAATTGGGTTCAGTCAAAATGTTCATGAACCAACTTACTGTTTAAACCACACTCTGGACCTTGTTCTGGGATATGTTGTTGAAAATGAAAGTTTATCAGTGTGTCCACATAATCCTCTTTTATCAGACCATTTTTTTAATAACTTTCGAAGTCCTGTTACTGGACTACAAGCCATTAGGCAAAATATCCTACACTCAATGTCTATCTGAAAGTGCTGTGACTAAATTTAAGGAAGTGATTCCATCAGCACTTAATTCAATACCAGGACTCAATATCAATATAATGGAGGACTCCAATGCTAACTTTAGTCCCTCCCAAATTAATCATCTTGTTGATAGCGCTGCAGCCTCACTGCGAATAACACTCGACTCTGTCGCTCCCCTAAAGAAGAAGATCATAAAACAGAAAAAAAAGCTCCATAGCTTAATTTACAAATCCGCAAACTAAAACAAAAGTCGAGAAATCTTGAAAATAAATGGCGTTCCACTAAATTGGAAGAATCTCGTTTAGTCTGGTTAGATCATCTTAAAACGTATAAGAAGGCTCTCCATAATGACAGAGCAGCTTATTACTCTTCCTTAATAGAAGAAAATAAGAAGAACCCAAGGTTTCTTTTCAGCACTGTAGCCAGGCTGACAGAACCACAGTTCTACAGAGCCTTCTATTCCTATATCTCTCAGTAGTGACGACTTCATGAGCTTCTTTAATGATAAAATTATAATTATTAAAGACAAAATTAATCTCCTCCTGCCCTCAATTGGTAATGACTTAACTTCAACCTCCGGAATTTCAAAAACATTAGTAACTCCTGAAATATATCTAGACTGTTTTACTCCAATCAACCTTAACAAACTAAACTTCAACAATCTCATCGTCTAAGCCATCAACCTGTCTTTTAGTCCCGATTCCAACTAAACTGTTTAAAGAAGTTTTACCCTTAATTAACACCTCGTTATTAAATATGATCAACCTGTCTCTATTATCTGGTTACGTACCACAATCCTTAAAGTAGCTGTAATAAAACCACTTTTTAAAAGCCTAGTCTTGATCCAGAGGTTTTAGCCAACTATAGGCCAATATCTAACCTACCCTTTCTCGCTAAGATCCTTGAGAAAGCAGTTGCAAAACAGTTATGTGATTTTTTACATAATAATAGTTTATTTGAGGTTTTTTAATCTGGATTTAGAGTTCATCATAGCACAGAGAAGGCACTGGTGAAAGTTACCAATGACCTTCTATTGGCATCAGACAAAGGACTTATCTCTGTTCTTGTCTTGTTAGACCTCAGTGCTGCTTTCTGTTGATCATGACATTCTACTAAAGAGACTGGAACATTGTGTTGGCATAAAGGGAACCGCACTAAGCTCCATGACAGCAAAAGTCAGACTTGGAGTCCCGCAGGGTTCTGTACTTGGACCGATTCTATTCACCTTATATATGCTTCCATTGGGCAATATTATAAGGAACCACTCTATAAACTTTCATTGTTATGTGGACGATACCCAATTATATCTATCAATTAAACCAGACGAAACCAATCAATTGGCTAAACTTCAAGCATGCCTTAAGGACATAAAAACTTGGATGTCTAGCAACTTTTTGATGTTAAACACAGATAAAACTGAAGTTATTATACGTAATAATAATAATAATAATAATAATAATAATAATAATAATACAAGCGCACTTTTCATTTGCGTAAACAAAACTCAAAGTGCTACAGAGTAAAAACGATGAGCAAAATATACATTTAAAAAAATAAAATAAAAACATTTGACGGACAAGACAACACTTTAAAATGGTTAAAGTCTAGCAAAATGCTCTGTTAAAAAGATGCGTTTTTAGGCCTGCTTTAAAAGCATCCACAGTCTGTGGCGTCCTCAGATGTTCAGGGGGAGCATTCCACAGTCTGGGAGCGGCAGAGCAGAAGGCGCGATCTCCCATGGTTTTGAGCTTGGTCCTGGGGGGAAGGAGGGCACAGGTGGAGGGTTTCATCTTTTTGATGATGGCCTCAACCTCTTGCATTCGAGATGTCAATGAAGTGGCAAAGAGGCTGTGTAGGTCCGGGCTGGGGGTTGACAGTCGGGACTGGCAGAGCAGTGGAGTTGGAGAGGAGAGAGCGGATAGTATCTACTTTTTTTCTGAAAAATGCGATGAAATTGTCACACTGCTCCTCTGTGGTGTCTTGGTGTAAGGGAGTTTGAGGTTTGAGGAGATGATTTACTGTGGAAAAGTTGCTTGGAGTTGCCAGGGCTATTGTTGATGATGTTGGAGTAGAAAAGTGACCGTGTGTCTCTGAGGGACTTTGCGTAGGCCTTTTGGTGGTCTTCGTATGCCTGTCTGTGAACAGTGAGTCCTGAAGCCTTGAGGCGCTGCTCGAGGACAGGCCCCACTGTCTTCATCTTCCGCAGCTCGCAGGTGTACCAGGGGGCTGAGAATGTGACTGTTCTGGTTTTGACAGGGGCGTGGAGATCCAGGAGACTGCTCAGAGATTTGTTGTAAAAGTCCACAAATTCATTGACTGATGTGAGATTTATAGCGGAGAGATGCTGGAGATCCGAGGTCATGGTGTCCGGGTTGATGTTTTTCAGATTTCTGAAATGGATTTGACATTTTGGTTTGGTGTAGGAAAAAAGGAGCGGCAGATCCATTGTGATGGCCTTGTGATCCGACACACCCAGATCGTAAACAGATAGATTACGAATGGGGGCAGAGTTTGTGATGACTAGGTCAAGTGTGTGTCCCCTAGTGTGTGTGGGGACATCAACATGTTGAATGAGGTTGAGGCAGTCCAGAAGGTATAGGAACTCGGCTGCATAGTGAGAGGAGGGGGTGTCAACGTGAATATTTATACCTCCAAGTATTATAATATTTCCAGAAGTAGTGTAGAGTGTAGTTAGAAGGTCGTGCATCTCTGGGATGAAAGCTGAGTTGGGTTTCGGTGGTCGGTAGATGAGAAGTATTGTCAGGGTGAAGGGTGATTTACATTTAAATCCAAAGCATTCAAATGAGGATAGTACAGGCAGAGTCAAGGGGGACAGTTTCAGTTATTTTCTGTGTATTATTGTTAAGCCGCCACCACGACCAGTGCTGCGAGCCTTTTCTAGGTAGCTGTAGCCAGGGGGACAGACTTCATTTAGGGCAGAGTAAACCTCTGGCTTAACCACGTTTCCGTAAGGCACATAAAGTCCATGATGTGGTCTTGTATCAAAGATGATTTGTTGGTTAGGGATTGTGCATTAAAAAGTTCTATTTTGACTCTGGATGAAATGGTGGATTTCTGTAGGGTTCGGACTGAAATCCACTCCACGTTTTTCGCTCTGCTCAATGTGTAGCGATCTCGCGGTGTTTCCCGTGCTATTAACACCGAGAGCGTCAGTCCTCTGATGATGCGGCAGACGTACGACAGTGGTCCAGATGAAAGGAATGGTCGACACAGGCGGGCCAGGCTGGTGGTAAACAAATGTTCTACAGGAGCCTCTGTGAGTTTAACTAGGTCTGCGTAGGAGTCCAAGTTGTTTGATGACTGAGATGCACGTTGGAGTTGTGTAGCGGGATGGAATACTTGGACATCATGCAGGTAACCACAGGTCTTAGTCTGGAGCTAGCCGTTAGCCATGGACAGAGATGGAGAACTGTTAGGCAAGGCAAGATGGTTATCCGTAGCATTGCAGGAGGAGATGAAGCAGGGAAAAGAAGTCCGTGTCCAAGCAGCAGTTTAGCCGTCAAGCTAGTTGACGGCTAGGTGTGGAGCCAACAAGGGCTAATTGCACCGGGACAGCTGAAGGGCTGTCCAGGGGATACCTTACAGTAGCGATGGTGAAGCAGTGTTGGACGTATTGTGGCCCACTGGTAACAGGAAGCTGACCATAGAAGCTGACTAGCTCGTTGGAAGCCAACAGACTGCTAGCTAGCCAGCTAGCGTTAGTTGTCCGGGAGCTGTTGATAGCAGTGGAAAGTGCCAGCAACAGGTAGCAGCGGTTACCCAAGCATGGTTTGTAATTCAGTAGAATCCAAGTAGAAATGCAGTCAGCAGAAGATATAAGTTAGATGTTTAAAGGTAAAATCTAACAACAAACAACAGACTTAAAATAGAACTAGCAGGAGGAGAAGCGGCAAACAAGCAGAGCCAGCGTCCTCTACATAGAAGCTCTGGATGGCATTAATTTGGCCTCCAGCACCACTATAAGGAATCTTGGCATCATCTTTGATCAGGATCTGTCTTTTAACTCCCACATAAAACAAATCTCAAGGACTCTCTTCTTTCATCTACGTAACATTGCAAAAATAAGACAAATCCTGTCTCAAAATGATGCAGAAAAACTAGTTCATGCATTTGTTACTGCAAGGTTGGATTACTGCAACTCATTGTTATCAGGTTTACACGGGCTCCCGGTAAAATACAGAATAGAATTCAAAATCCTTCTCCTGACAAAGTAATTAATGGTCAGGCTCCAGCATATCTTAAAGATATGATAGTACGTTATAAACCAACTAGAGCATTGCGCTCCCAGATTGCAGGGTTACTTGTAGTTCCTAGAGTCTCTAAGAGTACAATGGGAAACAGAGCCTTCAGCTATCAAGCTCCACTCCAGTGGAACCAGCTTCCAGTTTGTGTTCGGGAGGCAGACACACTTTCCACATTTAAGAGCAGACTAAAGACCTTCCTTTTTGATAAAGCTTATAGTTAGGGCTGGCTCAGGTTTGCCTTGGATCAGCCACTAGTTATGCTGCTATAGGCTTAGACTGCCGGGGGACATCTCCCTGCTCTCTTCCTTATCTTCCTCTCTCCTCCCCTCCCTCTCTTCTTCTCCCTCTCTATCTGTATGCATTTATATAAATGTATGTTACTAACTCATCATCCGGGGTCTCATCCCCGGAGTTTCTGTGTCTCATGTGGCAGGTTGAAACTGTTAAAGTTTATGTCAGGATTAGGAATCGTGGCTGCGCCTGCTGCCCTGGTCCTGCTGGACACCGGGAAGCCTTTTTGACATTTTCCTGGATTCATCCAAACTTGTATTTGTACTATGTTGTTTATCCTGTACACACGACATCTATTGCACGTCTGTCTGTCCTGGGAGAGGGATCCCTCCTCAGTTGCTCTCCCTGAGGTTTCTTCCATTTTCCCCTTTAATTATGGGGTTTTCTTTTAGGAAGTTTTTCCTTGTGCGATGCGAGGGTCTAAGGACAGAGGGTGTCGTAACCTGTACAGTCTGTAAAGTACACTGAGACAAATGTATAATTTGTGATATTGGACTATACAAATACATTTGATTTGATTTATACAGTAAGGCTGCTACATGTCAATACAGATATTTTGAAAAAATGTTGTTAAATGTTTATGGTAGATAATTAAAAGTAACATCCCATTGAGGGAAAAATGATGTGTACTAGGAATATATCCCATTGATTTGAGAACAATAATGATCTACTTGGACTCCTTCGAGCCACAACAATACTATTGTTAAAAGTAGGCGAAATAAGTTTGTGTATATATATATATATATATATATATATATATATATATACATACTTCGGCAGTGCTTGGGTATGAAAAGTGGGATGGTTATGAAGTTCCTTGCAATACAGTTGGAGCAGGTGCTGGTTCTGGTCTTACCCTACTTTGAATACATATTTGAAAGATGCTGCAGAACCAGAGATATTGCCTTTTTGTATTCCTTACATTCTTCTTATTTTTCAAAACCTGGCACATACGATACCCACAATGCAAATTGCAATCGCCAGCAGTTTGGTCAGAGATTTGGGTGTGCTATGCTAGTGATAATGCGCTAATGTGCTAATGCGGGTAACGTAGCCTTGAGGCGCTGGCCTCAAACAGAGATCAGAAGTGGGCTACAGAGGTCTAGTAAACTCACTTATTTTTAACTCCAAAACCATAGAATTGTTCTACTTTCAATCTTGTAGTCTTACTCAGCTGTGACTTTAACCAATGCTTATCAGACTTTACACAGCTCCGTCTGGAGACAAAAAAGGCTTTATACACCTTCATTTACATTTGCAGTAGTATTCCCGCAGTATTGGAGGTCGTTCCACCATTTTGGAGCCAGGATAGCAAACAGGAAGGTTTTGTTTGAGGGGAATCTGGGTCCCACGCGCAGTGAGAGAGTGGCGAGCCGATTGGCTGATGCAGAGCGAAGTGAATGCGCTGGGGTGTATGGTTTGACCATGGCCTTGATGTAGCAAGGGGATGATAGATTGAAGACCAGTTGGGCTGCTGCATTCTGGATGAGCTGTAGAGGTCGAATGGCACATGCAGGCAGTCCAGCGAGGAGGGAGTTGCAGTAGTCAAGGCGTGAGATGACAAGAGCCTGGACAAGAACCTGTGTCCCCTTCTGAGTCAGTAGGGTACGTATCCTCCAGATGTTGTACAGAGTATGTCTGCAGGAGTGGGTTTTTGCAGCGATGTTGGCACTGAAGGACAGTTGGTCGTCCAGTGTCACCCAGATTCCTTGCAGTCCGAGTCGGGGAAACAACAGAGGTGTCAATGTTGATGGTAAGGTCCTGGATGGGAGAGCTCTATCCCGGAAAGAAAAGGAGCTCGGTCTTGTTAAGGTTGAGTTTCAAGTGATGTGCGGCCATCCACCGAGAGATATCAGCCAGACAAGCCGAGATCTGTGCCTCCATCTGGGTTTCAGATCTGGGAAAAGAAAGTTGAGTGTCATCTGTGTAGCTGTGTTAGGAGAAGCCTTTATAGAAAATGACAAAGCCAATAGAGTTGGTGTACAGAGAAAAGAAGAGGGAACCCAGGACAGAGCCCTGAGGTACCCCGGTGGTGAGTTGACAGGGGTCCGACATAGCCCCTCTCCAAGTTACCCTGTAGGTGCGGTCCTTTTGTTAGGATTTGATCAGGGAGAAAGCAGAACCTGAGACTCTCAATTCTTGGAGGGTGTAGAGAAGGATCTGGTAGTTCACTGTGTCAAACGCAGCAGAAAGGTCCAGAAGGATGACAAAAGAGGAGAAGGAGGCTGCTCTAGCAGCGTGAAGTTCCTCAGTGACAGCAAGGAGGCAGTCTCTTTTGAGTGGCCTGCCTTGAAACCAGATTGGTGCGGATCGAGAAGGTTGTTCTAGTGAAGGTAAGATGAGAGTTGATTAAAGACTGCACGCTCAAGTGTTTTGGAAAGAAAAGAAAGTCACAGCGTCCGCGACCTGGGGTCCCATTTCGGCGACTCTTTCAAATGCGGCCTTCTTTTGCCGGATTTAGAGGATACATCTGATTCATGGCCTCATATATCCCAAGATTCATTGCGCGCCCAGTGAAGTTTTTGTCTGACGAAAAATGGCGCCCTTCGACCCAGCAGTAACCACAAATGGATATACTTTTAAATGTAAGTATTGGGTTTAAACTCGGACGGGCCAGACCCGGGCAGCAGAGGCTGGCTCTGGGTACGTGGAACGTCACCTCTCTGTGAGGGAAGGAGCCGGAACTAGTGCGGGAGGTGGACTGCTACCAGTTGGATCCGGTGGGGCTTACCTCTACGCACAATCTTGGCTCTGGAACCGTACTCCTGGATAGGGGTTGGACTCGATTCTTCTCCGGAGTTGCCCAAGGTGTGAGGCGTCGGGCCGGGGTGGGGATACTCACTAGCCCCCGGCTGAGCGCTGCTACATTGGAGTTTACCCCGGTGGACGAGAGGGTCGCCTCCCTACGCCTTCGGGTTATGGGGGGGAAAACTCTGACTGTCGTTTGTGCCTATGCCCCAAACCGGTTGGGGGCATTGAACCTGAGTGGGCGATGTTCAAAACCTCTATTGCAGAAGCTGCAGTGATGAGCTGTGGTCTCAAGGTCTTAGGTGCCTCAAGGGGTGGTAAGGTGAAGCCGTCCGACTGTGCATCACAGGGAAGATGATGCTGGCGTGCATAACAATTGTTTCGCTAGTTGGCTGGCTCCATAATGATCCAATACAAACGCAATACCAACAACTCAACAGCAACAACGCATACTACGACAACAACCCACAAATTTGCGGTTATATAAAGTGTTGATTATGAGGGGGCTCAATTGCGCCCCCTTATATTTCGAATCGCACGCCAAACCCGCAAACCTGTTCCTGAATCAGTCACGGGGTACGACAGGTTCGCAAGGCTTCGAACATCATCACCTACGTCATCAACACAAGCATCGATACGCTTCACAAAAATCTTCCGCGATTACTCGACACACGCTTCGAAGCCTCGATACGGAAGGACACATCACTATAAAGCGCTCTTCTTGTTAACTCTCTTGTCTGGTGTTCTGCATTTGGGTCCTACCCAAATATGGACCCAGCAGACATCTGGGACGATGAACTTTAGATATATATATGTAAATAAGTATGTGGGGTCATAATTTGTAGTTAAAGGTGAGTAGAGGAGAGCCCCCAGTTGGGATGCCCCTGACCCATTCCTGGGTAGTCGCCTGGCCCTGAGAGGATCTCGCAGTCTCTGGAGGACTTCCAGGCTTTGGAGCAAGGGATTTAGACTGTGGCATATCAACTCTCACATCCCAGCTACTACTGCCGGGCTGCGGCGGTCCCCAGCAGTTCCTGCTCCTGTTCTGGACCCTGCCATGGCAGACCCCAGCTCTCTCCCAGACTCCCGTCAAGACCCCAGTGCTCACCCTGCTTCTCGAGACCCCAGTGCCTCCAGCCCGGCCTCCAGAGCGGCTTCGCTGGCCTCCTGCCCGGCCTCCCCCATCCAGCTACCTCCCCTTAGTTCCCTGGCCATGTTTGCCCCTTAACCCTTAGGAGTCGACTGTCACGCCGGCGTGATCAGATCACATGACCTGTTCAAACCGGCGCTGCATCAAATCAACAGTCCAGCCAACATTGCCGACTGCTTGTGTCAAAACTACAGGCTTAAAACTCTCTGCCAGTCTTTGTTTCATGTAAATCGACCCAGTAAAAACGAAGATACGATGATATAAAGTTGATGCAAAATTTATTTTTTTGCACGCTCAAAAGTATGAGAAATGCAATGTGGCGGCCGTTACGTATTTTAAACCTTCGCCGTATTTTCTCATTTTACGAAGCGGAAAATAATGATGGAGACTAGATCCAACAGGTAGCATTTACCAGGCGATACGGAAATAGGCGGAAATAGATGGAAAGAGACGGAAAGAGATGAAGGGAGGTGGCGATTGAAAGAAAGTGACAGAAACAATTGAGAATTGAGAGATAGTTAGATAGATGTAGTATTGGTCCGAATACAAGATAAAACTGCACATGTTAGAGTGGCCTTTTATCGTGACAGCCTAAGGATAAGGATATATATGATGCAATAATCATGCTGCCTAATCAGTATCTTGATATGCCACACCTGTGAGGTGGATGGATTATCTCAGCAAAGGAGAAGTGCTCACTAACACAGATTTGAATACATTTGGGAACAATATTTGAGAGAAATAGGCCTTTTGTGTATATAGAAAAAGTATTAGATCTTTGATTTCAGCTCATGAAAAATGAGAGCAAAAACAAAAGAACTTGAGGGAATGAGGGGAAACGCCTCTAGATACACCTGATATTTTTTCATAAAATGTATATTTAGGTTCATGCTACCTCAATCAAACTTTCATATTATCATAGTGACATCCCATGTATATATTTCCAGCTTTCAAAATGTTTCGTTGTGCATGTTTGTTTCACCCACATCAAAAATAATATCATTTTCAAAATCAGTTCTTACGTTTTTTTTGTGTGGTTTTGGATCCAATATGTTCATATAGTATGTCAAAATGGAAAAATAACTATCAGGTTATATAGGTGAGGTTGTGCTGAAAACAAAGGTACCAAACATTGACATGCTATACATTTCTTAATGGGGTTTAGTAAGGCAGAATCAAAAGTATGCAAAAACAGCCAAATTAGCCCCGGACTCCAGAGAGTTAATTAGACTTTTTACCTTTTTTTGTATTTATAAGCTTGTATTAATAAAGCCTTCTTTTTGTTAACTCTCTCATCTGGTGTTCTTCATTTGGGTCCTCCCCTTTACATCATCGTAACAGAAAATATCAAAAATACACATTTAGGTGTTTTTATTTTTTTTTATTAACTTGTGTAACATCAGCTAGGGAAGTTTCATTGTGATCCCGTAGTAGGGATAGGTGACTTTTGTAACCCTAAAGGTCAGGGAATGTACTTTTTTTTTGTGAGATGATCAAGCAGGTAATGTAAATCAAAAGACAAATGGCAGCAGAGAGGATAACTGGCATTTTAATGAGCTCAGGCCTTGGTATGCACATTGGTCAGTACTCTGTACAAAAGGTTACAGACAAGAGAAAATCATCCATCCATTATCTATACACTCTTATTTTTTAGAGTGTCACGGGGGGCTGGAGCCGCTGACATTGAACGAGAGGCAGGGTACACCCTGGACAGGTCTCCAGTCAATCACAGGGCTGACACATAGAGACAGATGATCATTCACTCTCCATTACTCCCATTTAGAGTCACCAATTAACCTTACCTGCATGTCTTTGTACTGTAAGAGGAAACCGTTGCCCTCGGAGAAAACTCACGCAAGCACAAGGAGAGCATGCAAATGACGGTGCTAACCACTGCATCACCCAACAGAAAATCAGAGTTAAAGAGAAATAATTTTAGCACAAAAGTAGCCAAAATAGAATAGAAATAATAAATGATAAATTCTGTTTCTTAACTGTGAAGAAATAATACTATGTGGTCTTCCATGTCCTTCATAATACTGTCCACTGAGGATTGAATGGCATGGCTTCAACATCTTCATTTGCATTCTTGGGCCTTGCCTTCTGCATCGCTGATAGGACGGAGAGAAAATCCTCACATCAGAGCTGGGGGGAAAAATGTCAATTATTCATATTGAGATGTTAATGACAAAGTATATCCTTTGAGCAAACTCTACTTTGTAATTTTTTCAGCACATGCACACCATGGCCATTTAAAAAAAACTTTTTTTCCTATTTTCAATAACAGTTTGAGGGTATAACTGCTAACTAGTGCCCATCGTCTCATCAGCTGTCACTGAGATAATGTTGGCTGTTTTCACTCACACACTGTGTGGCCCTTCCACTGACGAGGGTAAAGCAGTTTGCAGGCATGCAGGACTGGTCCCTGATGTCTTTATCTTTACGCTAATTCAATGCGCCCTTCACATTCTACATACATTCCTTCCTGCGGGCTGTTTGTTATTCTGCTCATGTAAGTCTCTCTTCATCTGTTTCTGCCTCTCTTTTCCTGAAGCCAGGTCTGACCCCTCCCCCCCAATCTGTCCCTCTTGACTCTGCCTTCCGTGTTTCAAGGTCTCATTTCTGAGCCAAGGTGGAAGTCATAATGAAGCCATCACTATTCCAATGAGCAATGTCTTTATAATATCTAATGTTATATTTGTAAGAAATAATTTTGTAGGCTCTTGAGGGACTCTTTGCAAAGTACAATACATTGAACGAGGAGAGATGTTTTAACTGATAGTGGTGTATGGAAGCAAAGAAAGGATGTAATAATTGGAATTTTATAAGAAATTCTAATGTGTGAATCTTATCATTCGGGCTTCATTCAGTGTGGGTTATATTTTACAATTGCATTTGGTTGCTTATTAAATTCAAATCCTTATCGCTTTTCTTTGCTTCCAAAACGGTGACTCCTTCTCACTGTTTCCTTTCTTCGATGCCACATAGGAACTCACACAACATTTCTTCTTAAGGTTAATGCACTTTATAAAATGATAATATAATTCTACAATACTTAACTTAATTCACTCCAAGTGTGTAGCAGGACAAACAAAGCCACAGTGTCAATTTTGGTCACTCCAAAGCCATTTTATTACATTAGCGGGAGGTGCAGAAAGGCAGTTGTAATTGAAGGTGCTGGGCGAAACTCACTGTACTATATAATGAGATCTAATACTATATGCTGCTAATTATTATTTACGATTATTTATATTGGCTACTAATAACCATGTCCACTCACCACAAGAGCACAGCACAAAGCAAACCTGTACATTTCAAAGCACCCACAGCAATTATGTGCAGCAAGTACTCTGTACTTACTATGATACTGCAATAAAATTACTTATCTTTTAAATGCCTGATAGTAAGGTGTGGAGCCCTCAGCACCCCCACTACCTGCAGCCGTGGCATTTTCTCCTGCTGGGTAATTTTGTGCCACCAAATGCATACAATTGAATGTTGTTTTCCAACTGAGTGCACTACAAATGCTCCTTTGCAGAAAACTCCAGCTTCACACATTTACACACACTTGAAAGCTGCCCTGTACATCCCCAGTGTGATCTGTTGGCCACTGAGCAGCACCACTGGAGCATATATGGGTTAATGGCCTTGCTTAAGGGCACCGCGGCTGTGGGCATGAGGCAGGGAAAAGTTCTAATCTTTAACTTAACGCTTTTACAACCTTTAGGCCAATGCCGCCTCTCCCCACAGCAACAACTGAGCTTTCCTACACACCAGAGTGCTAATGTATTTTTCAGATTCCAAGTTTGTGCAGTGAAGTCTTTGATAGTACAGCAGGATGCCTCCTGAGCTCCAGCAAAGATGTTGGTACAGGGCACACAGCTGGTGCAGCAGCAAAACAATCGCTCACTGTAGAAAACAGGGTTTAGTTCCAGGCGGCAGTACCTCTAGTTTGGTAATTAATAATGAGTGAATGAGCACCGAAATTGCACCGCCCCACCTGATCTGTATAAACACATGCTCAGATGTAACACTGCACCTACCTCAACACAAGTGGGTTTGTTTGGAACTTAGCAATGGAAACACAAAAAAGGTGCAAGCCAATTTCATGGTGTTATAAAGAATAGAAAAGAAAATGAAGTTGTGTATTTGTGATACCACTGACTTTGTGTTGTCATGAAGACAGAAACCAATATGTGAAATTTTAAATCATACTAAAATCATATTCTGTCCTGCGTTTTCTTTGATTAATGGGGACAAAATAATGGGGACATGGATGAATACTGCTGATTTTGGTGATCCTGATTCGTCCTATGGCACCACCAGGAGTGATGTATCTCAACAACGATTGGATGGATTGCCATGCACTTTCGTTCACACATTAATGCCCCCTCATGATGAATTGCAACAACTTTGATGATTCACTAACTATCCATCTAGCGCAGGGGTGACCAACCTTTTTGAAACTGAGAGCAAGGGTATTGAATAATATGAAAAGCTACTTGTTTGATACAAACTTCCTGAATAACATAGTTGCACGGTTCACCTTTAATGATAATATTATCATTATCATTATTATTATTATTATTAATAATAATAATAATAACAATAATAATAATAATAATCATATAATAATAAGTATTCATATATGTGAAGAGACTGTCTGATCACATATTAATGTTAATTATTCCTCACAATAATTATTAACAATAATTATTAACAATAGTTCACCATGGTAGGAAACACAGATATATTTAAACATGTAACATTATTTATTTATGTTCTCAATCTATTTCAACATTTGAAATTCAGAGTTATCACATCTGTGATATTTTTGTAAATATCTTTATTGACAGTTTTGTATGAGTGAGCACATTTGTAGCATTTTGTTCAAAATCACACCCGTTATAATTTTGTATCCCTTCTGTAACATTTTATAGGAAATCATTAACTGTCACTTCTTCAAATCATATCCTGGTTGTAACTAAGCAAATGAGACATACACACTTTCTTTCACTGTTGTAAAAAAATTATTTTCTTCATCCCAATCATTGTGAAAATAGTTCGTTTTATTTTTATTTTCTTCCATGTTTAGCATAGAAAATGCACCTAACGCCCCATCATAGCTGCTCCCGCTAGCTTGTCTCAGCGAAAAGGGAAATGGAGATTTAGCTTACAGGGTCAGAGTTCTTATAAAACATTTTGGTTTTTAAAATTCTATATTCAATATTGTCATTTTAAAATTAAAATAATGCAAGTGTTATTGATTCAAAAAGAACAGCAAAATAATTAAATATACATTTTAGACAGATCACCATGGTGACTAGAGCTATTTTTAGAACATGCCCTGCGGGCGACTCACGTAATCCCTGCGAGCGACAAAGTGCCCGCGGGCACCGTGTTGGCTACCCTGATCTAGCGCCACCATCAGGTCAAAATGACAAATTGATTACTTTGGTTTATGACCAAATACATGTAAAACTAATGGCAGATTAGAGGATTAGACATTGGTTGTACAGTATATTGTGTTAATTAGTAGATGTTACTATTCTAATAAAAATAAACTATGATGGTTACCATAATAAACACGATACCTGCTAAACATCAGCATGTTAGCGTTTAGCTCAAATAACTGATGTGCATAAGTACAGCTACTATATACTTTTTTATGTCATACTGCACACTTGAATATGTCAGGTGCTGGCTGCTAAAATACAACTAAACAGACTGATAAGCATGAAGTATTTATTCACCAGAGTTCCAGCAACAAGTTAAAGACTTCTGGTCCTTCTAAACAATGTTGAATGATCTCTGTGAATGCCCTATGTGAGTAAAAGTATAGATTTTTCACAGAATGAATCAGAAATATGAGACATCTCCTGAAAACTGATCTAAAACCATCTGAAATGACCTTGTAGCCTGCAGCCAGGAAGTGATGTTTTAAACATCTAGACCCTAACTGACATGGCCCTGCTTTGTTTAAAGTTCTTTCGCCTGCTGTTAAAACAACCATCTGTGCTGCTCACCGCTGTCGGACACACTCCTGGCTGGCTGACAAAATCGTTTCAGTGTGTCGAAACAAAAATGTAGAATCACCTCTATGTTCACTGGAGTGATTTCATGTCCACACAGGTGTATTATGACTGTTTGATATTCAATAGAATTGCATGCATTTGAGTAGTTTTAGTAGGTGGAGTTCAGGCAAATTTAAATAATGGTAAATCATATATATATGCAGTCTTCTTGTAGCCTTCAGAAGGAGCAGATATTTTCCAAATGGCAGATGTCCCTTTTTCTGAAATTCCTGGCTTTGTATGTGCATAATGATGTGTAACTTAGAGTGCGTTCACACCGGCCTTGTTTAGTCCGATTGAACCAAACCCTTAGTTTGGGTTGGTCTGAGCACCCGACCTCGAACTCTAGTCCCTACCAAACAACTTCTCTCCTGCTGCCTTGAAGGGGTGGTCTTGTACTGCTGTCAAGTGAACTCTGGAGCAGTTAATTTATGTTTGTGAACACGATTCGAACCAATCACAGGAAGCATACCATTTATGTCTTTATGACTGGTAAACTAGTAGCCTATTTGTAGGTTTGCTACCACTGAATTTGATGAATTTAATGTTTACCAGACCACAATCAAGACAGTAATTAACTAGCGCACCCTCCTCCTCTCTCCCTGCTGCTAGGAGGGATGAGGGAGTGATGGACGGACCGTTTAGACTCTGCCGCTGGCCACCACCCCACTGTTCGGCTCATTTACTGTAACCAGTGAGGCATAGGAATAAGCAAGCTAACTAGCTAGCTGCTATATGAGTAACATTTTGAAAACGTAATGCTTCATCCACACACTCTTGTCACGGTGTAGAAAAGCCCATCGCACACATCGAGGCAACTGTTGGGTCATATGAGGAGCCAACTGTATGACCAATAATCAAATGACATTTACACCTCATGAATCTTTGACTCTGTGGTGGCATCAGCTATTTTTAATGGAGTGGTTTGCTGGGGCAGCAGCATCTCGGCTGCTGACAGGAAGAGACTGAACAGACTGTTGAAGAAGGCCAGCTCTGTCCTGGGGAGCCCGCTGGAGGTGGTGGGAGACAGGAGAATGACAGCCAAAACTATTGGACAACATGTCCCGTCCCCTCCAGGACACTTTGTCTGCACTGTGCAGCTCCTACAGCGACAGGCTGCTTCACCCGCGGTGTCTCACAGAGAGATACCGTAGATCCTTTCTCCCTGCAGCGGTCAGACTGTACAATCACCACGGCCCCTGGTAGACCACCACACCAAGAGCACACTATTCCACCAATGTTGTGCAATTATCACTGCCATGTGCAATATTCACTTTTTATAACTTCTGCAATTATCACGGCCATGTGCATTATTCACTTTTACAACTTTTTATCAACAACTCTGTACTTATACTGCTGTTACTCTATTTATTCTATTTAGTTGTGTACTCGCCACTTTACTTTCTTGTTCTTTTGCTGTAACAAGGTAAATTTCCCCGTTGTGGGACTAATAAATGATTTCTGATTCTGATTTTGTTTACAATTTCTGGACTATTTGAGTTTTGCTTTCGTTAACGCAAACTGGACCAGTTGAAAAATGAATACAGTGTATCATCCTCACATTGGTTGGATTAAGGAACCAGACTTTTAGTTGTGAAACTGCCCTAACTTTAAAGATTCCTGCTGATAATAAATGTATGTATAAAAGTAGAATTCCAGGGCCCTGGAGATGGTACAGTACACCTATCACATGTAATGCAGCCGCCATTATTGATGTTTATGATTATGCCATTGTTTTCCTTGACATGGCAGGTCAAAATACCAATAGCCAAATATATCTTTAAATGGGCACAGCATCAGTATAAATAGGAATATCTATCATATACATTTATTATATATCACATAGACATGTGTGCATGGATGCACGTACGCATGCCTACACATACACACAAGGATGTTATGGATTATATGAGGACTACAGTCACTGTTTTTGCTTTCACTGAGTAATTATTTGAATTCAATAGACATTAAACACACAGAGAACAAGAAAAAAAATAGCTGTCTCAAAATATTCAGCCATACTGATAAAAGATGATTTCCAAGAAATGCAATAAAAAAGACATCAAGCATACTGTCAATGAAGGACCAAGAAAAATATGCAGATCATTTGCCTCAAGATTTGTCTATGCCCCCCATCTACTATAAAAGTGTCTATGGCTTTACAAAAACACAAAACTTGTCTTCAGACTTTTAAGACTTTAAGACAATGTCCAATAACAACGGAGGTGTTTTGACAGGTTGTCAAATTTCTCCCAAAGGGAGTATCTATTAAAAGTCTACTCTATAGCATTATTCTCACATCCGAAACCAGCTGCACAGTTCCACACAAGCTCAATATCAACATACTAAGGGAGGGTTAAAATGCTATCCATGGAAGTATTCATATCAAATTCTCAAAACAAAGTTTTTTCAACAAAGTTTTTCTAGCATTTTTTGTAAATACAAATGATGTGCTTTTCATGTGCTTATAATTGTAGTGTTATTTAAAGCATATTATAAGTACAAATGCTTCAAAGGGGCTTTAAAATAGCTAATTTCTGAGAAAGAAAACTTAAAGGTTATGATTATGTGCATAAAGCTGTGTCATAGAGTGTTTTGAAGGCTTTATAATTTATCCACTAGGCTTTACAAGAGCAGTTACAACTGTTAACAAAGGCAGCACCTACTGTATCATGTTTGACATTGCGTCACAGATTGCCCTTGAATGGAAAAACAACTCTCCAAGATATTAAAGCACCTGCAAATGATCCTCACAAACCAGGAAAGTGTGGTCTGCCATTTGGTGATGTAGAACAACGAGGATTCACTTGAATGAGGCTAATGCAGTGCTTTCTAAACTATGAGCACCATTTATGTATGCATGTATGTTTCATTTTTAGCATTCAAAATGGTCCTATTTTTACTACTTATATTGACAACTCCATGCATTGTGTGCATATCACTCTCCCTGTTCGCATGATTGACGTTTCCTCAAGAACCGTTCACTGCCTGGCTGTTGGTACGCTGTCAGAGTGAGTCAGATTCAGGTGCTCCACAACCCATACACGTGGGTGTGCCAGGTGAAAGTGCAATTTGCCCTCAGCTGGTGCCAACAATAAATGTGGCTGATACTTCATTGCTGATTTAACACTGATGCAGCCCTCACAAAACTTGCCAACAACTATGTTTCAATGCTATGGAGGATAATAATAATAATAATAATAATAATAATAATAATAATAATAATAATAATAATAATAATAATAATAATAATAGTAGGCTTTATTTGTATAGCACCTTTCACACAAGAATTGCAGCCCAAAGTGCTTCACAGCAAAAACACAGTACAAGATTAGACAGAACATTTACAGTACAATAATCACAGTGTTGATGCAAAAAGTCTGAAGTACCATTATAAAAATAGAAGAAATAAAATAGCAGAATTAAAATATCAGAATTAAAATAGTATAAAATATCAGAATTAAAATAGTATAAAAATAGCAGAATCAAAATAGTATAACATAGCAGACAACATAGCTCTCTGGGAACCATCACCTTATCGTGGTGGAGAGGTTTGTGTATCCCTATGAACCTGAGAGCTGTGTTGTCTGGAGCCTAGTGCTCCTGGTAGGGTCTCCCAAGGCAAATTGGTCTCAGGTGAGGGGCCAGACTAAGAATGGTTCAAAAGCGACTTCATGAAAAAAAGGGGAAGGAAAGGAGAGACCCTGCCCGGAGGAAGCCCGGGGATCCCGTCTGGAGCCAGGCCAAGAGGGAGCGCCTGGTGGCTGGGTTTGCCACTGAGCTCGGTCAGGCACAGCCCGAAGAAGCTACGTGGTGCCTCCCATCCATCCATCCTGTGGGCCCACCACTCATGGGAAAAACCGCTGGGGTCGGGTGTACTGTCACACGGGTGGCAGTGATGGTCAGGGACCTCGACGGACCAGACCCGGGCAGCAGAGGCTGGCTCTGGGAACGTGGAACGTCACCTCTCTATGGGGGAAGGAGCCGGAACTAGTGCGGGAGGTGGACTGCTACCAGTTGGATCCGGTGGGGCTTACCTCTACGCACAATCTTGGCTCTGGAACCGTACTCCTGGATAGGGGTTGGACTCTATTCTTCTCCGGAGTTGCCCAAGGTGTGAGGCGTCGGGCCGGGGTGGGGATACTCACTAGCCCCCGGCTGAGCGCCGCTACGTTGGAGTTTACCCCGGTGGACGAGAGGGTCGCCTCCCTACGTCTTCGGGTTATGGGGGGGGGAAACTCTGACTGTTGTTTGTGCCTATGCCCCAAACCGCAGTTCGGAGTATTCTGCCTTCTTGGAGACTCTGAATGGAGCCCTGCAGGGGGCTCCAGTAGGGGACTCCGTAGTCTTGCTGGGAGACTTCAACGTACACGTGGGAAATGATAGAGACACCTAGAGAGGCGTGATTGGGAGGAAGGGCCTCCCTGATCTAAAGCCTGAACGGTAGTTTGTTGTTAGACTTCTGTGCTAGTCATGGAATGGCCATAACAAACACCATGTTCGAACATAAGGATGCTCATAAGTGCACGTGGTACCAGAGCACCCTAGGCCAAAAGTCAATGATCGATTTTGTAATCGTATCATCTGATCTGAGGCCGCATGTTTTGGACACTGAAGAGAGGGGTGGAGCTGTTGACTGATCACCATCTGGTGATGAGTTGGATCAAGGGGTGGGGGAAGACTCTGGACAGACCTGGTAAACCCAAACGGGTAGTGCGGGTGAACTGGGAACGTCTGGAGGAAGCCCTTGTTCTGGGGATCTTCAACTCACACCTCCGGCGGAGCATTTCAGACATCACTGTGGAGGTTGGGGGCATTGAACCTGAGTGGGCGATGTTCAAAACCTCTATTGCTGAAGCTGCGATGATGAGCTGTGGTCTCAAGGTCTTAGGTGCCTAAAGGGGCGGTAACCCTCGAACACCGTGGTGGACCCCGGTGGTCAGGGAAGCCGTCCGACTGAAGGAGTCCTTCCGGGTTATGTTATCCGGGAGGACTCCGGAAACAGTTGCAGGGTACAGAAGGACTAGAAGTGTGGCAGCCTCTGCCGTGTCAGAGGCAAAGCAGCGGGTGTGGGAGAGGTTCGGAGAAGCTATGGAGAAGGACTTTCGGTCGGCACCAAGGTGCTTCTGGAAAACCATCCGGCACCTCAGGAGGGGGAAGTGAGGAACCATCCTAGCTGTGTACAGCAAGGGTGGGACCCTGCTGACTTTGAATGAGAAGGTTATCGGCCGGTGGAAGGAGCACTTTGAGGAACTCCTGAATCTGACTCACACGCCCTCTATGGTAGAGGCAGAGCTAGAAGCTGATGGGGGATCATCGTCAATTTCCCTAATAGAAGTCACTGAGGTAGTCAAACAACTCCACAGTGGCAAAGCCGCAGGGTTGATGAGATCCGTCCAGAAATGCTGAAGGCTTTGGGTGTCGAGGGGCTGTCTTGGTTGACACGCCTCGTCAACATTGTTGGTTCCCCTATTTAAAAAGGGGGACCAGAGAGTGTGTGCCAACTACAGGGGTATCACACTTCTCAACCTCCCTGGTAAAGTCTACTCCAAGGTACTGGAAAGGAGGGTTCGGCCGGTAGTCGAACCTCTGATTGAAGAGGAACAATGCGGATTCCGTCCTGGTCGTGGAACAACGGACCAACTCTTCACTCTCGCAAGGATCCTGGAGGGGGCCTGGGAGTACGCCCATCCGGTCTACATGTGTTTTGTGGATCTGGAGAAGGCGTTTGACCGGGTCCCCCGGGTGATACTGTGGGAGGTGTTGCGGGAGTATGGGGTGAGGGAGTCACTTCTGAGGGCCATCCAATCCCTGTACACCCAAAGCGAGAGTTGTGTCCGGATACTCGACAGTAAGTCGGACTCGTTCCCAGTGAATGTTGGCCTACGCCGGGGCTGCGCTTTATCACCAATCCTGTTCGTGATTTTCATGGATAGGATATTGAGGCGTAGTTGTGGAGGAGAGGGGTTGCAGTTCGGTGACCTGAGGATCTCATCGTTGCTCTTTGCAGATGATTTGGTCCTTATGGCATCATCGGTCTGTGACCTTCAACAGTTACTGGATCGGTTCGCCAAGTGTGAAGCGGTTGGGATGAGGATCAGCACCTCAAAATCTGAGGCCATGGCTCTCAGTAGGAAACCGGTGGATTGCCTACTCCTGGAAGGGAATTAGCCTTTACCCCAAGTGAAGGAGTTCAAGTACCTCGGGGTCTTGTTCGCGAGTGAGGGGACGATGGAGCGAGAGATTGGTCGGAAAATCGGAGCAGCGGGGGCGGTATTACAGTCAATTTACTGCACCGTTGTAACGAAAAGAGAGCTGAGCCAGAAGGCAAAGCTCTCAATCTACCGGTCGATCTTTGTTCCTACCTTCACCTATGGTCATGAAGGCTGGGTCATGACCGAAAGAACGAGATCACGGGTAAAAGCGGCCAAAATGGGTTTTCTCAGACGGGTGGCTTGCGTCTCCTTTAGAGATAGGGTGAGAAGCTCAGCCATCCATGAGAGACTCGGAGTAGAGCCGCTGCTCCTGTACGTTGAAAGGAGCCAGTTGAGGTGGTTCGGGCATCTAGTAAGGATGCCTCCAGCTGGGAGGAGACCCCGGGGAAGACCCAGGACTCAGTGGAGAGACTATATCTCCTCACTGGCCTGGGATCCCCCAGTCGGAGCTGGAGGATGTGGCCCGGAGAAGGGAAGATTGGGGTTCCTTACTGGAGCTACTGCCTCCGCGACCCGATCCCGGATAAGCGGTAGACGATGGATGGATGGATAGCAGAATTAAAATATTATAGAATAACATTGGAAATCATGCCTAGTTTCCCTATCTGTGCCGTACTTAACGACCCTACTGCCGGGAAACCACATTCATTACACCATTCTTGTAAATGTTTTAAACTATCTAACTAACTATATTTTGAAAGCATGATATCAACAATGGGACGTGTGGCCTTTCAACTGGTTTACTCCCTTTGGTTAAAGCCAGTTTTCTCCAATACACATTTATCAGAGAAACTTCCTCTTTTTCCCGTGGCAAAACAGTGTATTTGATCTCAGGTTTTTCAAAAATACACACTCTGAAATGTATCTTAGTTACCTTTACACATTCAATGTTAAACCAGTTATAGCAAAAATGTATGAAATACTTTAAATTAGTTTAAAGTGGCATAGAGTAGCAGCATTACAAAAATAATATTATTAATTCACCATTAAAAGGCTAAGATAGAAAGATATAAAATATCACTAGTAAAAGGCTAAAGTAAATAGATATGTTTTTAGCTTACTTTTGAAGATATTGAGCTTGCCTTCCTAATGTCTACAGGTAAAGTGTTCCATAGCTTTGGTGTATAATTGCAAAAGGCTGCATCCCCAATTTTCTTTTGGATGTTTCTGGGAACATTTAATAAACCAATAGTGGATGATCGTAATGTTCTTTGGGGCACATAGTTTATTAGAGAGTTGGCAGTGTAACTTGGTGCGGTTCTGTTTAGGGCTTTGTATACAAGAAGGAGGACCTTAAAGTCAATTCTAAAAGTTACTGGAAGCCAGTGTAGAGCAGCTAACACTGGACTGATGTGGTCTCTCCTCTTGGTTCTAGTCAGCAGCCTTGCTGCAGCGTTTTGGATGAGCTGAAGTCTCTCCGTTGTTTTTTTTGGGAGGCCGGTAAAGAGTGCATTACAGTAATCGAGTCGGCTTGAAATAAAAGCATGGATTAGTTTTTCAGCATCCTTTTGATTTATAAATTGTCTGATTTTAGCTATATTTCTAAGGTGGAAGAATTATGTTTTTGTCACCTTGTTTATGTGGGATTTAAAGCTTAGATCTGAGTCTATGATGACACCAAGACTTGTAACTTCAGGTTTAATCCAAGGAGTAAGTTTCCCCATGTTATTCAGCATCATCTCTCTTTTTGTTACAGGACCTACTAGTAGGATTTCAGTTTTGTTCTCATTTAATTTTAGGAAATTATTGCTCATCCATTTATTTATTGCTGATAGACAGGTGGTGATGGAGTTAATAGCTATAGTATCATTTGGTTCAGCAGAGATGTACAGTTGTGTGTCATCCGCGTAGCTATGGAAGCACACATTGTGTTCTCTAATGATGTCCCCAAGTGGTAGCATGTGCATATAGGGAGAACAGCAATGGACCAAGGCAGCTCCCTTGTGGAACTCCAAAGTGGGCATCATGCTTGTCTGACACATGATCTCCAAGCCTGACAAAATACTTTCTCCCTTTGATATATGTTCTGAACCAGTTTAATACACAGTCAGAAAGACCAACCAGTTTTTCTAGATGATTAATTAGGATGTCAAGGTCGATCGTGTCAAATGCTGCACTTAGGTCTAGTAGGATAAGAATTGAGACCGTGTTTGTATCAAAGTTTAGTCTGAGGTCACTAATTATTTTAGTCAGAGCAGTTTCGGTACTGTGGCATGCTCTGAAGCCTGATTGAAATTCCTCCAAGATGTTGTTTTCTTTAAGGAAGGAGTTTATATTGGGCGTCCTGGTACCTCAACCGGTAGCATAGGCGTCCAATACACAAAGGCTGAGTCCTTGCCACAGCGACCACTGGTTTGAGTCCGACCTGTGGCCATTTGCTGTATGTTGTTCCCCTTCTCTCTCCCCCCTTTTCACAATCTGCACTTCACTATCATAAAGGCATGAAAAGCCCAAAAATATAACTTAAAAAAAAAGGAGTTTATTTGGACCGAGACTATTTTTTCTAGTATTTTGCTGATGAATGGAAGGTTAGATATTGGCCTATAGTTAGTCAGCGTATTACTGTCTAGTTTAGGTTTCTTTACCAATGGCTTTACAACGGCTGTTTTGAAGGCGTCTGGGAAGATGCCCGTTAGAAGAGACGTGTTTCTAATAGGACATGACTTGAAATGCTGTCGAATATCCGCTTGAAGAATGCTGTAGGTATCGGGTCAACACAAGAGGTGGAGGAGTTACATTCATCACAGTTTTATGAAGCTCAGTTAATGTGATGCAGGTGAATGTTCCCATGGTTACATCACAATGTTTGCAGATGTTCTCTGTGTCTGCATCATAAGTGATGCTGGCTCTGAATTAAGTTATTTTATTTTTGAGGAACAATGCGAGCTCTTCACACTTTGATGCAGAGGACTGCGGAGGGGTGGGGGCAGTGTTCAGTAGTTGGTTAATAGTCGAGAATAATATTCTAGAATTTCCAACGTTCTCTGTGATAATCTTAGAAAAGTAATCCTTTCTTGCCAGCTGCATTGCTTTACCATAGGCAGTCATGCATTGCAACATTGCTGTTGTTTAACCATGGGGAGATTCTGTTAGTGGATTTATTTTTTACCTTTAATGGAGCAACAGTATCCAGGGCAGATGACAAGGTGTTGTTTAGATTTTCAACCATGAGATTTAAGGAGCACAACGTACAGTGCTTGTACAGTGTTTTAGTAGAAATTTGAGAAGAGGAACTTTCCATGATGCATACTGTACGTTTATGACCAGTTACTAGTGGACAGGACCTACAGAGGGGGGGAAATAGCAACTCACCTAGGCCCACCCCTGGCTACACGAGTGGGCTGTGGAGTACTGACGGTGAAACGACATCATCTTAGCCTGCACGTGAAAGACATAAACATATGGAATAAATGTTCCGGCAAAACATAGTTGCTAATGTAACTAGGTACCTGTACCAGAAGGGAGAACCATTATATGAGCATTTTGAAGTCTTCAAAATAATACAATTTAAGGTAACACTTGCATTAGCTGAGCAACATCAGTTGCTTAATTCATGCTGCACCAGCTGTTTGGAAACCAGCTTTCTAGCTCCATCAAATCATATCCAGTGTTCCATTATAACCCTTCTTACTTTACTCTGCTGATACACTTATGCCAATGCTGTTTGCTGCCGTCGCTCCCTCCACCACTCCAGGCAGATTTTTGGTATTGTTGATTTAGATGTAATGTTCGTGTATGTTTTCAGCTATCTCTGATTTGGTATCAGTATGTGTTAAAAGGTTTAGTTCTCTAGCAGGATCCTCACTGCTGCACAGATTGTTTGAGAGCTCCCTGAAACACATGAGGCTTTTCTGTTAAATCTAACTGTATAACCATATAACCTTCAATTCCTTGACAGAATGGTCTCTGACTGAACTAAAATAATACTAGACATGGCAATGTGGCATTGCCTACCCAATTATAGCTTGTGGTGATTCATCACATGTTGTAACATACAGTATGAGTGACACACCATGTATGTGCTCAAAATAATAGTCCAACGTACAAATCCTCTTACACTGATGATCAGTCATTCTACCTTGATTCTACTAGCATTTAATATGTTATTATTTTTACATAAAAATCAAAAATCAAATAAAAAAGTGTGTTTATAGTGTATCCTTAAAAGAATTAACAGATGATTTGAATATTGAATGCTCACCTCCTGTAGACTGTAGATTCACAACCGTCACAAGGAATTTCAATCGTGTCCCAGTTTTTCGGAGAGAGATATGTACAGGAACAGTATCATAAACAAACACTCATATGTTCACGTTTGTCACTAACAAAGTTAGCTGTTTTAATACTGAAATTTGTCATATGCAATGATGTTTGTTTACATTTGTTGCAAGGTATTGATAATTATTATTTAGTCTTGTAAATAGTTCACTATTAGAAGCCACATTGCCACAATCACATTGAGCGGCTTTGAGGTCTTCAAAAGCGCTATATTAATTCAATTTATTATTATTATTATTGAATCAAGGCTAAGCACAGCTGCAAAAGAGCAAGCTGCAAATGCTTAGGACCACCTTTTAGGCCTATGGGGCTGAGTGTTTGAAACTTAAACTGCATGGAGTGCAAAATGTAGGCAACAGAAGAAATCAAAGTGATGCTATAACAGCCTTTGAGCTATTTTGACACCAGCTAACCCAATACTGAACAAACTGGTCCTGTCAGCATTAAATACTTGCAAAGGTTTTGTGGATACCTTTAAGGCAGGACAAGGTAAGTTTATTTTTACAAAAAGGCAATTCTAAGATATTAACATAATGCGTTATAATAAATATACATACATACAACAAGTAGGACACAACAGAAAAAGATGGTTCCTGATGAGTTTTTAATTTTCAGTCAAAGGCAGTGCAGAATGTAAACGTTTTCAGCCTGGACTTAAATGTGATCAAAGTTGGTGCAAGTCTATTATCCTCTGATAATACCATAACCGTAATCTAACCTGCTGGAAATGAAGTGACTGTTAGTTCACTGTAAGTCGCTCTGGATAAGAGCATTTACATAAATGCACAATATTCCTGGGAAATGTATTTTTAATTATCCAAACACTTTTAAACAGCACATTTCAAGCTTCCAAAGCGGGTAATCTGTTTTTCATGACAATTTAACGGTTAAAAACACTTGGCTGTCCAACCCCGAACATTCAATCAGTGGTTTATTGCAAGTTATTAAATTAGAGCTGAGAAAAATAGAATAATGTAAACAATATCCAATAGATTTGTTCGGGTGTTATACTGTTTTGTTTTATGCTGTAAAAGCGTGGGATCCAAGATCCTTTTATTTCACTGTGGTCTGGGAGGAATGCAATCAATCCTGCAACGATCAGACCTTCATTTACCCAAGACTAGGTAGTTTGTAATATTTGTGCTTTGCTGTGTTCTCATTCATGCACTCAATTCAATTGTTTTTATCAATATACTATTAAAGGTCTCTTTCTTTCTTTCGGAGGTTGAGTAGCTCCATTGTGGGGCATAAATGTTTTTTAAAGGCCGTCGTGTGTCAGGGTGACTGACATGAGGGTTAAAAAGAAATGTGTTTGCATCCAGGTAAGCAAGCGTGATTTAATGCACCGGGTGTCAAATTGAGATTATTGATCCTGTTATGCCTGTCACTTGGTGGCCTTTGGCTGGTGGGAAGTGAAAAAAAGGCACCTAAGGTGAAAGTGGTTTGTTTCAGGGTAGAGAGGTGGACTGAGATCAGTGATAATTGAAATGCTGTGAATCTGACACTCTATTTTAAACATCTTTCCTTCTTTCTTTCTTCACAGTGGCCTATCATTGATCCCTAAATTAAGTGCACAAATGTGGACGGAATAAGTGAATGACCATAAAAAATTAATCTGAGTACACTTCCTCATTTCCTATCAACATATTTTATGCTAATAATAATTCCCTCTCCAGCCAAACCGTTCAGACTGGGCAGTACTTTAAATAGAACCTCCTTTTCAAATTATACACATCTACTCGATTTCAGCTCTAATATTACAATAAAAATAAATTAGTCATCGTACCATTTATCAACCATTTGCATTAGTGTTGATGAATTATTAAGATCTTGTGAATAGGTTTCCAAAAGGAATATGTGATACCAGTTGAAGATGATTAATTTTCACTCACAGGGCATTATGATTGTATCAGGGGCCAATGTTAGGAAGCAGTGGGATTGTTATAAAGATAATGCAATATTTAATTTATCCCTTTGGGGAAATGCGTGTCTTGTTAATCCAAATACAGGCAAGAGTGCATACACCTAGACCAGTAATTCCCAAACAGGGATACTTGTCATAGGGGCTTCTTTTAGATGGGCTACAGGAAAAGATTATAGAGTATCTCAATTAATTTAAAAATAAATGAGAAACTATGATTTGATTTAAAAAAAAAATAATATATATATATATATATATATATATATTCATATACATACGGTCATAACCCATGTTTCATTCGAGAGTGTGTGGAAAACTAGTTAGCAAGTGAACAGAGAAGTAGACCAGTTAGTTAGAAGTAATGGAAACGGTTAAAGTAGTAGGCTTGCAGTTAAAAATGAATGGATGAATGGTTGAAACAGTTAAACCTAATGTATAAACATTAAACGCTAATTAATAGTAATGGATAAATGGTTGAAACGTCCAGCTTCTGCTACCCGAAGTGGAAGTAGTACAAACAATTGACATAACCAAACTAAACATTGACTGAGTGTCTGATTAACTGTGTGCATATATCAAACATAAGGCAGATTTAATGCCTGGCACGTGCTTGCTTGTTGTGTGTATGTGTGTAACTTTCACCACAAGCTATGACTCATAACACATGTTTGAATATGTAATTTAAAGATAATAAAGAGTCATTTAGCCAGGTTGGATTGGCATATATGTCTAGTTAGCTGTTTCACAACCATCCTTCAGTTTGCTCATTTGGAGTTTTATATTGTCCATAATTTTAGAAATTGCCTATTTAAGACTAACCACACATGAATAATCCAGCACACACCACAGGCCTATGATGTCATTCAATCATCTTCGCGTCTTCATCTCTCTCCCCTTTCTGTCCTCTTCACCTCCTGCTGGATAAGATTGTGAGATATTTAAGCAATAGCTCATGACAGGCCGTGGTATATGCTCATTATATCACAGTTAAGGGGCGTGGTACAACCCCCTTAACTGTGATATAATGAGCATATACCACGGCCTGTCATGAGCTATTGCTTTTATAAAACGGTTACCAAGTGTGGCAATATGAAAGAAAAATACACACTCCAATTTAAATAGTTTTTATTATTAAATAATTATGTCCAAAATAAAATAGTCCTTCCGTTGCCTTCTGCACAAAACATAGTGTGAGGTGGTTGCTATGCAACAACACTAACAGCTAGCGAACATATTAGACAGACAACGTTGATCGATTATTTGGTCTACCTGCTCTTCACGTAGCGCTGCATGTCGTCTTTTAGGGGCTTTTTTCTCTGGAGATAGGCACTGATTAATCCACTCCTTCATAGTAAAGCTTTGTAAGTTTGTTTCCCTTTAACACCGAATGTGTCGGCGATTGCGAGTAACGTTTTGGATTACCATAATTATGTCATAGTTTGCGCAATATCCACTCCCCCATAGTAAAGCTTTGTAAGTTTGTTTCTTAACGGATGTAATTTAACAGCTGTAACGGTTGTAGCTTTTTCTCAGACGCGGAGGGATACTGACTTGTTGTGGAAAGTAACTACAATTCTATCCGTGATATATGCTCATTATACCACGGCTAAGAACCAATCAGATTGCTTGATTTGACATGTCTGTTTTATAATTATATATATAATACCTATTTTGTTCTGCTTTTGGGGTACCACCAATCAAGAATGCATCACTCACTTGAGGACTGAATCCCCTATTAGCATGTTCTCTCATGTTCTAGTCCATATTTCTTTACAGTCAACTACATTTGCCCTACCATCAAACAGAGCAAAAGTGTCTTCCTCATCACTTTGGGGAAATACAAGTTTTCGCAGCACTCCTGTGGTAGCCGGGTACATTTTCCAAGGGAGACGGTGAATGTGATTGAGGTGTCAGCAGCTGGCATCTTTGGATTACAAAGATTGTGGGAGCAGCAGTTGGTGCCACAGCCGGTAATGGAAGTCTCATTTTCCTTGATGTAGAAAAGCGAGACCCACTGCTTGATAGCCCTCAGCTTGAAAAGGCCGGCTCTGCTGGATGGGGGTTCTGGAAGATATAGAAATATTCTCTCATCAAAACTAGGACATTTCTGATCAAAACCAGAGTGGCATATTCACACATTTTACATGTTCAACTAAGGAAGAGCATATCTTATTAGATTGTAAACATTCCCTGTCAATGACAAAAAACATCTTGGTTTGTGAGGTAATATTATGATTAGAATTAGGTTCTCTACACAAAAAAATAGAAATAAAATAAAATAATTGACTTTTATGGACAGAGTTTTGCTCTAAAATGATATGACGCAATAAAGCACTCAAAATAAATGACTATCTTTAGATCTCATCCCTAGATACAGTTTAAATATCATATTGGTGCTTGAATACACATAGCTGTGAAACAATAAATGGATGTTGAATGTGACCTACTGCTCACAGTGCATCACAGTGCGCTCTATAAAATGCTTTAGGGTGTTCAATCTCTAAAGAAGGGTCAACCATGTACATGTGGTTTTTCCAACCAAATAATACAGATGTCAGCCAATATTGCAAGAAAGTGACCTAGAATGAGCCATGGAGTTAATATGCGTACACATTGACCCTGTATAGAGGTTATGCTTGACTCACCACCCATTTGAGTCAGGGGAAATTGCGTGCGCGTGCGTGGCGCGGGGATATTGCGCGCGCGTGCGTGGCACGGTTTCTATTTAGTTCTTAGTATAGGTGTGTGCGCATGTATAGGTGTGTGCGCACGTGTGTGTGTCAGCTGCGAAACCCCGCCCTTCGCAAAACGGATCGAAGGAGAGAATGTGAATGCGCAAAGTAGACAGTACAAACTGAAACGTGCACATAAATTAGATCAATAGCATAAGTGTTTAGTTTATTTAATAAAAGAGCACCTGTCAATGTGAAAAGTGAGTTGTAAAAAATATATGTTTTTCTTTTTAATTTGAGAAAAAACCTTTGCTCATGGAAAACCAAAATAGAGTTGAGTAGAGCCGCGTCATATCATGCAGTGGAATGTGGCATTAGTTTCAGTGGGGAATGTATGCAGAAACAGTTCACCACCATGTGACTGTGTAGCCTATGCGTGTTACAGGGTGGATGGTGACAACAACTGAACATGTCAGGCTAACTTCAGTATTGTCAGACACATTGTATACACCTTAAGACTTATGTTGGTGTCTGTGGAAGTGTTCTCTGGCTGCTCTCTTATTGCCCTTTTCACAAAGTCTCCCACTCAGGCAAATAGAATGCAATATTTACTTAAGACTGTGAACATAACTGTGAAAAAAGAAGTAGAAAAGTGTTGTTTCCTACCTCTCCATCTGGCTCTTAATTCTAGTTTCACTGAAGAAGGAGGATGAGGCCCTCATGTCCCGCCTGTCCTCAAGCTGTTGAATGGGCAAGAACAGTTCTCCGAATGACCACTTAATTGTAGACAGCTGCAGCTCTGCATAAGTGTTAATGTTGTTCACAAATGCTAACATTACTTTTTGATTTGTATTCTGATTTGATCAAATTGTTACTGATCTTAATCATTAAATTGCATTTTTGCATTGCAAGCTTTTTTAATATTTGTGGACATACCATGGACACATATAATACTTCATTAAAACCGTTGTTATTCAGTGTGTATGGTATACAGTATTGGCAATGATAACCATGGCAACAACACATATTTTTCATGTTAAATGACCAGTTAACGCTTGTGAAATGGACCTAACCTTTAGTTAAACTGACTGAAGACAAACTAATAACATGGAAGGGGAATGTCACTCTATATTATTGTGGCAATCTTTTACACCAGCTTGTCTATTATTTTCTTTGTCGTGCAATTTTGCTTGTTGTTAAGTTATTTGAAAGTGCTTTATCCATGAGTTGTTTATATATTTCTTTCTACCCCCTGTAAGTGTGTTTGTGTGCAGTATGTCTGTGACAATGAGAGCAGAGGCTTGAGTTTTCATTGGAGGTGCCAATTAGCTCTTGGAGACAGCAAGAGTGCATGAGTTGGCTCAGCAGTAACGAGCTGCTCCAGCAGAACCTCTCTGCCTCCTTCTCACTTTGTCTCACGCTATTTTCTTTCCGCCTCTCTTCTTAGAATCTGCCCGTTTTCTATCACCCTTTTCCTTGCTCTATTCCTGCCAGCCCATTGCTTGTTTTTTCTGTCATTTTTTGTATTGCCCACCTTTTCCACCCATTCTCCTTTTGCCTCTGCTCTTACTTTGTCATTTGTGTGGGCCCTAGCTGTCTTATTATAGCACTCTGCTTCCAGCAGACTTGTTCTGTCTCTTTCTTCCTCTGTACTTCAACCCCCCTCCACTGTCTCACCCCTCTCTGCTCATTCAGCCTTTTTCCCTTTCATGTTCTCTTCTTATCCAACTTCATGCTGCTTCTCTGCTTTTTAGCAATTTTAGCCAGTAACTCAAAAAGTCTCTTTTAATTCTGACAGGATCATAATAGTAACTAAAGATCAATTGTCTTGTGTTTAGCAAGGGAAACAACTGCTACCTGCGCTCAATACGTCATTAATCTCTTTTGAAGAAATCTTCATTTCACTTAAATAAATCATCCACATGACAGCCATGAGGGGACGTATCGGTGATATGCACAATCTTTATTTGGGATGAAATTGACCTTTGAGCAGTGACTTTCACTCCTGTCTTATTTTATGACTTATATTGTATTAATTTTCTGAAATTCTTAGCCCTGTCACCTTATAGCTGGCTGAGATTCCTGGTAAGACTTCCACCTTTGCGGCTGTCCAGTAAATCAATAAGAGTCTTCCAAATCTGGCATATCTTGTTTTCCAGAACCATTCCCAGAAAATTGACATCCTAGGACGCTGTTAAGTCAACACAACTGACACATTGAGTCAGGGGGCTCTGCTAGTGAAGTGCTCTTGCTGATTCTACAAGTAGGTTACTCTTTGATGATATGATTCTTTGATCTTTGACCAAGACCTAGTATGAGTAGATGTTGTAGGCCAGCTCAAACATTGCCATGCCATTAATTTGAAACCCCAATGGTCCAGAAAATGTCCCACTGGATCGCATACATTACATTACATTACAGTTCATTTAGCTGACGCTTTTGTCCAAAGCCACTTACAATAAGTGCAAACAATCATGAGGATACAACTCTGAACAGCAAGAATCTTGCAAGTACATTAGCTTCAAATAGGTACAATCCTTTAAGTGCAGAACAATAGCTTCAAATAAGCCAAACCAAGTGCAACATACAAAAACAATAGAATATGAATTCAACTATTAGCTACAAATAAGCTAAACCAATATAAGCGCAACATACAAATAACTTTATTTTGTTCGTCAGCCCAGACTACTCTGGCTCTGATTGGCTTACCCTGATATTCTTACACTAACCCTAACCAATCTCATTTCTCATGCCTAAACCTAACCGTTTCTTAACGACAAATGGGTTCTCAAATTAGACATTTTTCAGACTATTGGGGTTTCAAAATAATGACCGTAGGAACAAATAAATAACATCTAAATGTTATAAAGAGTATCTTGCTGTCACCGCATGGCTAAAAAGCAGTCTCTGTGCTCACTGGTTTATAGTTTTGAGATTTCATTTATGCAATCAGTGATGCTGGGTGTGGTCAGAAGTGTGCTTTGTTGCACCAGTAACCACACCCAATAGTGATGTCACGGGCTCCTGGAGTACAATTCCGGAGGAGGTCAGCAATGAGATTTTCAAGCTTTTTCTATTATTCTTAGTTTGTCCTAATGATTTTCAGTTTAGGTGAACACATTCAATTAATGCTGCCTTTATTGAGTATATTTATATAGCTGTCATGTGCACTAAAAGTTAACCATCTGTCTTGTGAAACCAAGTCAAATGTATGGCTAGTTTTCTCACCACACCAAAAAATGAAACTAAAATGGGAAGAGCAGCTTTCAGGATTGGTTTTATAGAATCAAAATGATTTCTTGTAGTTTCCACCACTGCTGCAAAGACCTTCACAAAGCTGTCACTTTTTTGCTCAATTTTTATGTCTACATTCAAGATTTTATGCTTATAAAATAAATGTCCTTCCTTTTGAGTTTTTGTGAAATGCCTGCAGCCATCATCATCAGGATCCAATAAAATGTACCTGACCTTCTGAGTTCTCCCGCACACCGAACTGTTGAGCCATTCCACACAGATTCCAGATTTATACAGACAAATCTAGAGTATAGCTGGCGTGCTGACGTCCAGCAAAGATGTTGGCAAATCTCCATTTTCTTTTATAATGATCAGTTGAAAGATCCCTTCCAGACATATTTTAAACACGAAAAAACACAGCTTTGAGTATTAATATCCACAAAAATAGTCAAATGTCCTTGTTAAAAATTGTACTCCTGGGGAGGATCTTGGTTACAAGATACATCACCGCAAAGTCCAGTATGTGCACTGAAGGTTTCATGTTTCCACTGTTCTACAACTGACTGTAGTTTTAGCCTAATTGCAGAATCAGAACTGCACAGAAACATTTCAGTGTCTAGTCAAATGTAATGTGAGAGAAAATGTAATTTAAGATGCTGTATATTAATATTTGGAATAATATATTTTGGCTCTGCATCTCCAGTTTCTCCTCCCAAAGACTAGTTTGGACACCGCTCCTGTCATATTAAAATGTCTCTTAAAGTAGAATTCACTGTTCAGTTCCAAACCACATCAACAGAGGTGGGCCATTTAATTAATTCAATAAGCCACAAATGTGCTTCCTTATTTATGTTAATTATTCACATTTTAACATGTCTTTTGGGCATGTGCTGATTTTCCCTATCTTGCCTGCAGACAGCAGGATTGTGGGATGCATGTCATTCCGGTTGATGAATACATAAAAAAAGGATGTTCATTACCACTGATCCATTCATGTTATTGGATTTAAGGACATTTTTGCATTTCACTGAAATCATCGAAGCAAGTAATGGAGCAGCTAGTGAGTCACAGGTTGTTGGTCATAAGAAAAAACATTCTGCCGTTGTTGACATGGCCGCTGTGAAGTGGAGACTTTGACTAGAATGTTCGCAATTCAGAATCAAATTAATTTTCAAGAAAGGACACACAGTAAAAAATGAAACTCTTCCAGATGTATAGTGCATCATATTATAAGGTGGTGGTTGCCAATCAAGGCCACAACAGTATGTCTCATTTTCTATTTTAAGTTGAGCATCCACATTAAGTGAGACCAAAGTATTGATTAAAATAATGTGCTGGTATACTATCCAGTGTGTACCCCACCTTTCAGTTAGTGTATGCTGGGATACACTAGAGCCCTCGCAGCCCTGAAGAGGATGAGTGGTTTTGAAATGGGATGATTGGACTTTGTTGGAAATGCTTTTTTGGACTAAGAGTGAAATTCAGTCACATTAGTTTACCTAGTGCTTGATTTTTGAACAGTTGAAAATGTGAGTGGCAGGGGGTACAGGCAGGGAATAGTTACAGAAACAGTCTGGGCCAGAAAATGAGATTTGAGAGCATGAAATCTCAGTAATTGGCAAAAAGAAAGAGTTGGTACTGATCAACAATCCACACACAATTATTCTGGTCATTTTGAACTATGGGCCATTAAAAACTGCAATTGCTGGACTATGGACTGCATGTTTGTAGTAAAGGTCTAGTGAGTCACCGTATATTGAACTTCTATAATATAAAAAGGTTATGCTGTGTAGAAGAATGTGCAACTGTCAAGTCAAGTAGCAACTTGAGAAGCACAAATTAAGTTGGCATAGAGAAGATGTCTACGATTGGATTGTTTCAAAAGTAGTTTAACAGTTTATTTTTCAACTAATAAAAAGCTAAATTGTCGCCAGACGATAGCTGATATTGCATTTTGGTCGATGAATTTCACCTCTTTCGTTCTCTACGCAGCCTGTTTACCTGAATGCCGCTCAACCATGATTGGTCCATACTACTCAGACTACAAATATAAACCAGCTTCCAATACCAAAAACCTTTCCCGTTGCTCATAGATTCCGTTAATTCCCTGCCAGACCATCAACATTCCTATTGCTTATGTTATCTGTTACCTGGAATCTGGAATTTGTTAACTTACTGTTTTGAACCTCTGCCTGATCTTTAAACTTTAAATTTCCTTTCCGGCTCCAATTAGATTTGTTTGCCTGTAGACTGCCTTCCTGATTTTGACCCTTGCCTGCCTCATGATTCATGTACTTGCCAGTAACCCCATATATACCTTCATTCAATCTATCACTAAACTGATTGTCTGCATTGGGGTCCAGTCCCTGTTCCCTGTATTCACTGAATTGTGACAGAAAGTGGTGTGTCCCAAAGACAAGTTAGATTTGAAACAATTGTACTCGTTCAGATATGGATTTAATTAAAGATAAATCAGTCAGCGCTAACAAGAGGTGCCATTAGCTCATTTAAAAGTATTTATTAAACCAGTAAAACGGTTACTTGCGAGGGCCACAAAAACACAGTACAGTAGTCTGAACCCAAACTGCTCAAACAACGTATGAGTTTAGAAACCATAGCTAAAACGTCTATGGTTCAGATAAAATTAATGTGAAATCCAATAACTGTCGTCATGGTTTGTTTCAAAATGTTGCTCTATAAAGTCACTATGTTGATATCTGAAGTATCAGTGACAGTTTCCTCAGTTTGTACCACTTTTTTTTTTCCTACAATATGAGACGATGAAACGACAATCAAACCCTCAACTAGTTATAGCATCCCTCGCTGACATTCACTGTCACTGATGTTTAATAGCTGTGAAAATGTGATTAAACTTTTTCTCTTCAAAAAAGATTCTGTTTAATGTCTCATATTGTCAGCTTTGATCTCACAATTACACTTTATCACTCTGATCTGAAGGGAGGGAGGTATCTGTGCACTTCATCTATACACCAAACTCAAACTCAACCATGTGTCAATGGTTGGTTAAAAATGGAAATGGACTGAAATGTATCTTCTAATTAAATTAGATTAACATACTGTTGAAAGAGAAAAAGAGATCAACAGTAAACTGTATATTGGCCCTGATTTAAAGTGGTGAAGGAATGAGTCCTAAAACCTGTAAATGAGTCAGCAGTTCCCTCGTCTCAAAGTCAACGGGTTTTGAATGGGTTTTTGGTTAGAAGCCAAATTTGGAAGAACAAAAATTTAGAAGATTTTTAAAGTTTTGTTTGACGCCATAAAATATGTCAATAAATAATAATTTCATGAATTTCTGAAGTTTCTTTGTTTCTTAAAAATGGCGATTGCTAACAAGTGGCTAAATGAGTCTACTAAACGTCATCACGCAAAAGACAAGTCCACCTTTAGCTTCGTGGTGGTGACGTGAAGTCATGCGACCTTCGTGTAGTTTGTTTATAGCCTAACATTAGCTTTTTACTTCCAGCAATTGCATTTATGCTTAAAAAAAGTGCTGTAAATTTGTGAAGATTATCCCGCTGAACAAAAACGAACAAAATGCTCATTTCTGGGTCGATCTACAAAAACACTTTATCCCTGGACCCCTTATTTAGTAAACTGTATTGCCAAATCCATGACTGTTTCAGATTACACTTGTTTTAAATTCCGTTTTTTATAGTGATGTGTGAAAAGAACAATGCAGAAAAAAAAGTAAATCAGATGGTACCTAAGTCTTTTGAGGTTTAAGAGCAAATTATCTGGCATTTTGTTTTGATTAATTAAAGTAATTTAATTATTTCTTTACTCGTACATTTAAATTGGAGTTAGAGAGATAAAAAAGGTATCTCCCAGCTAAGATTAGATGGTGAAATATTCTGGCCCCTGTGGAGAAGCCTTCTAGGCGTCTAAAAGAAATATCTTATGAGTGACGTATACTGTGTCTTCATTGAACTCCAAAAAGGAATTTTGCTGGCTGAAACAGACAGATAAAGTAGGTAAAGGCTTGTTGGTGGTCAGAAATAGCCCATGTTTTTAATTTGCTTCTTGACATGTGGTGGCTTTACGTGCTGGGTTACCTCTGTTCAGGCTTGATGCCATTTCAAGGCAGACAGCTCATCAAGTTATGGCAACTTGGCAACTTGACCAACAGAAGGGAGAAGGGCACTTTTTAAAATGCCATTTCAGCCCTTAGGCAAAAAGCTGCATATTGCTTTGTTGCTTGTGTTTGGGTGCCACATGGCAATGGGAGGAAAAGGCGCAATCTTTGCTGTGCTCTGTGACTGATTCCCATGTGGTACATGGATTGCATAATGAAGCTGGACCGTGAAAAACCACAGATGTTATTGTGAGCCACACTGCCAGTGGTTAGCAAAAAAGCCTGCTGCTTGAATGTTGCCACAATGTGTTTGTGTGTATATGTGTGTGGATGTGGGCATGAGGGAGCGGAATAGAGAGCAGCAGAGGGAGCCTACTGGTTTCAGTGTGCCATAGCATGTGTTGGTAGGAGGGGGGGTGCATTTGTTATTGAAGTGTGTGGGCAGGTTTATCCAAATGCACTTCAGGAGGCAGATCTGAAATCATGGGGTGGATACACAAAATAGGTTTCACTTTCGTTAACATTGGGAGATAGGGTATTTGTGCTGCATTCATGTATACTGTATCTATATGAATATATGAATAATTGGAATAATTTGCCCCCCTCCCCCCACACACAGTCGAATACGGGAGCTGCCATCTTGAACTCTTGACATCATTTAGAGCCATGATATTGTGGTCCCGCCCGTACACCAGCCCGAGCAGTAGTATTATATTCAGCAGCAGTTATGTGGAATGGGTTACCTGTAAACATTGAATCAATCAGCTTTACTGTAAACTTTAATTCTCCCTCAAAGAACTGGCTGGGTAGCAGATGGTCCTGAATATAACTACAGGATTGGTTGAGCTGCAGTAGGTCCTAAATACCCATCTTGTTTGTTTTAGTTCTTCATGCATTGCTAAGGAAATTGTGTCTGGGTTAGGACAACATGTTGTCAACATGGATTTTGTTTTTGTTGTATTGTATCATAATGTATTGTGGTAGAAATTGAGCTGCCTTTCCATGCCTACAGTTTTGTGTTGTATGGCGTAGCATTGCTTCATGTATTATTTACATTAGAACAATATTACACAAAGAGGCTGTGCATAGATTATTAATTGAATATATGTCATTTTTATATATATATATATATATATGTGTGTGGTGTGTGTATGTATATATGTGTGTGTGTATATGTGTGTATATGTATATATATATGTATATATATATATATATATATATATATATATATGTTTGACAATAAAACATTTAGTCAATCAATCAAGAGCAAAGCCAAAGCGTGAGCCACCTACCTGCTACTTTAGCATCACAGTAGCTTCTTGGCTAGAGAAACACAACAACTAAGCCTTATACCTTTTCAAATACATTAAAGAGATTACATTGACAGATTTTATCATGATGTCAATCTTTATATAAAGTCTAAGGTACAATCAAATTCAAACCTTTTGTCATCAGTAAAAAAAATCCTATATCATATTTTGGGCTCTATTTTGTTGTTTGTCCATATTATGTCATACTGTAATGTAAGCATTATTATAACGCAGTAGTTTCTTTTGTTTTCTTCGCATTGTCTTTCCATTTTCAGTGGTTTAGCACATTTTCAAACATGCCCATTTTAAATGGAAAAAATGCAAAATCATTTTTAATTCAGTATTTTAGTGATGTTTATAGGCATGTGTTTGAGTATGAATAAGAGAGTGGGCTATGGGTAATTTGGCCTATCTGCATCCACACACAATTGGAATTTTTGAGCATCTTTTTAATTAGATGTTCACAGTGCAGCCATTTGTGAACTGAAACACTGGATCTGCTTGGCTGTCTACCCCGAGTTGAGCTGCAATATGTCTTAGACAGTGCTGACAGCTTGTTATCCCATCAGTTCCCATCTAATCTCACAGCTCGCTTCTTATCACTGTGCAATCTTGCTGTATTTAATCCTTCATACCTGACTCCATTTTCAGCAAGAGATATAGCACGGTACACATGATTCTGCATTCTAACATATTTCCATGTTGGATTTTATCTTTGCTTTACCTCAGTTGAAATTGAGTGCTCGGAGTGTGACTTACTCTATAAGAAGGCCCAACCCTACAATTGCATATTTAATGATCAAATAAAAAATGTATGATATATAGATGTGTGTTTTTAAAAATAACCATGTTTTACACCTGTACACACATTACGAGTATAGTAACTTAAAACATATCATAGGTTTATCAATCTATCATAGCATCACAACACCTGTCGGTCAGTCAGTTTGGGAGTGATATGCACGTCTCTGTTCTATAATTTTAATTTTGCTGGTAGTGTGATGCTTTGTTTCCTTTCAGTTCTTAATTGTGCCTTTTTCAGCATTGTACCTCTTTTATTCTCTGCCATTTTCCCTTTTGTTTCAAATGCCTTTTCATATTATCTTCCTTTTCCTTCGATTAACTTTGGAATGTTATTTTGAATACATATGATCCCTGGTTATTGTTTCACTTTAATTAAAGGAAATTATAGCGTCTATACAGAATATCTTATGTGGACTATTAAATCAGCTTCAAAGCAAGGAATCAAAGCAAAGGCTGAATACTGAACAATGTATGAGAGTGGTTGACAGATTTGCTATAGCCCTGAATGGGTCTGATGATACCATGTTTTTACCTGTAATCAGACCTGACTGTGGTGTGCAGGTGATACAGATAGACAGAGTGATTGTCTCCATGTTTCCACTTGTGCATTACTAATGTGTGACTGTTATAATTTATGTTATTATTCTAAAGTGAGTGTGTTGTAAAGGTGATTGTAAAGCAATCATCCATGATCATCCAGCCTACATGTGTTGACTCAGAAGAAATACCATACCATCGACAAGTTAGCCTTACTGCATTGCATTACATTTCCTTATATTTTGAATTGAATTTTGTGTTAACTTAAATAAAGACATTTCCACTATAAATGGATGCATACTTTTTGTACGTCGCTTTGGACAAAAGCTAAATGAACTGTAATGTAATGTAAATACAAATTCACCATGATGCAGCAAGCTCAAGATTTCAAACCCCCCACTTAATATGTGTGTCCCGCTATGTCGAAATAAAACCTACGCCCTTGATGTTCAGTAAAAGCCAGTGGCTTTGTGATCAGACAATAACAATCACTGTCCCTCCACTGACTACCTTCATAGCAGCTGTCTTCCATGTTTGTATTCACAGAGAGACTCCTGCTATCGCGGAATTGTGACGAATGTCAGCCGAGAGTGACGTAAAAGTTGCATGAATTCCGATATAACTGTTCGGTCTTAGGTTGCATTGAAAACAAACAGACATGTATCTGATTAAACAGAATGGATTCTATGTTATTTATGCTGTTCACTAAACAGAGTCACATACAGTATGTGCAAAACAATCTGATGTGGGATACTTATTCCTGCAGTCTGAATGGAGACATTGTGTGAGTCATGTGACATTTTTGTTCAGACTTTTGATTGCAATCTTGACAAATCAATTTCATCACCAGTCAGGTAATCTTAGTGCTGTGGCATAGAGTGTGATATAAACTGTATTCATTTCCTGAATGAGTGACATGAGTGGAAGAAGCTATTTAACAGTCTAAATTAAAATGGACAGTCAAGACACTTGACATTAGATGAGGTCTGGAAGGTGTCCGGCTCTATTTCAAGCATTTTTAATAGATATGAGAGAGAGGAGGAACGCACACCAGTGCTGGAGAGGTTCTGACCATGGCTCATAGCCACGATGCAAAATATCATTGAATGATTTACCAAACTTTCCACATGACAGTGTTCTTCAGGATATTGATAGGGATTACATCTCACAGAGAAATGTAATGAACTAAACACTCATGCTAATTGAGCTAATTATGATTATATTTTATTGGAATAACTTGATGTTAGCCAGTGGTGGATACTAACTAACTAATATTGTTCTTAATAACATAACATAATCACACACTGAATTTAGTAGATAACCAACGTACAATAACTATTTACAGAAGCTAGAATAAGATGATTAAACTGTAACTGTCACGGACGTCAGGACTCAGAGATGGAATTGACAATAGTTTATTAGGCTCAGCCAGCGAGCAGATGGAAACACCATACAGACAGGGGAGGGGTGAACACAAGGATCAGGAACTCAGGAATACTCAGGCTCTAAGTACTGGAAAATAAGGAGACTGGCGTAAAAGCACAGTGAACTAAAAAGTACAAAACAGGGAGCGTCAAAACAAGGTACACGAGTCGAACTCGGAACAAACGAAAACCAACGGAGCAAACAGAAAACAGTACGATACCGGGATCAGGCAGACAGACGGGCAAAAAGGGCAAAAGGCAGGAAAATCGCGTTGCAGAATCTGGGGAGGAAGTCCATGGGGTTTAGTCCACTTTGTACGAGGCCAGATGCGGAGTGAAGGGAGTGAGGAGACTTTATGCTGTGAACACAGGTGCTGGCAATCAGTATTCCGGTGATTGTGGATGCAGTGCAGGTGAGTGAGTGGAGACAGAGGGGGGCGTGGCAGGTGCGAGTTCAGGCACAGACGTGACATTACCCCCCCCTCCAGGGACCGCTCCAGCGGGCCGAGGGTCCCGACGTCGGAGTCGTCTCGGCCTACCACGACCTCGGGGTGCTGGGAGGTGCGGGTGGTCTCGATGGAAGACCTCGAGGAGGGCCGGGTCCAAGATGTCGTCACGAAGGACCCAGGCTCTCTCCTCAGGACCGTAGCCCTCCCAATCGATGAGGTATTCAAGGCGGCCTCGATGACGTCGTGACGCCAGAATCTCCCTTATGGCGTAGACGGGACCCTCTTCCAGCAGGAGCGGCAGGGGGGGGTTCGTTCACGCCAGGCTCTGAGGGAGAAGAGGGAGAAGTGATTGGAGGGTGATATGGTTTCAGGAGAGACACATGAAATACTGGGTGTATACGGTAGTGAGGTGGCAACCGGAGCTTAAAGGCGACCGCATTCATTTGCTTGATAATGGGAAAGGGACCAATGAAGCGAGGACTTAACTTGCGAGAGGGTAGTCGCATCCTGATGTCCCTGGTGGAGAGCCAAACTTTCTGCCCGACGGAGAAGGCGGGGTTAGGTCCCCGTCGGACATCAGCCTGGCGTTGGTGGCGTCGGACTGCCCTCTGCAGGTGGTGATGTGCCTCGTTCCAGACCCTCTCACTCTGCTGGTACCAGTGGTTAACAGCGGGGACTGTGGAAGGTTCGCACGTCCAGGGAAACAGTGGTGGTTGGTAACAGAGTACGCACTGGAAAGGGGTGAGCCCCGTAGTGGCCTGACGGAGGGAATTCTGTGCGTACTCGGCCCAAGGGAGAAACTGGCTCCAGCTGTGCTGATGGTTGTGGCAGAAGGTTCGTAGATACCGGCTGACCTCTTGCACTTTCCTCTCAGTCTGCCCATTGGTCTGTGGATGGTAACCAGACATCAGGCTCACACCTAGGCGCGAGAAAAAGGCTCTCCAGAACCGGGAAATGAACTGTGGTCCACGGTCCGAGACCACGTCCTCTTGTAGACCGAAATGGCGGAAGACATGGTCAAACAGGGCGGAGGCAGAGTCGGCAGCTGTGGGAATACGTTTTAAAGGGATGAGTTTACAGGATTTTGAAAAACGATCTACTATAATGAAAATGCAGGTGAACCCATGTGATGGAGGCAGGTCTGTGACGAAGTCGACGCCTAGATGTGACCATGGTCTCTGGGGAATGGGCAGAGGTTGTAATTTGCCGGCTGGTAACTGGCGAGGAGTCTTCGCCATGGCGCATGCCGCGCATCCGGCTACGAACCTTCTGACCATCTTAGCCATGCCTGGCCACCAGAAGCGTTCCTGCAGGAGTGAAAGGGTTTGATTGGCCCCAGGGTGACCTGTGCCCAGTGAGCTGTGAGTAGACTCCATTACCTGATCTCGCAGAGTGGCTGGGATGTATGTCTTATTGGCTGGGGTGCCCGGCGGAGCTGGATCATCGACTTGGGCTTGAGTGATGTGTTCGTCCAGGGCCCATATGATCGGGGCAGCGATCAGGCGAGATGGTAAGATGCCCTCCGGCTCTTCGACGCGTCATGGATGCGAGAGAGAGCGTCCGCCTGGATGTTCTTGGGTCCTGGACGGTACGTGAGGGTAAAATTAAATCGGGTGAAGAAGAGGGCCCACCTGGCTTGTCGGGGGTTCAGACGACGTGCCTGACGTATGTACTCTAAGTTCTTATGATCTGTGAGCACGACGAACGGATGACGCGCCCCCTGTAGCCAGTGTCGCCACTCCTCTAACGCTAGTTTTACTGCCAGGAGCTCTCGATTCCCAATATCGTAATTTAGCTCCGCCGGGGTGAACTTCTTTGAAAAAAAGCCGCATGGATGGCGACGAGGTGGAACGCCCGAGCGCTGAGACAGCACCGCACCCACTCCCGTGCTGGAGGCATCTACTTCCACTAGAAACGGAATGCTGGGGTCAGGCAGGGCGAGAATGGGTGCGGACATGAAGGTTCTCTTCAGCAGGGCGAATGCGGCGGCTGCCTCAGGGTTCCATAACAGGGACTTCGGCTTACCTCGGAGAAGTGTGGTCAGGGGAGCAGTAATCTGGCTGTAGCCCTTTAGGAACCGGCGATAGAAGTTGGCGAATCCCAAGAATCGTTGTAGCTCTTTTACCGTCTTAGGTGGGGTCCAGGTGTTGATGACCTCCACTTTCCCCTCGTCCATACTGATTCCGGAGGCAGTGACGTTGTACCCTAGGAAAGACATGTGATCAGAGTGGAAGGAGCACTTCTCAGCCTTGGCAAAGAGGTGGTGTTCACGGAGCTTGTGAAGAACGAGGGACACATGATGGGAATGTTCGGTCTCGTTCCGAGAGTAGACCAGGATGTCATCAAGGTACACTATCACAAACCGATGCAAATACTCCCGGAACACCTCGTTCATAAAACCCTGGAACACAGAAGGGGCGTTGGCCAACCCGAAGGGCATGACGCAATACTCGTAGTGGCCACTAGGGGTGATGAAGGCCGTCTTCCACTCGTCCCCCTCACGTATCCGGATCAGATTGTATGCACTCCGGAGGTCGAGCTTCGTGAACATCTGTGCTCCTTGCAGTTGTTCCAGAGCCGATGGAACGAGGGGAAGAGGGTAACGATTCTTGATGGTGATCTTATTTAAACCACGGTAATCAATGCAGGGCCGAAGTCCACCGTCCTTCTTCACGAAGAAAAAACTAGAAGCAGCCGGAGAGGTGGAGTGACGAATGTAGCCCTGCTGAAGAGCCTCAGTCACGTACTCCTCCATGGCCTTCAGCTCAGGCAAAGCGAGGGGGTAGATTCTCCCACGAGGCACAGGCTCACCGGGCAGCAGGTCAATGCAGCAGTCCCCTGGTCGGTGTGGGGGGGAGGTGTGCTGCGCGCTGCGGGCAGAAGACATCTTTAAACTGGGAGTAGCGAGGAGGAATGTCAAGGCTGACCTGGTCGACGGGACTCTCGATGGAGGTGGCGTGCAGGCCAATACGTGCAGGAACAGGTGCGTAGCGTGAGGAATGGCGGCGTGCAGCAGTGCGGCGTGGAGTGACAGCAGGCAGGCACCGGCCGAAGCATCTCGGACCCCACCGAGTCACCTCTCCCGTCTCCCAGCACAGCGATTGAGAATGCAGGATCAGCCAGGGTCGCCCGAGGATGACGTCAGCAGTTGACCCCTCCAGTAGGAGAAATTGTATCTGCTCCCTGTGGAAAAGGCCGACTTCGAGCAGGACTGGAGAGGAGAGGTGCCGTACTTGCTTAGTGAGGGGGCGACCAGTGATGGTGTGGACAGAGAACGAAGTGGGGCTCGAGGACTTAGGCAGACCTATCTGCTGGCAGAGAGCCCCGGAGATGAAATTGCCGGCGGACCCCGAGTCGATGAGAGCCTTGGCTGGAAAGGAACCAGAGGGAGTAGTCAGGGTTACCGGGACCAACAGAGGTTTACAGACAAAGACATCTTCTTGAAACGCACTCACCTGGGCTTGTGGGGGTCGTAGAGGACATGTCACCACGACATGTCCTCGCGCTCCGCAGTAAAGGCATAAGCCCTGAGTGATGCAGGCGGCTTCTCTCCTCAGGGGTGAGTCTCAGGGAGTCCACGCTCATGGGCTCGGGCTCCTCTCCCTGGTAGGCGGGGTACCGGGCTGGCGCAGGGAACTGGGCGGTGGGCAGCGCTCGGGACTGGACAGTATGCAGTGGCTGGTCTTGTAGGCAATGTTCACGGCGGTTGGTGACCCGAATGGCGAGCTGGATGAAACGTTCCAGCCCGACCGAGTCGTCATAACCGGAGAGATCCATCGTTTTGTAGATCTGGCCTTCTGTCACGGACGTCAGGACTCAGAGATGGAATTGACAATAGTTTATTAGGCTCAGCCAGCGAGCAGATGGAAACACCATACAGACAGGGGAGGGGTGAACACAAGGATCAGGAACTCAGGAATACTCAGGCTCTAAGTACTGGAAAATAAGGAGACTGGCGTAAAAGCACAGTGAACTAAAAAGTACAAAACAGGGAGCGTCAAAACAAGGTACACGAGTCGAACTCGGAACAAACGAAAACCAACGGAGCAAACAGAAAACAGTACGATACCGGGATCAGGCAGACAGACGGGCAAAAGGGCAAAAGGCAAAGGCAGGAAAATCGCGTTGCAGAATCTGGGGAGGAAGTCCATGGGGTTTAGTCCACTTTGTACGAGGCCAGATGCGGAGTGAAGGGAGTGAGGAGACTTTATGCTGTGAACACAGGTGCTGGCAATCAGTATTCCGGTGATTGTGGATGCAGTGCAGGTGAGTGAGTGGAGACAGAGGGGGGCGTGGCAGGTGCGAGTTCAGGCACAGACGTGACAGTAACACTGATTCATCACATCAGAAAGGTTCATACTGTATGTATCCACGACGTGTTCACTGTCATTGAATCATGAATGAAAAGAGTTGAATGTGGTAGACCATGTACTTCATTTTTAGGAGAGAAATCCAGCTTTTATCAGGTTTTGTTGGCCTAAAGAAATGTATTTGTTAGGTTGATTGGTTCAATAGTGGTGTGTGTGTGTGTGTGTGTGTGTGTGTGTGTGTGTGTGTGTGTGTGTGTGTGTGTGTGTGTGTGTGTGTGTGTGTATGTGTGTGTGTGTGTAAGGGAAATGTGACAAACCTACATCAGGATCAGGCACCATCATTTATATGTCCGTTCTGTTTTATTCAAGAGTTTTGACCTTCTGTTCAAAGATTTAAAAAATGGCTCAGTGGAGCCAACAGCCTAACAGCATACGAGTGTCCAATGAACCATGCTGCATATTTAACAGGATCCACTAGCCTGCAACACCCCTGCTATAAACCACACTCACGGCAAGCCATTCAGTCACTTTCAGTTGCAGGTCTGAGTGTACAGACAGCCTCGATTATACGCGCCATTGGACAATCCGCAGCATATCAGACACTGCTACTAATGATAATGAAGGACGAAGCACTCCTGTCTCCCTCTTTCTCCCTTTTTCAAGCCCCTTGCCTAATACTCTTAACTTGCAAACGTTCTTGTCACAACATATTACTCTAGATAAGCCCAGGAGTTTTCTTAGAATACATGAATATTCACTTCACAAACCACAAGCAGGAGCTCTGGTTGGTTTTTGTAACATTCACATACTGCATTTGCCAGCATAGACTGTGTTGCTATGTCCACATAGATCACAGGAAGGATTTAGCATCTTGGAGAGTTTTTAGATTTGGGGCAATCTGTATATTATTTTGAAACGCAACAATCCATGTCTTGTTCTTTGGACTTTCTCCGCTGATATTCCATAACTTCCTCTCCCAGATCTTCCTGCCAGCCTCTCTCAGATGGCCCAATGTGGAATATCAAGTTTTAAGCAAAAACAATCTCAATAGAAGAAATTGAAACACTGACATAACCATAAGCTATGCATTAGGTATATCTTTTTATAGAGTTCCCAATAATCAGAGTCTCCACAAGAATTAACTATATGTTGGACAGCACTCTTAATAAACGGTAAATATGGCCATATCACCAACATTTCCCATTCTGTGAAGACACTCTGCTTAGTGCAAGCAGCACAGTTTAGCAACTACTTCTTGGTTCAACATATTTACCATTTGGCTTAAACTGTATGTAATGACATCTTTATCATATCTTTCTGCTTGGAGATTATCTATCGGATAAATATGTTTAAATGCAAGATTAAAGTGTGGCTACGAGGTGGAGAGGATCATGGTTGTCACACAGGAGATACAACATACACTGCAAAACATTAGCAGCCTTCACATTTGCGTGTAAGTGTCAGGGTTTATTATGATATCTGTTTTTGATAGTACCAGGCACGTTCACTTCCTTATTTGATTGGATTACAATACCTTTACTTGAGCAATGCTGTTCAATAAGTGGTTACAAAGTGCTTGCAGAAAATAAAAGTGCCATAAAAGCCTGTGAGATAAATGTTAAAAGTGGCAAGTCATAGGTCCATCACCTATAAATGACGAATTGACTTTCACCATGGATCACCAACTCCATCACTATAAGTAGGCATAAAAGTCTTTTGAGCTTTGCAAAAATAAGGCCGTGGCTTTATCTCACAGGAAATTAAATGAATGTCAATCTTTTGGCACTTTAATAATAATAAGTGCAGAATAATGCAAGAAGTGCTTGCATTTCAAGTATTGCTTGAACAAAAGCTTTCCGTTACTCAGTTCCACTAACACTAAAGATGGACGGTATGCCACTGTCATTTTTTTCAAAGTAAGATTTTTTCATTAACCCACCACCAAGAGGCTTAAAAATACTATTATCAACATGTAAACAATGATTTGTCATCACAGGGGGAAACGTCCAATCTAGGGGACAAACAAATCAAAAGGCTGCATGATTGAGAGCTTTCCATAAATCCAGAGTGAGCTTTTTATCATCTTCTCAAGCATGACTTATTTCACTTTTCATTTAAAGTTGACAAATATTTGATTCAATAATGGATACCAATATGTTTTTCATGCACAGTTTCTACTTCGATTATTAATGTTATCAAAACATATTAAAACTAATGGTTTTTGCTGAGTAGTTTGTTTTTACCACGGTGACAGTGACAAATATTATATATTTTTTGAAAGCATATCAGATCGTTCGTGCCATATTTTGTTTGTGCTTTAAAGCAATAATCTTTTTAGCAGTGATTGATATGAATCACCCATAAACCTTATAATCTGCAAACAAGACGTATTTATAACTATGCATGTCTAACTGGCTTAGCTTTGTGCAATCAGTTATGCATGCTAGCACAATTGTCTCATCAACTCACAGCGCACTCCAAACATCCTTGCATATTAATTCTGGCTATCAAAACCAATCCCATACACAGATTATGCAATCAATGAATATTGCATTTTAGTCAGCGAAGTAGATAAGATCCTTAGGCGGGGAGCACGATAAGGACCGTCAGTTATGGAAATGGCATGTACAGTAAAGACACTGGAACTCTTGACAAATGTCAATTTGGTGCTCTCAGAAACCACCTAGAGATTAAAGGACCCTATGATTGCTTGATGGGGGGGGGGGGGTCATTTGCCTGTACTGGCACTGACCCTGAGCACACTAAGGACTGATCCACTTCAATTAGCTAATTGCTGTTGATGGTAATTCATTCTGCTGTTTCACAAGAGAGGCACATCATACTGATATGGTTAAGTGAGTAGGCCTACTCATTAAAACTATGAACTGGACAATATGGCAATGTATGATATGCCTTGTTTATTTTATTTTTAGTTAATTGATTCATAACTGTAAAACACTGCACAAGTGAGACTTTTCAGTTGTTCACTCTTCACCGCTAAGCTCCAAAGAATAAATCAAGTGGTTTTAAGCATTGCCATTGTTCTGTTGGTCTTGGGTAGCCTGATAATGATACCAAATTGCCACTTGATTTGTGACTGACTTGAGAAGAAATGTGAGATGTAGGGAGCAATTCAAAGGTCTGGAACCAGGCAAGGACTTGGACAGGCTGCATGCTGATCTAAGACGTATCATTAAGGCCCTGATCAAATGACTTCGGTCATACGATGGTCGTCCAAACTCATCTAAAGGCAATTGTGTAAATACATGTTCTCAGGGGGCACACTCAAAGGCAAGAAGCTTGGTGTCATGGCGAGAGCTGAGACGCAATTATGGTAACTTCTTTGAAGACCATTATGGTGCTGCGTTGGCTGTACACAAGAGAAGTTGTGTGAAGATTAAAGAAAATAATCTTAAGGCCCAGTCAAGCCAGTTTCTAAAATGGCAGCATTTTGCTATCAAATCTGGGTGAATTATTTTTGAAACTTTGGTGAACTTTGACATGCAGATTTGTGCCATTGACCAATAGTGAACAATCTTACTAGTGCTGACCTTTAAATGAACAAAGAGCCAGAGTTCAAAATGGAGGAAGCTATTGTAGCCTAATAGCTGTGTTGCACCACTTTTATTTGACCCTCCTCTCTCAGAGTACGAGTTTGTAGATAATTATGAGACAGAAATTGTATAGTTGTACAGTACAACTGTGTGAACTAATAGAGATATTTTTCTGCCCTATTCATGACTCTTCATGGAATGATGTGATGTACAAAAGAGGTGTTTAGTAGATGAACACTGAATTTGATTCACATCAATAGTGACTGAAAGCTCTGTTGTTAGCTCAACTGTGACATAAATAGCAGCTGAGTAATAAACCTTATAAACTGTGTATGGCAAGTTATATACCAAGTTATTGCAGCCGTACGTACAGCGATGTGTTCACTTACTGTTGGTCGTACTGAGGTACATTTAAACGCTGATGCTTTCACTTACTGTTTTACGTACTGAACTACATTTGAACAGCAATGTTTTCACTTACTGTTTGTACTGAGGTAAAAACCCTGCCATCTTTTGCCACCTGACCAATTATTGTATGAGGTGTTTGTTTAAGATTGTCGGTTTTAAAAAGTTACTAAAAATGCCTGACAGCAAATAGAGCACTAAATCGGAAACACTTTGTATGAAGCATACTGACGTCCTTATACTCAAGTATTCATTAAAATTAACATTTTATTAAGTTACAACACATTTTAGTCAAAGTAAATCAAGTTTGCAACTCCTCCAGGATAAAGTGGAACTTTTTAATAAGGTGTGAAACAAATCTGTAGAAATCACCTTGTGACATGTAAACACTGAGAGGAAAAATAGAGCCTCCTCGTCCCCACTTTTCTCTTTCTCCATGCTCTTTTATCCATCTGGTGTTATGGCAAGTCATCTCAGGCTGCATGAACTGCTTCTTTCTACCCCCAGTAGCCTTTCATCTTGCCTGGAAAAGTGAGTGCTCCCATGTTTATTCCTGATCCAAGGAGTTTGAAGAGTGAGGGTACAGCACAGAGGTATAAGGGGAGGAAGATGCACAGCAGCAGACAAAGAGTTGGGTAGATCTGAAGGCAGTCTTTAACTGACAAAGGCCCCAGCTTACTGCATATCTGTGACATTAAGGATTAGTGGCTGAGAGACAGTGCTCTGCCTGCAGTAGTTAATCTCTCTCCCTTCCCAACATCACTCACTCAACCTCATTCTCTCCCTCTCTCTCGCCAGGCGCTTCCTCTGCCCCAACTTTAATTAGTTTTAGCGAGGATTGAAGGAAAGTTGGTGCTTTCTGCAGGTGATAAAACAGTAACTGCCACTGAGCTTAGTCAGGGTTAAAAGAGTTGAGGTCAGGGGTGGACTCCTGGGAGTTTTGATCAGACTGCAGAGCAGAGGACTGAGGAGGAAAACCGGAGGCCAAGAAAAAATTGGATGGAGACTGAAATTGGTTGTATTCCATTTATGTTGTTTTGGGACATTGACAAAAGGGGTCTATCACATTTCTATCAAACATAATCACAGGAGAACATTTTTATTTATTTACCTTTTTTTGTAAAGTTTGCTGGTAAACTAGACATTGAAGCCTAAATCATATTATTTAAGTGCCTGAAACATCAAAGTTTTTTTTGTATATGCTCAAACTATGTTTCACTTTGAAGGTCCTGCTCAACAAGATGAGTAATGTTTTTTGATGAAATAGCCATCTGGACATAGCTCCCTATTCATTAATTATGCAAAGGAGCGCTAATCAGAAATAATGGGCTTCTTAATTACAGTCCCAACAACAAAGCTAGAACAGGTGACCAGAAGCCGCTCGGCACCTGGACATTCCACCACATGCAATTTGCACGAACATGCTGCAAATTGACATAATGAGGTTGACAAACTGTCAGCGATTAATGAATGGCACTGATAATCAAGTTAATTGTCTCACAGGTGTCTTCAGGGTGCTGCATTTCATCTTATCAAGTTATCACTTTCTTAGTAAATCTGGCATTATCAAGTGAATCTTGTTTAAATAGTACCCTATGCAGTACAGACGACACAACTTTTTGTTTTATTACCAATATTTTGGATTACTGCTGAGTGAGTGGCATTCAATCAGTAAAAGTCATAGTTCAAGGGTTCATAGTATCCGATATATTACAGTATTAATAAAGTATTAAGCTGCTTTATTAAGCAATAATAACAAATAAATAAAATAAAAAATATTTTGAATTGCAGCCCTGTGCCTTCAGTAGTGTATTGTTTGCCTGACACACAACTTAATGTAACAAGTAAGTAACACCTGAGGTACTGCAATTAATTAAGTCTCATATTTTAATGTGTGGCCCTGAGCGTGGGTGCGGAAAGCGCTTTTGTGTTGACAGTATTAGAACAACTACAACTCTTGTAGTTTCCCTCTGGAGGCCTGGGCAGCCAAGTGCCACTGTCTCGTGGAGTGGATGAGGTAATCCTTCAAATACTGGCTGAAGACAAACCTAGGTGGATTTGAATTCACAGTGGACCTTAAATGGAGTTCACACAAAGCTTAGAGGAGAAGCTTTTTGATAAGAAGGGATTTCGACAAGTGGTTAAACTCTGTATCAAAACAGATTACATTTTCAGAACTGTCTAATAAATGTCAATAAGATTTAAGAAAGCCGCAATTCTTTTTAGTGCGATTGGTTAACAGTGTCTCTGTTTGTAGTACTTTTAATCAATGCGGTTTAGATTGTGGGTTTAGTGAAGAAAGTAATAAATGTGTGCTTCCTCTTGCATATATGCAGGCGCCAAAGATATTACCCTCAGGGGCTGGGTTCACACTTTAGATAATTAAAAAAATTAATTAAACTTACAAAGTAAAGTATTTATTTGACATGGCACAAAACACAAACACTCAAAGTACAACAATGTCAAAAAATGACTTAAGGAACCTGTTTTTTCTCATGTAGAAGTTTTGATAATGTTATACTGAATGACATAGGTTGTTCTACTCATTCTAAATTATATGAATATGTTTTGCCTCCTAATGTTATGCTACAGCAATGATACTGCAGTGACTTTCTGTGTTCATAGTTGATATCTGTGGATTGGACATCACTAAAAAGGTTTTCTAGCAACAGATTTACATGTTGTTAAATGTTTACTAGTTAAGACATTACTTAAGTTTTAATGGTGAATCCTGAATTGGTAGACGACAAGTCTGAAACTAGCCAGTAGTCACTAAGAAGTTATAAAGAACTTGACACACAACTGGGTGTTGGACCCACCCAATCTAGAAGTTGAGTGAATTCACTTAGTTACTGACCATCACTAGTCAGCTCAACAATTGACTGATATAAATTAGTACAGCAATACCAGATTTTGGCAGTACGGATGGCCGTATTGAAACATAAATATCGACTCTTAAGATACCTACATCTCATTGTGAAGATCAATTGTAAGATCATTTTATCTCTTCTCCACACATGTGTTTTACATGAAAGAGTAGAACTGTCATTGGTGTTTTTTCCTCACTGCTGTGTATTCCAACAACACACGCGTCTCGCAACCTGACTAGTTATTCCGAGCGATACATGACTGCTTAATGAAAGAGGAGCATCGTTTGAAGCTATTTCACAGCTGTGAATGATATTTGAGGGTAGTTTTAGCTGCTTTTTTTTGTTATTTAAGTTTTAAATCATGTATTGTTCTTAACACATTACTTTTTGGACTTTGTTTAATGAAACAGAAACCTCTTTTTTTCATGTTTGCATATTACATATTTGCCTTTATAAGTTGTCCTGTGTTTGAACATGCTTGTGATTAAGTAATTAACAGTTTAAAGCAACATGAAAGTACAAAAGTCACTTCTAATAATAAAAAGTATCATATTGATATTGGCGATTCTGGCCCTGTATTACCTGTCAGTATCGGATCAAAAACAAATTTAAAGTATCGGCCTCACATACTTGGTAGGTCTGAGTCTCTCTGGGCTGTTGCATTAGACTTCTTTAGGAGGGCTGTAAATGAGCTCGATGTAGACTTGAGACAGGTTGTAGAAAGACAAATTCTTCGATTGATGATCCTTTTAGTAGCTTAAATAGCAGCGTCTGGGGTTATTTGGGTACCAGACCACCTATAAATATGCTGTTTTAAGTAACACTGCTGATTACTACTAAGGGAACATTAGCACAGTGTGATAGTATAATTATTTTTTCCATTACACTGAAGCTTCTGCAAAAAGCACGTGAGCAGAATGAAATTATGAATAGACTCTGTCCTTGCAGCAGAACAGTAACAAGTAGTAGCTCACATTTATTTCCTTTAAATGCTTCATGAGTGACTGATGGCCAAAAAACACAGCATTTTTTAGTCTGAATAACAAAGATATTTTAAAACATAAACTCTTTTTGACAACAAATATGTCTTTATTTTATGATATGAGTATCGGAGCTCACCTTACTCATGTCTCTGGTTAATCTTTATGGGAAAGAAACTAGCTTGTGAGACTCTAAAGACAATATCTGGATAGGTTTTTTTGCATTCGGGGACAAAGCCATCCTATCAATCTGTGTCCCGCTACCAGTGCACAGCTAATTGAGTGTCACTTTGAATATCACAGCTTTCTATCTGCTTAGAAGAAAACTCCTAGACACAGAGGGAGTGCAGAATGAGGTGCCATTGTACTCCTGCATCATGCACATCATCAATCTTGATTTTAGAGCTTAAGGGGAGGTGATGGGAGACACTGACAATGATTTCTAGACTGTGTTTTTTCACCTCAGTGTCCTCAAGGGATGAGCCCCACTTTATGGTAAATAATCCTTCATATGTTGTGTTTGCAGGACATCTACCAAGACCAGCAACAAACAAGATTGCAATAAAGGATAAAACCTCCAGAGGTTCGAGATGATTAGGCTAAATCATGACTTGTCCATGTCATGTCTCTTGATCTCAATAGTCTCCTTGTACTGCCTGTGTAGTTTGCCCGAGGCTACATTAATATGTTATTGTCTCTTGGTGAAAACATTAACATTCACACACTGCTCTCACGTCATGGTTGATTTCTCTTCCGGATAAAGCATCTCTATATCCTGATCACAAATATTCCTGCACAGATGAATTACGTACCAGATCGTTTTGAACATTACCCATGAAAGAAACATCACACACAAAATGCCATGGCCTAAGATTGGACTAGAACAAACAGGGTTATATTTTTTATAGTTTTGAAATTAAATAATGGTTGATTTACGAATAAAAGTAATTGTTTCAAACATCAATTAAATAAATAACAATACCACTAAATTCAGTCCTTTACAGTTTGTCACAAATGCATGTTTCCATCAATACAATGTGATCCATTCTTCACAACATCCTTCAATTAAACAAAATATAAACTGTATTCAGAGATGTGTTAATGCCAAACAAAACTGAATTCCAACTGTATTTATTTAAATGTTCCAGCAATTATACATGTTATTTGGAACTTTTTATTTAGGCTAGCTTTTGGCAATTTCGATTATTATTTCAATTATTATTATTATTATTATTATTATTATTATTATTATTATTATTATTATTATTATTATCTTTTTCCTACATGTTTGGGATAGCAAGCAAATCATTGTTTTGCCATTTTCTCTGAAAAGCTTTCAGTTCTTATTAATTGGACGTTTCTCTCAGGGGTAAACTGGGAAATTGATGGTTGATAGCTTTCTAGCATGTTCCTGCACTTACCCATATGTATCCAACACAGTGTGTTGCCAGATGATGTTGTGGAGTAACCCAACAAATTTGATGCAACACAATCTGTGTTTTGCTAGAGTCCTCTCAGTGGTACCTCCTAATACACACACACACTTGCAGTGGTCTCATGGGAACAAAGTTATTGCCTGTTTTATTTCTGTAGTACCACAGGGTGGTTTGAACACGGCCTGACATTAGCTGAAATATTTTGCTTGACAAAGGAAGATTGTTGTCTTATATATATGTATATCTGAGCTATTGAGCCTGGACACTCTAAACAAGTCTTCCTCAGAGGATACAGGGCTGTTCCAGTCTGGCTTTATTTCCCCCAAGTCAGGCTGGAAAAGCTATAAGTGATATGTTGAGTACCACCAGCAAACTGTCGAGCGAGCTGAAGTAGCCAAAGTGATCAATACAATGAAGTTAGCGCCTTTGTTCTCACTGGCATATGGCTAATGAATAAAAAAAAAATGATAACTGAATATAACTGATTTACATACTAAATTGTCCTAACTGCTGATTCAAAATCTCACAAACAAGCAACTCGAACTATTCAAATTATGGAATATCAATTGTTAACAATGGTAACTGTATTTCATGTCAGCATAAAGTTACCATGTCAGAATGTTGGCATTTTCCCTGAATTATCCCTCTTTTCTTGTTTCTACCTGTCCATCATTATGTATTTTTTAGATAAAGTCCAGTTTCAGTCTTAACTAACAACTTCCGTTTGATCAAGCAAAGACACAGGTGGAACTTAACAATGTCTCTGTTCCATTTATATGTTTCACTAAGCCACACTGTTGAGCCAGCAGGCACCATACCATTAACACTTGGGTTTGACCACTGTTGGTCATATTATTTCTTCATGACCACTTTACAACAACCAAAGAAGGTACATTAAACTCACAATTTCGCCTGATGGTCCATGTAGCACTAATAATGTAAGATGTCAGTCACCAAAACTGTCCATTGAATGAGTCTTGGTTTGTTTACAATACAGTAAGACAGTGTGAATATAAAAACACACTAAAACCGCTTTAAAAGGCTAATGTAGGCCATTTCTTTTTGTTTGGTCACAACTAAAGCGGTCAGACCACAAAGTGACATTCACTCGTCCATGCATAATAGATGGGGCTGAAAGCTTGGTGGCGTAGGGACTACTCACAGCGCTATTTGGTGCTGTAGCTGACAACCTAACTGCTAGCTTGTGTGTTGGCTTGCACTATGCAGTTAACACTTCCTGGATATCCTCTATTTTCTCTCTTGTTCTGTTTTCTTAACACTGATATTTCGTTCACTGTTGCACATTGTTTTGTTCAATAAAATGGTAAAGAAAAAAAGCTCTCCAACCTAAGAAGTTTAACGTTAGCTAGTAAACTCATTAGCTTAGTTCATTCACTGTTTATTCACAAGACACGTTTGTCCCCTCGAATCGTGTCTCCTAACTGTCTAAAAAACATTCCTCTTTTGTGGAACAGTTTCTACTCCAATAGGGCATGTTAAATAAAAGTGAATGATGCAACACAGCTAATAAGCTACAATAGCCTCCTATAGTTGAAACTCTCCGTCACTCAGTCCCGTCAAAGACCAGCACTTTCACAAAGATTTATTATTGGTCACTATCCCTCAGCTGTGGAGGTTACTTTATGGCGGCTCAAAGTCAATTTTGGACTGGATAAATTAATTATTTAAAAGAACAAAAATACACATGCATGACTTTTGACATCATGCTAATCAAAGCCTTATCTCTTAAGCCATCGTTCACAGGAAAGCCTGACTTCATCAGTCTCTCTCACACACACACACACACACACACACACACACTCTTAATAACATCTGATTAGCTTAAGAATCCCTCCCACTTTGCCCGTAATTAATTCAACAGCACTTGGAGGGGAAGTAGTCCCGTTAAAGCCAAATCTTCTGCACCATTTAACCGGATAATGGCAGAGATTTTTATGATGTTTTTATTAAAGGGCGACCTTGGCTTTCAAGGTGTTGGCAGCTGCCATGGTGAGCTGAGACACAGAGTGACCCAATAGCCTTTGGTGTCAACGTAATTTGGATGGAGCTGATGACTCAGTGTCACCTCACTTTGTTAAGTCTACGTCACACAAAAAATATTCATACACACAGCAGGACAAATTAGTACCCTTTTTGTAAGGGTTCAAGCTTTGAATCATACAAATGGGGACAAGGGAGTTTGTGTATGTTCAGACCCTGCCAATTTTCACACCTCCACACGCCTGCCCAATATCTGGATGAGTTCAAAGGCTGTTAGATGATCTGAAAAGCAAATTCAAGACACATTGGTCTTGAATTTGTGTCCTTTGTGATCAGATCATGAGCTGTCCGAGAAGTTAAGAAAAACAAATATAATTGGTTAAAATAATCATCTGTTTATCGTGATCAGTTTGACATAGAGAGATGTGTGGTTTCCACTATAATTACATAAATATTTTATTGGTGTAGTGTTATATTCTTAATGCACAGTATTTTTTACTCTTGCGTGACCAACTCTGATGTAATAAACGTTTTGATTTGTTCAATGAATGCTTACACGTTGTTAACTTCAATATCTTTCCTATCTCTACCATCCATCCCATATTGTATGACATAATGTACCTGGGGCTGTTTGGTAAATACCAAAAATGCCATAAGAAGAATAACTTGTGTATTTAAGCAGTGTAGTTACAACAATAACAGGTTAGCTTGCAAGCGGAAAGCTAGCAAGACAAACTAAGACAAACACTTGGATGAATTGTATTTATGACAGATCGAGAATTTTTTTTTACATTTACATTTTGTCTCGTTGGCTCGCACTCACATTGTTCTCCTAGTTACACTTTGGAGGAGTAAAGATAACGTAGGCATCTTGGAGGGACTGATGCATTTACATTTTTGGGAGGCATTTGTCAGCCTTCATTAGAGCTGCTGACAATAGGTGACAGGGAAGGAAAAACAAGAATTGCATGCAACAAAAGTTTAGTTAGGAAGACTGATCTTTTGCATGCTTAGGCTTGTAGTATATTTCCCATATATCCTGCAGTTCAGTCTACTCACGCATGCTCACTCATCATTTCCTTGCTGTCATTGTCTGGGGATGTCAATCATGTTTATCAGATGTTCTCGTCCGCTAATCACACCCATTCAATAGCACAGCGACACACCTATCATCTCGCTGCTGTGTCTTTTTAAATATGTCTCTATCTCTGTCTTTAGTAGGTTAATGCTGCTGCTACTTGCGCCCCTCCACTTCCCCATCATCGCCAGTCTTTGCAGATTCATCATTTCGTCATCAGCTGCTCAGAGCAGACGCCCCTCGATTACAAATTTCCCTGAAGAGTGTAAGTGCCAAAGACTCATCTGTTATGATAAAGATGATCTTTTTCTTCATTCACTTTTCTGTCCTGATTGAACTCCGAAACAGGGCGTCCCACACTTGAGTGTGTTGATATCAAATGTCATGAAGTGACGATGTGACATGTATAAAACACACAAAAATAATACATGCATCACTTTTTAAGCATAAACTAGTATTTAGTAAAAATAATATGCCATGTATGTTCAGTCGATTTCCATTGAAAGTGTATGTTATCCTTATACTGACAAAACCAGCAACATATTGTTTTTGCTAAAGGCTGCCTATCCCAGCTGTACTAACTGTGACAGACTGTGAGATCTCAGATCTAATTTACCCTTTTGATGTTACAAAAGGCTATGACCCGAACAAGTCTCAACACATACCGTTCTAACCACTCCAGACGGACTAAGGACGGAATCCTGCCACCTCTCTGGCAAGTGGCCAGTAGGAAATGGCCAAGTCATCCGTGGTGAGAAAAAGTTATACTGACTTTACTGCTGCCAAGTAGACATATGGCTCTGGCTTCGAAGATCATGGTGACAGTTTCTGGTCCCTGGAGAGTCGGGGCAAGAGCAGGCACTGCAACTGCGGGAAAGTGGAGGAGGACTAAACCTCTGATACAATTTACGCTGCTGTCAAGTGTATAGTGCCACATGAAGTTTCTATCTTTCTATCTTGATAATGCTTATATGTCAGCGAATATACACAATTGTATATGGCCTCTCAAACTAAAGTTATAAAGTTGAAAGCAAATGATTTGAAAGCAAATTATCAGCAATAGCAAATTCATAGTAACAGCTAACAAAGTTATACAACAATCCATTTTTAGGCTATTTCAAATCACTCACTATTTAAAATACTGCTCTATAGCATTACCACTCAGTCTACACTGAGCGAACTGCAGTCCTACCTTCAAATTATAAAATACAACTTGCCTGCCTGGCTTGTTAGCAAGCTTCCATTGACCTGGGGCTATTCATAGGATAGGCTCCCCAATAGGCCCAGTTCAGGGTCTCCTGTGCCTGTCTACCTGCCATCTCACGCATGAGTTTCCCTATGTGATGCCCCGCTAGATATGTTCCCCAGAGTTGCACTGACAGGTCATCTTTCACAGGGAAACACTTGAGTGTCAGCTGGAAATCAATTGCTGAAGTAGTTGGCTGCCTCATCCCTGGTGACACATGCTCCAGAGCGACTCGCTGTGTTCCAAAACCTTGTTTCATCAAAATCTGTCCAGTCTGTTGGTGGCCAGTGACTGCATGGGGAGTCAGCTATAGGAAACTATGAGGCTTCCGTGTGTGGGTTTGCTGGCATAAGTGTATGTTGACTTGCAGCCAAATAGATGTTTTAATCCCTACTTAGAGAAATATATGATCGTTTAGGAGTGCATTAAGAAGACAGACATGGAGAGAGAGATATGGTGGCAGGAACGCACCCAGGAAGCAATTTAGACATAAGCTGACATTTATTTAATGCAGTAAACACCTGGTTAAGGGAGAGAGCTGCATATTCAGAACTGTAATATAGGACAAGGCGGAGATGCTGCATTGGTATAAAATAAAACTATTTTATTTCAGCTGCAGATGTATTAAACACAGAATACTCCGTTTGGTAGTTGCTGTATCTCAGACAGCAAACTGAAAAATATCATGTGCCAAGGGCAGTGCAACATTTAACTGACCCTGAATTTTTCACCAAGTAACGAAATCTGTCAATCTTGACTCATTCAGTCCTGATAGACCAAACTCTGTCTCCTGTCCTACCTGCCCGGCCAATAGCAGGAGCGCAGGTAACCGAATGAAGTGCCAGGGGTTATTGGCATTGTGAGTAACATCATTCAGAGGATAATTAATTTCAGATGTTTTGTGGACAGTGCTTCTTGTTTCCTAGGAATATTCACTTAGCTTGATACAGGTTGCCTCTTTGGCTGCCATAAACATCCAAGCCATTTAACATTATATAACTTATTGCAGGGTTTTTTCCTGAAACAATCTGCAAATTGTCATTTCAGCCGTAAAATAAGAAGAATGCTTTTGTCTTTCGTCGAGGACCCATTACTTAGAATTTAGAGTAGTATATCTGGCAGCTATCATTGCAAACCGCATACGTGGTCTTCTAGAATATAAGGCTTGTGTAATTAGGAATTCCATTGCTTTTCCTGGCAATCCCCAACCTGGGTAGCTGATTAAGGTTAGGCAATGAACTTGAGTATTTAGGGTCAGAATAGCCCATTGTTCAGGACGTGAACAAATCTGGTTACCTGTACCTCGGAGAGCATGGACGCCTGGCCAATCCTAGTGCTTAAATGTTACGCAAGGTGGATCTTGCCAAGAAAAGCAGTGAGATTCAAATTAAGCCATAGCAAAAGTAACTAATGGTCAGTTGATACTATGACTGATAAATCTTTAGTGTTTTACTGTAAGTTATTATACTTGGCCCTAAACGTCTCCAAAACACATTTTCTAATGACATAGAAGCTCTGGATGGCATTAATTTGGCCTCCAGCACCACTGTAAAGAATCGGGTTAGGGTTAGGGTTCAGTTGATCCAAAATGCAGCGGCACGTGTATTGACAAGAACAAGGAAACGGGATCATATTACTCCTGTATTAGCTGCTCTGCACTGGCTCCCGGTAAAATACAGAATAGAATTCAAAATCCTTCTCCTGACTTACAAAGCAATTAAAGGTCAGGCTCCAGCATATCTTAAATATCTCATAGTACCTTATAAAACAACTAGAGCATTGCGCTCCCAGACTGCAGGGTTACTTGTGGTTCCTAGAGTCTCTAAGAGTACTATGGGAGCCAGAGCCTTCAGCTATCAAGCTCCACTCCAGTGGAACCAGCTTCCAGTTTGTGTTCGGGAGGCAGACACACTCTCCACATTTAAGAGTAGGCTAAAGACTTTCCTTTTTGATAAAGCTTATAGTTAGGGCTGGCTCAGGTTTGCCCTGGATCAGCCCCTAGTTATGCTGCTATAGGCTTAGACTGCCGGGGGACACCTCCCTGCTCTTTTCCTTCTCTTCCTCTCTCCTCCCCTCCCTCCCCTCTCTTCTTCTCCCTTCTTCTCCCTCTCTATCTGTATACATTTATGTAAATGTATGTTACTGACTCATCATCCGGGGTATCATCCCCGGAGTTTCTGTGTCTCATGTGGCAGGTTGTCACTGATAAAGTTTACGTCAGGATCAAGAATTGTGGCTGCGCCTGCTGCCCTGGTCCTGCTGGACACTGGGAAGCCTTTTTGACATTTTCCCAGATTCATCCAAACTTTCTCTGTCAAATGTTGTATTTGTACTATGTTGTTTAACCTGTACATACGACATCTATTGCACGTCTGTCCGTCCTGGGAGAGGGATCCGTCCTCAGTTGCTCTCCCTGAGGTTTCTTCCATTTTTCCCCCTTTAATTGTGGGGTTTCTTTTAGGAAGTTTTTCCTTTTGCGATATGAGGGTCTAAGGACAGAGGGTGTCGTAGCCTGTACAGTCTGTAAAGCTCACTGAGACAAATGTATAATTTGTGATATTGGGCTATACAAATACATTTGATTTGATTTGACTGTGAGCATTAGCTCATTCAACCATTTATATTAACTATGCAGTTATAAAGTAGCAGAATTAATTTGAAAATTCACAACACTGTTGAGGAATATCATATAAAAAGGCACTTCATTTCTTTCTCAGGGCAGAAAATATGTGAAATATATGTGTCGGTGATGAGCATGCCTCCCTACCTCCACTGAGCACCATGGCTTTGGGGCTAGAAGAATACGCCCTGAAATGATCATGCACTGTTATTTGATGCAGGATTCTGTAAATCTGCTCATCCCTCAGCAATGTACAAAAACTATATTGACTGTGAGCCTGCAGAGCCATTTGCCCAGTCCTGGTAAATTGCTGCTGTGAAATTAAATCTGTAAAGAAATGTTGTGCCTGAAGCAGTAACGTTTCGTTTTTTGTTTTTTTTAAAGCACACCAGTGCTTGTGCCACAGAAGTTTGGATGTTATTGATGTAATGCACTTTATAGCTCATGTATAAGAGGCAACTGTGTGTATGTGTTTGTTGGTGTGTGTGTGTGTGTGTGTAGGTGTGTTACACAGAGAGAGAAAGCGGTCAGCCCAGGGAAGTATTTCTATGTGAGAGCCATAATTTGACAGAGGATAATGGCCCACAGACGAATCAATTAGATGGAGGTTTGCATTGGCCTTTAGTTGGCTTGCACCACTGGCAACAGCACAAGCTCCGAGTAGTAAAATTGAAAGATTCTTACATCTGGTTTATCCCTTTTGTCATTAGTTTTTGTTCTGTATATAAAACAATCTTTCAGTACCTAAAAATGAAGCTATTAACAGTAGAATACCAATGCTTCTGATGTGTTGTGCATTGAATTTGCTTAAGGATCCCACCAATTCACATCTAGTTCACTCCTTTCCTTTCATCCCCTCTGTTTGTGTGTGTAGGTGTGCGAAGCGTCGCCCTTCGTGAAACAGAGCGTAGCGAATATGGATGCGCAAAGCTAAAAAAAGTAAATAAAATGCGCCGTTAAAATAGAAGTACCGGTCCAGGTCCGGATAGGTCGGCGTCTGGGTCCGGACTCGGACTGCGGTCCGCCTGTTAGTGACCCCTGCTATATACCAATCTAACAGAACAAAGTATTCTGGCAAGAAAAAAGAGGAGGAGTGTGCTTTATGGTGAGTAAGGATTGGTCTGACAGTGAAAATATAACAATTCTATTCCATTTCTGCTCTTCTGACTTGTAGTTATTGCCTGCACAAAAACAGGCCGCACTTTTACTGAGATCATTTACATCGGTCATTAACAGAGTAGTTTACATCCCACCACAGGGGAGTACAGAGGCTGACCTGTTGGATCTTTGCAAATACTTGAACTGATCACAGATCGGTAATTCTGATGCTGCGCTCATTGTTGCTGGAGACTTCAATCAGGCTTACCATAAGAAGGTTATGCATGACTTCCATCAACATATTGACTGTGCCACAACAGGAATAAACACTCTTGATCACTGCTGCACAGCATTAAAAAAAAAGCTAGAGAGCCTAATCGCTGCCCACTATGGCGAAGAACCATCTTGCTGACATCAAAATATGTAAACAAACTACATGTCTGCATGTCTCCCATGATGCCTGAGGTCAGGAAATGGTCAAGCCAATCAGGCTGGACAACGGTCTTCATTACATGACGCAGACTTCAACATGTTCTAGGACACCACCGTTAACATCAATGGATTCACTGAGTTGGTGATGGATTGAATTAAAATACAACAGAAGAAACTGTACCCAAAACGAACTCACTCCACAACCAGAAACCTTTAATTACCAGGAACATCCGGGATGCCATAAACACACGCACTGCAGCCTAGAACTTAGGCCGTTTGAATAGTAGTTCCCTCCAGGCTAGTCACAAAGCTCAAGGACCTGGGATTTACTGTGCATGCGGATCCATAACTTCCTGACGGGTAGACCCAAGATGGTGATGGTTGGTGGACAGACCTCTTCCATCATCATCCTCAACACTGGAGCACTCCAGAGCTACGTTTGGAGTCGCCTGCTGTACACACATGACTGTGTTGCCACTTTCAACTCCTACACAATCACCACGTTTGCTAACTACACAGCAGTGGAAGGCCTGATCCCACAAAACAAGAAAAAGGCCTAGTCTGAAGGAAGTAGAGGATCTCACCAGCTGGTGTCAGGATAAGAACCTACTCCTAAAGGAGACTCACTGAGAATCAGTTGAGCCCATCTTACTGTAAGTCTTGCTGCTATCAGATAGCTATTAGAGTGTGCTAGATGATAATGACTTGTCTCTTGAAATTTAAAAACCTCTTAGCATGCACGGGCCCGCCGGCGGGCCCTGCAGGAGTTTTATTGTGCCATGTACATGTGCATTTCCTAATTCTGAAAAATAAAAATAAAAAATTATATTTTTGGAAAGCTTAGTATCTCGTCTATTTAGATATTGAGATGAAAATCACAACAGCATGTACAATCAGCTCCTCAAACTAGTACAAGTACACTCAAAATCAAAATCATAACTTTGAGCCCACTTACCAATAAAGCCTCATACATATCCTCTTTTCAGCAATATTTTTAAAAAGACGGTCCTAAGGCATTGCCAGATGTCCAAACGTTCGTTTCCGGTAAAAAAATATATCCACCGTGAACAGGACAAAGAGTTGTAGTCTTACACACTTCTCTGTGCTTCTTTCCGGGCAGTCACCCACTCAAATCCCCATAGTGACTGTGTCTGCCCCACGACCACTGAAAACTAATCAAGTCTATGGTTAACAGAAGAGGAGTTATACATGAAAACCTAATTAAAATAAACACCACCGCTGCAAAAGTGCAACTAAATCAAAAAATTAAATGTGGGCTCTTAAACATCAGATCTTTATCAACGAAAGCTGGATTGGTAAATGATTTAATATCAGATAATAAGATTGATTTATTTTGTCTCACTGAAACCTGGCTGAGACATGAAGAATATGTCAGTCTAAATGAATCTACTCCACCTGGTCATATTAATACTCACATTCCTCGAGGTACTGGCCGAGGAGGTGGAGTTGCGGCCATATTTGACTCAAACCTCTTGATCAATCCTAAGCCTAAACTAAAATATAACTCTTTTGAAAGCCTTGTTCTTACGCTCTCAAACCCAACATGGAAAACAATAAAGCCAGTTTTATTTGTTATTGTGTACCGCCCTCCTGGTCCGTATTCTGAATTTCTATCTGAATTCTCAGAATTTTTATCAAATTTAGTCTTTAAAACAGATAAAGTAATTATTGTAGGTGACTTTAATATTCATGTGGATGTTGATAGTGACAGCCTTAATAATGCATTTATCTCAATATTAGATTCAATTGGGTTCAGTCAAAATGTACATGAACCAACTCACTGTTTAAACCACACTCTGGACCTTGTTCTGGGATATGGTGTTGAAATTGAAAGTTTATCAGTGTGTCCACATAATCCTCTTTTATCAGACCATTTTTTAATAACTTTTGAAGTCCTGTTACTGGACTACAAGCCAGTAGGCAAAATATCCTACGCTCGATGTTTATCTGAAAGTGCTGTGACTAAATTTAAGGAAGTGATTCCATCAGCACTTAATACAATACCAGAACTCAATATCAATATAATGGAGGACTCCAATGCTAACTTTAGTCCCTCCCAAATTAATCATCTTGTTGATAGCGCTGCAGCCTCACTGCGAATAACACTCGACTCTGTCGCTCCTCTAAAGAAGAAGATCATAAAACAGAAAAAGAAAGCTCCATGGCTTAATTTACAAATCCGCAAACTAAAACAAAAGTCGAGAAATCTTGAAAGTAAATGGCGTTCCACTAAATTGGAAGAATCTCGTTTAGTCTGGTTAGATCATCTTAAAACGTATAAGAAGGCTCTCCGTAATGCCAGAGCAGCTTATTACTCTTCCTTAATAGAAGAAAATAAGAACAACCCCAGGTTTTTTTTCAGCACTGTAGCCAGGCTGACAGAGAGCCACAGCTCTACAGAGCCTTCTGTTCCTATATCTCTCAGTAGTGACGACTTTATGAGTTTCTTTAACGATAAAATTATAATTATTAGAGACAAAATTAATCTCCTCCTGACCTCAATTGGTAATGACTTAACTTCAACTGTTGGAATTTTAAAAACATCTGTAACTCCTGAAATATATCTAGACTGTTTTACTCCAATCAACCTTAACCAACTAACTTCAACAATCTCATCGTCTAAGCCATCAACCTGTCTTTTGGACCCGATTCCAACTAAACTGTTTAAAGAAGTTTTACCCTTAATTAACACTTCGTTATTAAATATGATCAACCTGTCTCTATTATCTGGCTACGTACCAAAATCCTTTAAAGTAGCTGTAATAAAACCACTTCTTAAAAAGCCTAGTCTTGATCCAGAGGTTTTAGCACTATAGGCTGATATCTAACCTTCCCTTTCTCGCTAAAATCCTTGAGAAAGCAGTCGCAAAACAGTTGTGTGACTTTTTACATAATAATAGTTTATTTGAGGTTTTTCAATCTGGATTTAGAGTTCATCATAGCACAGAGACGGCACTGGTGAAAGTTACCAATGACCTTCTATTGGCATCAGACAAAGGACTTGTCTCTGTTCTTGTCTTGTTAGACCTCAGTGCTGCTTTCGACACTGTTGATCATGACATTCTACTACAGAGACTGGAACATTGTGTTGGCATAAAAGGAACCGCACTAAGCTGGTTCAAGTCCTATTTATCTGAGCGATCTCAATTTGTACTTGTTAACGATAAATCCTCCATGACAGCCAAAGTCAGTCTTGGAGTTCCGCAGGGTTCTGTACTTGGACCGATTCTATTCACCTTATATATGCTTCCTTTGGGCAATATTATAAGGAACCACTCTATAAACTTTCATTGTTATGCGGATGATACCCAATTATATCTATCAATTAAACCAGATGAAACCAATCAATTGGCTAAACTTCAAGCATGCCTTAAGGACATAAAAACTTGGATGTCTAGCAACTTTTTGATGTTAAACACAGACAAAACTGAAGTTATTATACTTGGCCCTAAACACCTCCGAAACGCATTTTCTAATGACATAGAAGCTCTGGATGGCATTAACTTGGCCTCCAGCACCACTGTAAGGAATCTTGGCGTCATCTTTGATCAAGATCTGTCGTTTAACTCCCACATAAAACAAATCTCAAGGACTGCCTTCTTTCATCTACGTAACATTGCAAAAATAAGACACATCCTGTTTCAAAATGATGCAGAAAAACTAGTCCATGCATTTGTTACTTCAAGGCTGGATTACTGCAACTCATTGTTATCAGGTTGTGCCAAAAAGTCGCTTAAGACTCTTCAGTTGATCCAAAATGCAGCGGCATGTGTATTGACTAGAACAAGGAAACGGGATCATATTACTCCTGTATTAGCTGCTCTGCACTGGCTCCCGGTAAAATACAGAATAGAATTCAAAATCCTTCTCCTGACTTACAAATCAATTAAAGGTCAGGCTCCAGCATATCTTAAAGATCTCATAGTACCTTATAAACCAACTAGGGCATTACGCTCCCAGACTGCAGGGTTACTTTCCTAGAGTCTCTAAGAGTACAATGGGAGCCAGAGCCTTCAGCTATCAAGCTCCTCTCCAGTGGAACCAGCTTCCAGTTTGTGTTCGGGAGGCAGACACACTCTCCACATTTAAGAGTAGGCTAAAGACTTTCCTTTTTGATAAAGCTTATAGTTAGGGCTGGCTCAGGTTTGCCCTGGATCAGCCCCTAGTTATGCTGCTATAGGCTTAGACTGCCGGGGGACACCTCCCTGCTCTCTTCCTTCTCTCCCTCTCTCTTCTTCTCCCTCTCTATCTGTATGCATTTATGTAAATGTATGTTACTAACTCACCATCCGGGGTATCATCCCCGGAGTGTCTGTCTCTCATGTGGCAGGTTGCCACTGATAAAGTTTACGTCAGGATCATGAATCGTGACAGCGCCTGCTGACCTGGTCCTGCTGGACACCGGGAAGCCTTATTGACATTTTCCTGGATTCATCCAAACTTTCTATTTCTTTTTTTTCCAACACAACATAATTTCTGTCAAATGTTGTATTTGTACTATGTTGTTTATCCTGTACACACGACATCTATTGCACGTCTGTCCGTCCTGGGAGAGGGATCCCTCCTCAGTTGCTCTCCCTGAGGTTTCTTCCATTTTTTCCCCTTTAATTTTGGGGTTTCTTTTAGGAAGTTTTTCCTTGTGCGATGTGAGGGTCTAAGGACAGAGGATGTCGTAACCTGTACAGTCTGTAAAGCACACTGAGACAAATGTATAATTTGTGATATTGGGCTATACAAATAAATTTGATTGATTTGAATTTGATTGATTGAACATCGTCACATCGATAAAAGCCCATAAACAGCTGTTGCAATCTATGAAATCAGCCGATCGATCTTTACATTTTGTTATCATAAACTGTTATAACCTAATATCTCGTGCGATCAGCGCTGTCCAGTTACTTCCTGAATGTTAGGCGGAAGCTTAGCGTTAGATTGACACTTCATTTGAGACAATCGGAGCTTCTTTAGCTTATCTACAAACTTCATGCGCCAATGAGTGTCAACTTGATCAGGAAGTGCCTGCCCTCTTCTTTCGTTGGCAGGCTGCACCAGGAGCAGCTCAGCGTCCCGGAGACGCGCCCATCTTAATGCTAATGAACGGCTCATCCGTTTGATACGTCATATCCTGTGGGTTTATTTTTTATAATTTGTATTTATTTTCAAAATTATACTTATTATATTCAAGTCAGAAGAAAATACAAAATAAATATAAAAATATTAGAAGAAAATGTGTTTATACTTCACTTACTCTGTTTGATTACTACCAACAGGGAATATGGGTATATAATAGTTTATAAATAGTTATAAATAAATACAAATAATATTTATTAATAAATATTATAATATGTACAAATTGCACAGTTGGTGTACGCCTGGTGTTACTCTTAGAATAACCTGTCTAATAAATTAAGTTTTTATCCCTTTTTATCTGAAATTTGGTGGTGAACTTGATAACACTTGGTTCTATGTTTCTATTGTGTATTTCAGCTCGGGACTACCAGCTATACCCATCTTCAGACATCTTTTTCAACACAGAAATTCTGGCGGAGTGTATTTTCTTCAAATTCAGTATATTCAGACCACTATTACTCAGTGCCAGAAGCATTTGGAGTGATTCTTCACTGTTTTTGCAAGAACAATAAGAGAGTTATCTTTTGAATGAGACCAAGATCATGCAGCTAGTGCAAATGGTTGAAGAGCAGCTTTCAATTTACTTAATCGGTATGTCGTTTGTAGGTATTTTCGGGTAAATTCGCCCGCCTCTTAAGAGGTTAAAAACTTTGTGAACAACTAATAAAACATGCAATTACAGATATAGAATAACCACAATTCTCCCCTCACTTTCATAAAGCAAGTTACTTTGGTTTACAATAAATGTAATGGATTGGAGAGTCTGGTGGATGGTGCCCATGTTTTTCTTTGTTGAACTGGTTTCAACATTCTTCCTTGTTCCAAGGCTTGATGCTCAATGGATACTATGTAGCTGAGTGCCTTGCCAGGTGTAATGCCATTTACCTAAAAGTAGATCACTTGTATGTTTGCTATTTAAGAGGCATCTTTACTACATGATTGTGACATTGACGAAGGCCAAACAGCCAAAAGTATTTTGCCTGTGTATGACAAAAAAGGTACATAATTTCAACATCTTTCCAATGTTTTACATGAGTAGTGACAGTTGTTACTTTTTGTGATTATTGGAAATTAATGCACAGTAACATAGTCCTACTAGCACTGCAGCCTTTTGCAAACTTGTTCAAAACTTTAAATTGAAGCTGTTTTGTTTGTTTGAAGTTGGTCTGTTTTAGACAAAAACATTATCAGTCTCTCCCCTGCAACCATCAAGTACAATCAATACAGAGGATCACCAAGTTCAGTGCTTTCTTTGAGGCAACTTATACATTGCAATTTTGGTTTTCACAGAACATACTGAGACAGCTGAGGAACATGCCCTCACAGTATTCGCTTTGTCTAATGCTTGTCGATTCATATTCACCAGGTGCGTGGAGATTGGCAGGTAGAAACCATTAGTTTCAACATTTACTGTGATTAAAGTGTGTAATTTCTCATTAAGGTTCAGCAATCATTTACACATGTGTAGAACATAATAATAATAATATAATAATAAATTGTATTTATAAAGCGCATTTCAAAGCTAAAAGCAATCTCAAGGCGCTAGAATGCAGGACAAAAACAAAAACAACAACAGACATAAGATTTTACGGAAAGGCTTTTGTGAAAAGAAAGGTTTTTAGGCTCTTCTTGAAGGAGTCGGTGGCCTGTGGAGCCCTCAGGTGTTCTGGGAGGGAATTCCACAGGTGAGGAGCGGCTGAGCAGAAGGCCAGATCGCCCATGGTGCGGAGCATGATCCTGGGGGGGTGGAACAAAGTTCTTTTTAAAGGAGCGGAGGTTGCGTGTGGAGGTTTGTTGGGGGAGGAGTTCCTTGAGGTACGGAGGAGCATTTCCATGTATGCACTGATGGGTGAGTAGGGAGATTTTGTATTCGATCCTGAATGCGACAGGAAGCCAGTGGAGAATGGGTGTGATGTGGTTATATTTTCACACCCTCATCAGGATCCTAGCGGTACTACACATCACAGTGTGTCTACAAAGGCACAACACATTTAGTCACAGGTATCTGGAACTGAACAATATAGTATTTTACTTTATGATTAAAACAACTCGTCAAGCTTTAGAAATTATTTTTAAATGTACATTAATTTCCACATCTGTGTAGTAATCCTGAACTGACACCACACCACACAAACTATAGTGGGAACTATTAAGGAAGAAGGTTAAATTATCCGCCTGCCTTGTAAATGTATAAAATGTATACATAAAAAATACATTAAAGTTGTGGCTCTTTGTATTGAAGCTGCTGAAGTTATATGTCACAATGTTCAATGTCTTAAAATATTTCCAAAGTAAGTATTCATTTTCACAGAAATATATTGTTCATGGTGCAAAAGTGTCTGAAGCAGCATTTGTATAAGTGTAGTATGGCATGCTATAGGTAACGTCTTTATCACTGAGGAGGCTGTCAAACTGACGGTGATTCAGACCTCTGGCTCGGATGAAATTAACAGTTCGGACAACCACTGCCATGACGTGATCCATTTTTAACGTCTTGCAACACAATGCTTCCTGGTGCAAAATACAGTGATATGTCCAAAAACCATGTCCTCCATTTGCAGCCTGTACATTCTTTCTGAATTGTGTCACAACACCTGCTTTTTCCCGATCATTGATGGCGCACCATCTGTAGCCACGCTAACAGCACGGGCCCAGTCCACTCCGACCTGGTCCAGCGCGCCAACGAGAGCAAACTCACCCTCACAGTCTGGCTTTGATGCTAGTGCTATTTCGCTAGCAATAAGGTAGCTAGATTTAACTGCTGCATCGCCGATATCTCGGCTACGGGTAAAAACAGACTGCTATTTCTTCAGACCCGCTAACAATTCATGTATCTTCTCTCTTCTCAGTTGTCCTTGCAAGCTGTTGTATTTTTCACCATGATGAGTCTCATAGTGGCACCGGATATTATATTCTTTGAGCACTGAAACCGGCCGCAAACACACCTAGCACACAGCTTTCCCACTCACCTCTGTGAATAAATAGGAAACGGTCCATTTTTCTTGGAAAACTCTACACTCCGTGTCCACTTTTCTCCTTTTTTGACAAAGACATTTTGTGTAATGACGGTGCCACATAGTGTAATGTTGACAGAACCCGCCAGCTCCAGAAGTTCTTTTACCGGCAGCTCCAGCATCAACAGTTTGCTTGCTTGACAGTGTTGTGTGTGACCCCCAGTGGACTCATTTGAAATAACAGTAAAAACAATAACATTGCAGTTAATGTCTTCTCTGTAATCTTTACACTTTGCAAAATCATCCCGCGGGCCGGATTGGACCCTCTGGCCGTATGTTTGACACACCTGCTTTAGACCTTTACGTTTGCCCTATTTTGGTTGACATTTTGTTGAATAAAAGATACTGCCTTCTGTGTGTTGAAGGCTACAATTTAGAAGAAAAAAGTACATTTTTACATCTTTAAACACTCTTTTTGTTTGTCTCTTACAAAAGGGTTTACTGAGTTAGCTGAATAATTGTACAGCTCTTTGTTTCCCAGTAATTACATATGAATTCCATATGGTCCATATTACAGATTGGAAGGGGTTAAAACCTAGCGATCCTACTCCGTGAGACAGGCCCCAAGTCCAAACTGTAAATAGAAAAAGCTATTCATTTGATGAAGATGAATTATTTATTCTCAATTATGTTTTAAAATATTAGATATGGCAATGGTGCTAAGGGAAATGTGCTTTAATATTTCAATTTCATGGAAACCCACTTTCCTAGTTCCCTGATTTGAAGGTGAACCCTGTTTTAGAGGCTACATGGTAGTTCAATTTCTCCTCATAGTATGGTTATTACAAGGTAACGGATAAGGCTGGTGATATTCAATACTTTTCTAACAGTCAACCCATCCCACAAAAAGACCAAAACGAACAGTCAACAAGTATTTCCTGGGTAGTCTGATATAGCTTGTTCTTCTGTGTCATAGAGCTCCATTATTCAAAGCATTGAAAGGCTGATTTACACAATGTTGATATTGGTCTTTTGATGGGATGTGTTAACAGTAACAACACATCTGATTGTAAGCCTTATGTTTCAAGAAAAAGAGATGGAGACTGTCTTGTCATGTTAGACCAGGGGTCTTCACCATTTTTTACGTGAGAGCCACATTGATGGGACAAAGTCAATAGGAGAGCCACTTTTACCGCAAAGTATGAAAAGCTACATCCAGTCATAAAAAGCACGTCTGTTTATTAATCTTTCATCCCACCCAGAACATACAATATGCAATGCAGCCAACCAATGCATTCAATAAAAGCAGGATTATCTTAATACTGGGATGATTTTGCCAACTCTGCAAACAGTATTTCTGCTGAAGCCAAAAAGCAGTTTCACAACTTTTGAATCTGAGAAGGTTTTTTGCCCGAGCCAAAATCCATGCGATCTCAAAAGATGCCTCAGATAATTGTTTAGCTGTATTAGTTGTCCTGTGTATGAGTCTTTGGTGTCCAGAAAGAGAAGAAAGCTGCTCTATTTTGTTTTACTAATTTCTCTTTCAGGTGCGTACATTTCGTTGAATTTTGGATGAGTCGTTTGGAAATGCAGCTCCAAATGACTTCTCTTGAAACCAGAGCGGGTCTGTTTGCACATTAAGCACGAAGGGTTCGACTCTTGGAGGACAAATACAAACTCGTCTTGAAATTTCCTTTGCTCGTTTTGTATGGCTCATACCTTTCTTTTATAACGGGAGCAGCTGTTGTCTGTCCACAAATCACATCTCCAGCATCTTCCGCTCGAAAATCTTAATTTCCCTCGTTTGTCACGCTTTGTTTCTGTCCACCTGGTGTGCAACTATTTTTTTTATAAGAAATTTATCAATTTTACGTCTGTAGAAAGACGTGCTAACTAGGATGTAATGGTGAAACGAGTCGACCGGAACCAAGCTAACGCGAGTAAGAAGTGCCAGGTTGGTCGTAGTATCCTCCAATTTAAATGTTCAAATTTAGCAATATAAATTATTTTTTAGCAAATGTCCATATTCATAAGCATGCTTATGTTAACATATTTTTAATGAGCTTAAGTTAATTTATTTCTATACTAGCCCACCACGTATCTACCCGTCCAAGAGCACATTCACCATGTATCGCTGATAGACCGCCAAAACTGGCAACTCTGCAGTGAGTCAGTGTCCGCCGAGTAAGTTTCTTTTATCAATTATTATTATTATCAATTATTTATATTATTTGTAGGCTAATAGAGCAAACACTGTGTTTTTAATGTGGTGTATGTAATAGCCCTGCTTGTTTTTAGTGTTTTTATGAAATATCTGTATTGACTCCATAATCATATCTATCACCCCTTTATTTATCCTCCTGCCATGCAAGCCACCAATTAAAGTTTGGCGAGCCGCAGGAGGCTCGCGAGCCGCAGGAGGCTCACGAGCCGCGCAATGAGTAACACTGTGTTAGACTCATGATAGGTTTCACACATTACATCTTTGGAAATGCTGCTTTTGCTTTGAAGATCATTTTCTCAGTTTATTAGTTTGTGGCAGCAGTGATGAACAGTCTCACCTTCTGAATTCATATGCTTACCTAATATTATGAGTTTGTAACTGAGAATTATTATTAGTTAATGTTGCTTATTAGAGCAGCAGCCTGGGAAAAAAAGCCTGGCCAAGGGGGTGAGATCATCCCTGCTGTCATACCCTTATTTAGAAGAAGAATAAACTCTATTGAATCAAACTCTGATGTAATAGAGTTTATTCTTCTTCTCTCCACCTACTCAACTGTACTGAAGACAGACTTGCACTTCTGACCTCCAACAACGCGACCTACTAGACGTTGTGAGAGCAGTCGTAGCTACAAGATGTAAGGTTTCAAACAGTCACTGAGAATCTGTTGAGCCAAGCAGACACTGTAAGTCTTGCAGCAATCAGTGAACTATTACAAAGTGCCTCTTGAAACTCATAAACTTTGTGAACAACTATTGAAACATGCTGTTACGGATATAAACTAACCCTAATTCTTCTCTCCCTTTTGAGCCCAGATAGAATGTCAACGTTTTTTCAAATGACGTTATACAACGAGGAACGCGCAGAGCAAGTAGTGTAGTATATAGAGTGACCGTAATTAAAAGACACGTGGTATAATAACAAGTTTAAAAGGCTGAGTTGAGTGGAGTTTGAGAAGCGAGAAAGTCCCTTAAGGGGGACTTTCATGAAAGAGACCGCTGTTCGACTGGGCTACTGTAGAAACATTCCAAACATTCCAAACATTTGCTCCCTATGTAGATATGAAGGGCTCATTCTAAGCTAACAAAACACAATAATTCTTAGTTTCAGGTGATTATAATGAAAACATAGTTATGAATATTATATAATAATTCCGCCAATACATCCCTTCAATCCTACACACTGTTCATTTTATTCAGAGGATAAATCTAGTCATCACTAATAATAGATCATCTTTCTATTTCTCTTATTTTTCAATTTATATTTATTGTTACAAAATGTATTTTGATCAGTGTGTGAGAGCTGTGGTACTTTAGGCTCATTACTGAGTTTACGCCTGCTGTGAACGCTGTAGGAATATAATAAAGTAAATGGCATTATGATGTTCTGTAAACCTTGATATCATGAATATAATGCTTTCTAAAGACTAACAATGTAGTCAAAGCTACAACAAAGCCAACTACTGTATAGATCCTGCAGAGAGGAAACAGCAATGCTCTTCCAGTGAGTTAATTTGTCTGTCCCTCAGACATCTAATGTTAACTTTTCTTCCTGTATTATCTATCAGATGTCATCAACAGTCTCCACTGCTTTATGGTTTCGCTGTAGTTGCCCTCAGCGTAAGTAAAATGGATTCTTTCATCATCAGCATTTGGCTTCTTTTGGTCATGGTTAAAGGTAGACCTCCAGGGAATGTGTGTGGTCCTGTTTGTATGTGTAGCATGTGGGATGTGGTTGAATGTCAAGGAAGGCCTCTACCATTATGAATAAAATATAAGAGCACTTAGAGGTGGGATAGTGGCTGGAGGCTGAAACAGTACAGCTTCCTGTTCATCTCTGAACTCTTAATACACAAAGGTCATAAACAAAGAAATATGAAGGTACACACTCTGTATTTGTCAACACCAGAGAATGAAATACAATATTCACTTCACAGTATTCTGTGCTTCAGATAAAGGTTTTAGGTTTGGATTTTAGCTGGTTTTGAACGACTTTTTAATTGTATTTAAATGTCATTCTATAATGCGTTGCTTTTGCCTTGGAGGTCATACCTACCACTTTTTAAATGATGAATGAGTGACAATAAGCAACTTCCTGATCTTAGTTTTATTCTGCTCTGAATCTCATGATATCTATTGCACTGTTTTAAAAAGCTTAATATACATGTATCTATATAAAATATAGCCTTGAGCATAGGCAGAGGCGTTGCAAGCTTGCAATCGCAATCTAATAGAGCTCATCCCATAAGGTGCAATATACTAAATTCAGCACTCCACCATTTTTTTAAAGATTGATCTGTGTTGCTCCCTTTGAATCATATTGGTTTACTGCTGTGGTTTTTTTCTGAAGCAACAGCTTTATCGAATTATACAATATTTGAAGTTAGTGAATAGAAAGTGATGTTTTTGTTGTTTCCAAGAAATTAATCAGCATGACAGATTATCACAACGGATCCCCAGGAATATATCGACCACTTGGAAAAGTTGTAGAGATGGGCTCTTGAGAAATTGAAGAGTGCTTCTACCAAGGGAACATTTTGCCTTAGCTATCGAGACAGATACAGAGAGGACTTGCATAGTGCAGCAACAAAACCTTTCGAGAACAATTTGCTTGTCAGTTTTCTAAAATCTAGTTGGGCCATTTCACAGACCTGGAGGGAGTTATCATGCAAAAAAATTAATAGTTTCTTTAATACATCAAAGGTGAAAGGTAAGCCGCAGACACAAGATACCTTGGATGGACTGGATCCTTTAATGTAGATCTCTCGCTTGTTTTATTGACATGTCAGAAAATAACTGTTGTAAAGTGCAACACCAAATACTAGGGTACTGGTACTTTTAGTACTTTTTCTGCAATTTCTCTGAAGAAAGTATTATGGGAATAAACAGATGTTTGGTTAAAATACTGTTACTTGAAAGTAAAAACTGCCAGAAGGTAACACCACCGACAAAGGTTGTATGGCTAATAATTGTTGAAGAAATCTTCAGTGTTTAGGATTTAGTGGCATCTAGGGGTGAGATTGCAGAGTGCAACCAACTTAATACCCCTCCACTTACCCTTCCCTTTACAAGCGTGATGGTGGCCTTCAGCTAACGTGAAAACATTGAAGGCCTCTGTAGAGCCAGAGTTTGGTTTGTTCATTCTGAGCTACAATAGAAACATGGCGGAGTAACAAGACTGACTGATGAAGGGGACCCACTCCCTGTGTAGATATAAAGGGCTAACTCTAACAAAAACACTACACTTTGAGCGGCACGCAAGTCAATTTCCAGAAATCAATACAATTATTGGTTGTATACAAGCAAATCATTTGAACCAAGTTTCGCTAGAGGTTAATATTATGAATATTAGAGGTGGTGATTTACAGATGCACACAGAGATAAGGTGGATGAGCCATGGGAAATGCTTGGAGAGGATGTTTGCGCTACGCGCTGAAATCCTCGTGTTCTTGGAGAACACCATCCAATGTGATATAAGTGTGTACTGCGCAAAACTCAGGAATACAGATTTTCTCCTCGACCTGGCCTTCCTTGCGGACAATACATCGCATCTTAATCGCCTGAATATGCAGTTACAGGGAAGATGCCAAATCGTGTCGGATCTATTTGCGCACATGGACGCATTTCTTACTAAACTGCCTCTGTTTTAAGAAGGATTTTCATCCGACCGTCCTAACTTTGCACACTTCCCCTCATGTGAAGAGATGCCTCCGAATGTGAGAAAACATTACCCAAGAATAGAGCCGACATAGAAACACTGCAGCAGCAGTTTAAGAACCGCTTTCAAGATTTCCACGTCACGCATTGCGTTATCCACTGACCCCCTCTCTGCTGCTAGCACCGAGCAGCCCCCCGAGTTGCAGCTTGAAATGTGTAAACTGCAGTCAAACCCCTTATTTCTAGCAAGGCGCCGGGAGAGGGGAATTTCCTTTTGGAGACTGCTACCCGAGTCCCGCTTTCCACTCCTCAGGGATTTTGCGCTCTCAATGGCCAGCATGTTTGGCAGCACATACATCTGCGAGAGCAACTTCTCTACAATGAAGCACGTCAAGTCAAGGGAGAGAAACAGACTGACAGATGAGACACTGTTCCATCTCATGCCGATCAGATGTACAAATGTTGATATTGACATTCAGTCTATTATGCACCAGCAGGAGAGGCCACAAGCATCTCATTAAGATGTATAGCTTACTGATCCAGCTGTGGGGGAGGATCAGTTGACTTGGAGAACAATGCATGCTGGTTTTATGGTTTATCTTTATGGTTTTATGTAATGGAATTAGAGGGAAGAGTAGAAATACAATAAAAAGATGAATATTAGTTGTTAAACTCAGTGTTGGTGTTTGTTTACATTGAGTTATGATTTGTCAGGCACCATTTGCATATTAAATATAATATCACTCAGGAATGCAGATGATCTGTTTATGTGTAAAGCTAATTCATAATTAATAATTTAATTAGTTGAAGAATTAGGACTACTAAATGCATTTGAATAAAATCAAAAAAGTTCCATAGTCCTGTTGTAATACAGAGAGAGCTGTGGAAACACGTTGAAAAATAGAAATTGGTACAATAAACGTTCATTGCCTGTATATATTTAGTTATTTTCATTAAATTAGCAGCTATAGTTGGCTATTTAAATAATGGGGTTATAGTATCCTACTGATGGAGGTGCATGGTCACAAAGTGGCCCTCTGGTAGTGAGGATCCTCAAAGTTGCCCATCCCTGATCTAGGGAATGACAAAAGACTACCTTCTAGTTCATATTTTCAAAAAACTCCAAGGACTTGTCTTTTAAGTAAGGGTGCTTGGTCTCCATGTACCGAAGCATTTTTGAAGGCCTCGTTGCCTAATTTGCGAGCCTGTGTATTATGCAGAGCGGCGCATGAGAATTACCTGTAGCGATAAACTCCTATTTTAAGTTAGTACTCCTGATATTGTCTTTTAAATGCAGCTTTATTTTTCTTGGAAGTCTCTTCTTCATTTGTCTCCTCATTGGGTATTTTCCCTTTTCCAAAAAAAGCTCTTTAAAGACGTTTGTTTTCCACTAATTATTTGCTAATTATTATCACATTAATTATCACGTGACTGAGACGAGCGTCTTGACCTATGGTCTTGAGATGTGTCAAGAGACACACGGATGTATCTGGTCATTTTTCAAAATAAAACATCTTTCAGACATCTTTTCAGGGTGGACAAAACATTGACTTTGAAACAAAGCAAACCCATGATCTTTTCTTAACCAATCTTTTCAGTAGCCGGAACAGAGCAACATATGGAATGCTGGAAATGAAAACAGGTCTCTAGTGACAAAATCTTGTGCTTTGTACACACCCATTCCGTCCTCCTATCTACTACTTCTGAGCAGTATAAAAACTAATACCATAAAGTAATTGCATTTCCTCTCAAACGCATCTGGCAAAACATATAAGTCGTATATAAATGTATATGGCAAGAGATGTGAGTTTCCCAGCCTTCTTCCAGCTTTTGAAGATGATCTCATGCAGCTGTCTCGCTGTGTTCGCTGTCACCTGCCTGTCATCCTTGAGGGAGCCAGCGGCTGGCACTTCCACCAGTGTGGGCATGGGCATGATGGCTTACAGTTGGTATGACATTAAGACAATATCTGTGTTGTGTGTGCATTTGCAAGTGTGTGAGCATTAGTGCATGTGTAAATCCTCCCTCACACTCTCCTTTGGCACTTTTTAGTTTTTGCATTTAATAGATCAAATCTGACCATTTAAATTTTAAATGTGGGTAAGATAAATAAATGAATACCAATCATTTACATGCCCACATACAACACATTTACAATATGTGCAAACTCTTAAAGATGGGATATGCTGCTTTTAATGTATTATTTCAGCTCATGTCCTCTGCATGTACACACTGTCATTTCAAATTTGTGACAAGCAACAATATAGCTCCTGTAGATGACATTATTCAGGCATATTTCCAGGAGAATGTGTGTTGAATGCAGACGGCTATTTTCTCCACTGACCTCGTACATTGCTGCAGAATCTAAAAACCTTCTGGCCACATTACAATGCACTGCAACGGATTGGCAGGAAGCCAAGGCACAATGAAAATGTGTTAGTCATAACAAATTGCCTGGAGTGACACTGCGTGGCTATAATTAAGATATCTCCTTTCTCCACCATTTCCTCAGTACTATCGCTGGGTGTTTTGGTTTCAGCAAACTGTGAGTGCTAATTTTAATAGGTAAAGTATAGGTATAGGTAAAGTGTCCTGTAAGTCTGAAATGAGCACTTTTGTATGTTTGATTCGATTCACTATGAAAAGTAAATTCTACCAAGATTTAACATTGTTTCATTATGTGCAATATACATGATGTCATTTGACACTCAGTTTGTTAGCAGATGATCCACACGTCCCACCAGTAAAACACGATCACAGGTGTAGGCTTACCTCCATTCAGTGGTGGAAGAAGAGCTCAAATCTTTTACTTAAGTGATAGTAGCAATACCACAGCGTAGAAACACTCTTTTATAACTAAAAGTATAAAAACTATTAGCATAAAATTAGATTTAAAAGTACCAAAAGTAATTCAATATGCAGAATAATCCATTTGAGAATGTGATGTACTATATTACTGGATTATAATTATTGAAGCATTGAGGTGTTTTAACACTTTGAGGGTATTTGTATTACACGTTTTCTGAAATGTTATGCTTAAATATGCAAATGAGGCATTACTTATTAAATATGTGATTTCCATCATTTACAGAACAGAAGTCTGAACATTGGATAAAGCCTGGTTAAAAAATTATGTTTTCATGTCAAGAGTCAAAGGTTTTTAAAGAGGGGATTTTGGATATTTTGTTGTATCTTTCGATATATCAGTAGATACTGAATAAAAATAAAAATTGCCATGTTTTCAGAAGTAAAATGTTCTATAAATCAGGCTATGAATGAAATGCCAAGTGCCTCTCTCCTCAACCAGCGGACTGCTCTCCATCACCGGGAAGATGAGACGAATATTCGGGTTGTTTTCTAGTTTCTGCCACTTTGGATTTAGTCCAATAAACATAGCGTAACGGTACACAGAATACAACCCCCGGATAACATTAGATGGATATCCATCTGTTTACTGGGGTACAGCTGTGTTTTCTGTTTTCTCTCAGAGTTTCAGCAGTTTGATTTCAATTTTTGTATTCTTTCCCACTGACTGACTGACTGACAGGAATGAGGGTGGGACCCTGCTGACTTCAACTGAGAAGGTTATCGGCCGGTGGAAGGAGCACTTTGAGGAACTCCTGAATCCGACTAACACGCCCTCTATGGTTGAGGCAGAGCTGGAAGCTGATGGGGGATCATCGTCAATTTCCCTGATGGAAGTCACTGAGGTAGTCAAACAACTCCACAGTGGCAAAGCCGCAGAGGTTGATGAGATCCGTCCAGAAATGCTGAAGGCTTTGGGTGTTGAGGGGCTGTCTTGGTAGACACGCCTCGTCAACATTGCGTGGAAGTCTGGGACAGTGCCTGGGGGTTGGCAGACCGGGGTGGTGGTTCCCCTATTCAAAAAGGGGGACCAGAGAGTGTGTGCCAACTACAGGGGTATCACACTTCTCAGCCTCCCAGGTAAAGTCTACTCCAAGGTGCTGGAAAGGAGGGTTCGGCTGGTAGTCGAACCTCTGATTGAAGAGGAACAATGCGGATTCCGTCCTGGTCGTGGAACAACGGACCAACTCTTCACTCTCACAAGGATCCTGGAGGGGGCCTGGGAGTACGCCCATCCGGTCTACATGTATTTTGTGGATCTGGAGAAGGCGTATGACCGGGTCCCCCGGGTGATACTGTGGGAGGTGCTGCGGGAGTATGGGGTGAGGGGGTCACTTTTGAGGGCCATCCAATCCCTGTACGCCCAAAACGAGAGTTGTGTCCGGACACTCGGCAGTAAGTCGGACTCGTTTCCCGTGAATGTTGGCCTCCGCCAGGGCTGCGCTTTATCACCAATCCTGTTCGTGATTTTCATGGATAGGATATCGAGGCGTAGTCGTGGAGGAGAGGGGTTGCAGTTCGGTGACCTGAGGATCTCATCGCTGCTCTTTGCAGATGATGTGGTCCTTATGGCATCATCGGTCTGTGACCTTCAACAGTCACTGGATCTGTTCGCAGCCGAGTGTGAAGCGGTTGGGATGAGGATCAGCACCTCCAAATCTGAGGCCATGGCTCTCAGCAGGAAACCGGTGGATTGCCTACTCCGGGTAGGGAATGAGCCATTACCCCAAGTGAAGGAGTTCAAGTACCTCGGGGTCTTGTTCGCGAGTGAGGGGACAATGGAGCGAGAGATTGGCCAGAGAATCGGAGCAGCGGGGGCGGTATTACAGTCACTTTACCGCACCGTTGTGACGAAAAGAGAGCTGAGCCAGAAGGCAAAGCTCTCAATCTACCGGTCGATCTTCGTTCCTACCCTCACCTATGGTCATGAAGGCTGGGTCATGACCGAAAGAACGAGATCACGGGTACAAGCAGCCGAAATGGGTTTTCTCAGACGGGTGGCTGGCGTCTCCCTTAGAGATAGGGTGAGAAGCTCAGCCATCCGTGAGAGACTCGGAGTAGAGCCGCTGCTCCTTTACGTTGAAAGGAGCCAGTTGAGGTGGTTCGGGCATCTAGTAAGGATGCCACCTGGGCGCCTCCCTAGGGAGGTGTTCCAGGCACGTCCAGCTGGGAGGAGACCCCGGGGAAGACCCAGGACTCGGTGGAGAGATTATATCTCCTCACTGGCCTGGGAACGCCTCAGGAGCTGGAGGATGTGGCCCGGAGAAGGGAAGATTGGGGTTCCTTACTGGAGCTGCTGCCCCCGCGACCCGATTCCGGATAAGCGGTAGACGATGGATGGATGGATGGATAATAAATATGAACATTAGAGATCGTATGAACCCAGTTTAGAGGTTAAATACTGTCCCCTATTTCTTTGGAGCAGGTGGCTCAGAATTACACATTGAACCTTTGATGATGTAGCTGGTAAAGGTGGAGCTTATTTTAATTACTTTATGTACTGCTGCGGAACTTAACCCATAATAATACACCTAATTTATAAATTGATTTGTAAAATAAAATAGACTACAAATAAATATAGTTAAGAGTAAAGAGTACAATGTTTCCCTATGACATGTAGTGGAGTAGAAGTACCTCAAAATTATACATTATATAGTTACATTCCACCACTGCTACTACTACTATTATCATTTATCATTCGCATGTCATTCATCTGAATTTATAGGACAGGATTTTCTTCCCATTTTAAGTATCTACAGATCCACCACTTTTTAACCACAACAAACAAATATAAAACAATTAAAGTAGGTTGGGTGAAAAAGAGCTCCAAGCAAGGTGAACAGATTACAACCTCAACAAATTCCACTAATTTAAATATGTGTAAGAAATGTGCCACTTTAAAATAATAGGAAGTTAAACCCTGACAATTTATTTTGATAAAAAACCCAATCAAAACCACAATCTCATTTACCAGAAGGAATCTGCTCTCATCTTCCGTGGCTTACACTTGTCAAAGAAGATCAAACCTCCAAAGCTATGCTAAATATAGCAACATCCCAATATGCTAAGGCACACAGAGACAAATTGCCTCCTCATATTTCCTTCTTGGTTTACTTCAGTTGATAAGATCATTAGTTTAAGCCACTCTTTTATCCCAGTTTTAGTGTACCTTTAGTGGCAACACATCAAAATGGGTAAAGAGGGATTATAGAGCTCAAAGCTGGCTGCTTTGACCAGTCTGGACATTTTCAGTGCTTTGAACCACCTCAAGGAACAGTTAGGTGTCTTCAGACCTCTTCGTGAGGGCCAGCAGGACTCTGTTTGGCATTTATGATTACCTTGACATGGGGGTTTTTGGTCAATGTGCAGAGATGACTAGAGGTTACCAGCAAGTGTAGTGTGTAGTAGTGTAGTGGATTGCAATTTATGAGGAAAACTAGTATAGACACCATCAGGGTTGGAGACTACACATTTATAACAACAAGGCCAGTGTTTGTGTGGACGAGCTTGCGGTCATGGAAAAGGCTCTCGAGCTGCATTACAGCACGAAACATGGCAAACTGCACAAGTTGAAAGGACAATGATATATTGATGATGATATTGGGCTATATAAATACATTTGATTTGATGTTGTTATTATTTTGATTGAGAGCCCCCTAGTGGCAGAAAATTACATATTGTATGTTTAAGTCCAATAGGAGAGAGTTCCAAAGTTTGGGGGCTACAACCTCAAACGCACAGCCTCTTGACCTTGGGGTGAGGAACCATCAACAAACCTTATTCAGAGGACATCAGCGAGCTTTGCTGATATAGAGCTGCAGAATCTCCTTAATGTAAGCTGGTGCGTGACCATGCAAGGCTCTAAACGTGATCACAAGGAGGGGTAGATAAAGGAGGAATAGGGACAGGAGGAACAGATGAAGGAGGAGTAGAGAATGGAGGGGTAGAGGATTCAGACGGTGACAGGTGTTAGTCAGACACAAGAATACAATTTGTCTGCTTGTTATGATGACCTTCACTTTAACTAAGATACAATGGTCAAGTTTGACGTGTATGGCTAAAGAAAACATTGCCTATCTGAAAGGAGGCACAGATAATACAAATAAAGTTACAGTGATGTACTAGTGGTGTAACTAGTGTTATTCTTTTAGCTAACCATGACCTCACCTTCTGCCTTTATACCATTAAATATCAGTGTCTGCTGTATAGACTAAAATACACTAATGATTAACAGTATACAAATAACTTCATGTTTCAGGGAGTTGCTAACTAAAATCATTATCCTGTTTCAAAAAATATCGCACAGACGATATTTGGAAGGCTAGGTCAAAATCTTGGCAGCAACAATTTGAACCGTTTGTAGGAGATTTCTTGATCCTTGGTAAGGCAGGTGAAAAGCAAATTGCAGTAGTCAAGGCGTGAGGAAATGAACACATAAGTAATCCTTTCCAACTAAGCTGTGGACACATTGGGCCTGACTTTAGCAATGTTCCTCAGCTGGTAGAAATAAGAGCGACCCAAACAATTAACATGCTGGTCCATATAAACACCTAGATTACGGAGGGTAGGTTTAACACCTTGGGCAGAAATAAGAACGTCTTTTTCGTAAGTACTCAGTTGTCAAAAGTTACCACATTCTAGAAGTGTTCTCATCATAAAGTTTTGAGAGTCTTTGTATTTTAGTGTGTTTCAACACCTGTGTTGCAAAGTCCTTACAACAGTTCACTCTTCTGGTTTAATTATTCAGTTGCATTTTGGCAGTTTTATTTCACCTCTTCTGCTTATTGTTTGCACTCTACAAAACACTACCAAGGCCCTTCAGGGTTGGGTAGCTAATCAACTTTCTAAATCTAGCTTTAATGGTCGGTATTATAAATATGTATGAAGTGATGCTTCACATTCCTAATCAAATCAGTGTGCACAACAGAGAGCATCGGATGGGGTGGTGCATAATGTATTTGCACGCATTTTACTTTTAGACAATGGCTTCACTTAAATCAAATATTCATTGGATGTATAAGTAGTCTTAAACTAAAATAGAGTGCCATTTGGTAAACACATAGAATAAAGATCAAGGTTTACATTATTCAAAACTTCTATTATTTCTGCGTTTGCCCCCCCCAGTGATATATGTTGTTAAGTAATCTTTGGACTAATTCCTATCTATTAGTTTAATACATATATTAAAATATATTCAAACTTTAAGACTATACCTAGTTTGAGCCTAAATTATTTCTCTCATGTTAGAATGTCTCCTTTCTGGTCAGGTCATCTCTCTAAAACATACAACTCATCTTTTAGTATACAGGAGCTGCAAGATAAGAGTTAAGATATTCAGTGTATTCAGACTGGCGCAATCAGGGAGCTGCTATGACTGTTTTACTTAGAATGTGTTGACTAGGATTTGCCATGTAGATGATCCATTTTTAGGTAAACGATTTATGGAATGCCTTGTTTAGGATAAATATTGAGGGAGAGCAGCTGGTTGGCAGAATTGATGGTGGCATACAATGTGACTACATCTCTGCGTTTGCTTGTACTGTTCATTATTTATTCTCCTTGTACAAGATCTAATTAACCTTCAGTGAAAGACTTTACTTCAGTCTCCTGCAGCTCCTTTGGTTTCCAGTACTCTGCTCATTAATACTTTCCCTCACATATGCATCTGTTTTATTACTTTTAAATGTCTTCCTCTGAAACACAATCAGACTATCAGAAATGGGTAAACACAGTCCATTGCAACAGTGCAGTGAGTTCATTTCAAATGATAGGCTTTCCATTTGGAAATCAACTTTTGCGACGATGCAATGTCTTTCAAAATGTTAAAATGGTGCAATGTAATGATGGCATTTGACATACCTAGATAGCTCTGTTTTGAATAGAATAATCTAGCAGCTGGTAATGGAATCATACGGGTAAGAATAAACAGGTCAGTATAAAAGCCACACATACAAAGGGGAGCCTACCGAAAAAGTCAATGCACATGTGCTCTGACATTTGCACAACCTGAACACAACAACACGACATTCTGGCAGAAACGTCTGCACCTCATGAGACATTAGGATGTGATGCGACTAATAAAGGATCATTCGCTACATTTGCCGGGAAGCGGCAGGTGTTGATGTCCTCCCAGTAAGCAGATGATGTTTGTTCAGTATCAGTCAATGTTGTGTCTACATTTTTGCCAAAAGATCACGTCTAAACCATCCATGAGTTGCATGAAGCAAAAGTGAGAATATTAGATTTTTTCTTCTTTATTGTCACCATAAAACATTATAGCTTACTAAAGAAACCATAGCTATTACAGGGCCTCATCTGGAATAAATTGTTGTAAATCGGCAAGTATTACATGGCTAAATGAAGCTCAGCGTAACTTCCATCAGAAAGACTATCTTTATGCTTTATTCATTCATAAATCTCTCTCACACACACTCCTCCTGTCTCTTCTTGCTCAGCTGATTATGGGTGTTCAATCCTTTGTTAAACAACTAGATTTAGCAAGATCTAGCTGTAGCTGCTGTCAAACTCAAAATATGTTCTCCTCTCTACTACTGTCAGCTGTCATTTTAAGCAAATTGATCGCACCCTCCTCTACCCAATTCACCTCCAGTTCATCATATCCAGTACCCAGGTTGAGCTCATCAGAAGTCCATTTCTCATGACATCCTGATCTTCAGCATTCTCACTTTATCTCATCACCACCACCACCAGTGTCTGGGTTTCCTAATCTACATACGGCTTTACCGTCTTCTTAAAATATATGACATCATGATGGGGTCTTAACGCCAAAGACTATTCACATTTCTGATTCTTTTGTCCACGTCAATAAAACATATTAATTCACTCAGAATGAAATCTCTCCTATGATGGAACACACTGTTTCCTCACAGCAGCAAGTGGCCTCACAAAGTTGTGCTGTAGTGGTCCTGCTGACTGGTGGACCACAACCACGGCCCACCCGTGACGGTTTTCACCCTCAAACAAGCTCCTCTGCTAAACAGTTTGGCTCAGCACATGAGGCCGAGCTGGTGACTAGAGAGAAAGCTCTGCTGTGCACAGCTGTCAGTTCATTGTGGTTTGGAGTTTTGTTTCACTTCTGTGTTCCTGTCCATACATTCAGCCTTGTTTACGGATTGTCATTCAGTTGTATCAGAGCTGGTTTAAGTTACTACTGATGCAAACTAAACTGATATGAAACGCATTTAAACGTATGAGACGTCTACTGGTGAAGGTAGCAATTGCAATTCAATATTATAATGAATAATATATAATATTATAGCTAGTATTTCTAATACTGGACTGAGGGAAGTGAATATATGAAATAATGTTTAACCCATTTAAACAACAACATCATACAGTAATGGTTGGCAATGTAAAAAGATTAGTTATCTTTGTTTAGTAAATCAAATCTAAAACACTTCAAAAGACATTCTTCCACTTTGAAATAATTAAAAGTTTAGTGTAGGCACATTTGAAAGTGACTTCCAATGAAATTCTCAAATCTAATTTTTTTAAGTACTTTTTTTCCAAAATGGATATAACATTTATATGGTATTAGGTACCATCTCTTCAGAAGCCTGAGACTTACCTATTTTATCACGGTGAGGGAGAGGCGAGATCTGTTTAACTGAGCTTCAGTAAAATAGCCTTGTCCAAAGTGAACTTAACTAGTTTAGCTTTGTTGGGCCCAGGTTGCAGCGGCGACGCCCTAAAAACTCACAAAAGGAAGTTCGTCCCTATTCCCAAAACTGTCACCTTTTTCATCCCACTGCAGTTTGCAGGCCTGGTAAGTAAATCAATTATTCAGCCATTATAAAGCCATTAGCTACATTTTAGAACCTATAAGGAGTGCCTTATTAGAATGTGCTTCTGTCAATCCCATAAAATAAATAACCCATCAGTCCAAGAAAACATCCTGCAGGACACTTACTTCCTTGTTTTCTGACGGTTGTCAACACACCAGACTTTTAGAAAAGGCGGGGGGAAAAACCCACCTCTGCCAACAGGTCTCTCTCTCATCAGAAGACTTAACACAAGCAAAGCCCTGGGCAGTTGGATTTATGCCAAGCATGCTACATGAGTGTCATTTTTACAATGCGGCTTGACATCACAGTCCCACTGCAACACTGCAATTTGTGTGATAAAGGCGGTCCATGCCGCTCTGAAAGAGAAAAGGGCACAGGAACAATAAGGACCCTTCTCTCCTTGTCCAACTCAGCTTGAAAGTTTGTTAAATTTAGTTTAAGCACCCTGGGAAGGTGACAGGTTGCTTTCCATCCCCTGTAATGAAGTCTGGTTTCAGCCAGAACGGAGGACAATTTTGGTCAGGCTCAACTCTCCCAGCAGTGTGTTGCAGGAACAAAGCATTCTGGGCTTAAGTCCCACAACGGATGCTTTTTTTGGATTTTAACTCTGATCAGGTGAACAGAGACAGGAGACGGTAGTAGTCCTATAGTAGGAGATGGTCAAAGAGAGATAAAGTATAGAGATTCTACTGGAAGAGGCTTGGATGGAGGAGTAGATGTTGAAAATAAACAGAGGGAGTGAATGTCCAACCCTATCCCCAGACTAGAACGTTGGAAGATATTGTTATGTTCAATGTCAACACTTTTCACAATATCTACAGCTGAGGTTGGGGAAAGATTGTTGTTATTGCAAGTTCAAAAACAAGGCAATTGCAATTGATTTACACAAATAAAAGAAACAAAAGCCATTTAAATAAGACATCAAAGAATAATATAAAATCGAACATAAGTTAAGATAAAACAGGATAATAACAGCTACAGAGTAGCTACAGCGACTACAAGAATTAATGAATTAATTATGTACATGTATTTAATTTAATGAAAGGCAGTGCAAACAGAATGTTTTCCTGCATAGAATTCCAGATATGGGGTGCATTAAAGCTCATAATTATGTTAAGATATTATCGTTCCAATAACCTGAGCTAGTAGGTACTAGGGTTGGGCGATATGTTAAAATGTCCCAACTGGCCACCGTCAGCCCAACTACCGCCGATACCCAAAATATTTGTGGGCACGTGTGTGTGTGCCCCCCATGCATCGTTAAACACACCTCATCTAAACAGACAGACAGAAACAAAATAAAACTCACCACACCCGTATTGGTTAGGTCCAATGTGATGTGAAAATATGCCGGCTGTTTTTACATGCAGATTTTCCTGACTGGAAAACATCAAAGCTGTTGTTTAGAGCCAAGAAGGTGTTCTATAGTTAAGTTATGGTGAATGTTTGCCAACTAAAACACTTGGTATAGGAAAGAGAAAGATTATTGTTTCAGGCAAACATTATCTGTAGGTCTGTGAGAGAACACACACTCTGGCCTCCAGCATGAAACACACCAATTCACCCACCCAACCTCCAAATCCTTGCTTTCTGAGACCATAAAAACCTAAAAGATGCATGTTAAAAGAAAAAAGAGTGCAGTTCTAAGCTTTATACCCAGCAGCACGTTCCAGCCTATTGATTTTACTGCTAAGAGTCTTTTTGGAAGAAAGAGTTGAAATCAATTTTAATGACGACTTGGATTAGGTCAGAGCTACTCTTGGTCATAAAAGTACTGATTCACACCATATCAAGTCAAACGCAATGCTAAATCACATTCTGTTTCCTTAACTACATTCCAACTTGCTTTTTTATGTGCCTTCTAAATAATATATCCAAACTGACAAAAATATGAAAATAAATACGAAATGGAGTCCATCGTTTAAGTAAGTTGTAACATTTAAAATCAGGCCATAGGTACTCTGTAGCTCCAGAGGACAGCCCTGTATCAAGAATAACCTTCATGTCCAGATTCCACCTTTAGACGATGGCATGAATACCGACACAACTTCTGAACAGATAAGCAGCTACTATTTTACACTGTATTTCCTTATTAGTATTCTATGTGCATGGTGTTTGTTGCCTCCCCCATCAATATGAGGTGTGGGTAACATGCATGGCACAGATCCAATTCTGTATAGCAGTAAAGCTGGCAGAGAAATAGGAATATTGACTCTCTATAATTTACATCAGGGAGTTTCATGCCAACCATGATTGCAAGCTAAACACCAATAAATAAATAAAAATGTCAGCAAACAAATACAATACACAACCAGCAAGACTGACAGCACAGTCATGCCGGAAAGTCTATGGGGATATAACTGAAACACATTCTGTGAGTTGTGTGTCTGTAATAATCTTCGATTGGCAGATGTCAGAACAATCATCTGACCTGATTACATTTTTATGAGATGCATTTTGCGCACTTTTAAAAACCAGATGAAAGACTTTATGCTTTTTTCTGAGAGCTTGGCTAGATGCAATTTCATCTACAGTGGCATAACAATATGAGAAACAACAGATCTCAACTGCAAGATGGTGGTGGTGTAATTGGAATGAGTGGACTGTACTTGATTGGCATACCAGGGATCGTATTCTGACAAGTCAGTCAACGTATCTCCCCACCACATACTGGCAATTTCCATTTATATAGTATCCTCCCTGTCACTTAAATTCCCCATATATGACAGTGTGCACAGTTGTAGCTTTCAATGTTGAAATTTGAAAAGAGGCAGTAGCGTTCTACTTAATATATTTCAAGAAAGTGAGAGCAACAGTTGTCTGCTTCAAGCATATTAACTGCCCACTCTCATTTTATTATTATTAGCTGTCATCACACTTTCTGTGTTGTTATCACAGTTTACTTTTAGCCATCTGAGACCTGAGTCAACAAAAACCAGTATACACAGTATATACAGTACAGTTTTTTATAGCAAGGGATATTAGAGGAAGTTTTGGTGAAAGTGTGTTATGAAACAAACAGACTAACAGTATGTAGTACGTTTTCAGCCACGCTATCAGCTATGTGACCTAATTGCTAACATCTGCAAACTAACATGCTCCAAATGACAATGTTAAGATGCTGATGTTTAGCAATTGTTAGTATGCTAACATTTGCTAATTAGCACTAAACACGAAAGGAAGGAATGTGGCAGGACATTTTCTTTTGCTGGCATCTGAACCCAATTTCAGTCCATCAAAAAGATGTCAAGACATTTCACTCAAAACCACAGATCTTAACCTCATGGTGGCGCTAGAGGACAGTCAGGTAATCTTAATAGTTACTAGGATACACCTTGGCAGGGGTCCATTAATCAATCGTCATGGCAATCTATCCAATAATTGTTGAGATATTCAAGTCTGGACCAAAGTGGTAGACCGACCAACTAATTGCCATCCTTCCAGCAGGGATTTAAAAAAAAAGAATAAGTAATAAACCTATATACAGGGGCTAAACAAAACAGCAAAAGTATTGTATGCCAGACAGACACTGCATAAATTAAACAACAAAAATTGGGCAAAGCATAAAATTTAAGTCGGCTATCTCAGTTATCCAATTTCTCACATGGCTGCTGTGGAAAGATCCATTATAAACTGTAGTGAGCTTGTTTATTGTTGGAGTAGTATTTTGCATGCTGTGGGGAGTGCAGTCTTGACTGAGACTGTGCTGTGCTGCATAACAGATAATATTGTTCAGTGTCCACATCATTCCAGCCATCTCGGAATCCTCCATGTCCATTTTTCCTCTTCAAAAACAATTGCTTTCAATAATAGTAGAATCCTGTCCGTTCCCTTTTTGCCCACATTTTTGTGGACAGAACTGTAATGTTTGGATAAACCCTTACTATAATTGTAAATTCATCCTTGAATTCTTGAAATTAACAAAACGATGTTTACACTCAGTCGGACCACCCACATCTAAAACAGTTGCTCGAACCGTAGACTGTGAGCAGAAGTCATACGTTTTGGAAATGCAGAAAGGCCGATTTAAAAATGTAGTGTGAGTTAACTCAACACACAAAAATAAAAAATCCATGGGAGAGGGACTTTTCCATTGGATGGCTACTCTGTATCTCCAATATGTTTGAATGGATTGAAAACTAAAAAGTTGATCACAAAAAAAACACTAACCTGTAAAGTATCTGTAAATTACACCACCACAAACAATTGTCCTTGAAAATGACCAGTTTAGTCAGCTCTCTGATCCGATGCACCAGTACAAGCGTCACAAAAGTTGATATTATTTGAGGACTATTTTAAGGTATTCCTGTTATTGTGTCAAAAGCCTGTACATGTCTGATTGATCAGACTAGAATTTCCTATTTAACTCTGGTCAGCTAAATGTATTAAAATGCAATAGAGTACACTGTTACCTATTTATTAATACTATACCGCAGCTGAGCCACATTACTCATCTCAAACAAGTGAAGACAGATTTCCCTGACTAAAAGTTTCTCCTATCTAGTGAAGTGTGGCATAAGGAGTTCATACTGCAACCTCCAAGGTCTTTACCTCCGGCATCAAAATCACACACTTGTAGCCACTGGATTTTTCATAAAGGACACATCCATTGTGACTCCCCTATCCTCGGCCCATTTAGTGTGCTCATGAGTTATTTACTGACCATATCAAGTCCTTTGAAGCTTACTCTCCCAAGGCACGCACACTTGAGTGCACACACACAGAATTCCCAGATGCACATATGCCTTCTTTTTACAGCCACAAAAATAGAATCAGTTTTTATTTATTGATAAATGAAAGCTTACATATTTGAGTCAGTTTTTCTGTTGTAGCAGACAAATTGACACTATGTTTCATGAACATGGATTTCATCTCTGAAAACCTTGTGTCAGATAAATATGAAGATTTTCCCTTCTCCACTTCCTTCCCCTTCCATCTACTCCCGGCACCCTTGCTCGGACCACATCCATCTTTAAACTCAGCCTTTAGTTTGATTTAAACTACACACCTGTAAAGTTTTGCGACGCCAAATCAGGCCAAGGGCATGAAGTGTGGGGGTTAATAGCACGGTTTCAACGCTATCGCTGTGACAAAATCTGAAATATAAACACCTGGCAAATTACACAATACAGCTTCTGTGAAAGTTCCTGCTACAGTAGGAGTCTACAGGAGCACATTTTTCCATGATGACACACAGACTCAACAGCTGGAAACAACACCAGCGTCGCTGTCGTGGCTTGTAATCAGTGTGCAAAGTATATTAAACTTCTCAAAAATATGAAAGAGCATTTTTATTTACAAACACTGCTATATTACTTAAGAGCCCTAAAGCACAACATGTTGACACTCGTATTTATTTGAACTCAACAAGTGTAATGACATGGTTGTGTCTTATACTGCGTTGGAGCTTTAAGTCAGGGGGTGTAGTAGAGGAGTGTGCATCTGTCACGGCTGGCCTGGACTGGTGCTTTGATTTCATGCAAACAAAATCACTAAGTCCAGCGTCACACAAGCATAAATGCTTGCGCAGGCAACCATAAGCTTTAAAACTCACAGCACCTAGGGGTTATCCCCTCATGCTCCAAATAAAACTCATTGTACGGCTGGATGATATATCAAATTTTATTAATTTCAATAGAATTATGTTTTTTGCACAATGTCAAAAAAATGTGGTAAATCAAATGACCACCTTGAATGGCATTTGATTTACCTCACGCATTCAAACATTTTGCTAAGTTGCTGGCTAACCATGGATTTGCTTAACTACAATTAATTTGTGTATCTATAAAAGTGCTATATAAATTAGATGTATGTATATGTATAGCATGCAGTATTGTAAAGGTCAAGGTTTACAGTTCAAAGAATATGCAACATAAATCACAGCAATAATTTTTTAACATGTTTTCTAGTTTTTTATAATCAACTTAATTGAAATTAACTTTACATGTAACTCAAGTCTGGCTTAATATAATACTAACATGTCATATACATTTGTGTATACATTTGTGGCATTGAAAACACTCCTCAAGTCCACGCAATCATGAAGGAATCCTCTCCGGACACTGTAAGAAATAAGGGTCGAAATCCCACTGAAGACTTAGTGTCTGCCTAACTTTAGAGTGCACTTTAGCAAGACAAGATGGAGATGAGAAATGATTGCAGGGGGCAATAACTCTTTGAATCCCTCCAACTTGGCCATTATTTTTTATAAATATTGGGACACCCTGTCATGCATTATCATTGCCTTCTTCGTACTCTGCTCCTAAGCAGAGCTAGAGGGATAAGTAAGGGAGCAGAAACTTTTAACTTGGATTCACCTCACCACCATACTAAAAGAGTGTATAGGCCACTTCCTTGTCGGGCATCATTACTTCAAAACATTCACCTCAGTGTAAAACATCCATATGTAACTTCACACTCCACATGTAGCTCCAAGCAAGACTGTTTGTTTATTCAAAGCTCTGTCAGGGTTCCCACCGGCATCCTCAAAGTGTCACTGTCTCTTTGCATCAAACTCAAAAGGGACCAGAGGCACCATGAGAAGTGCAGCAGAATGTTTGTGTCAGTGCTTTAGTAATCCATGCAGTTTAGTTAGCATGCGAAATGCCTCACTGCACTGAAAATCCTGAAGGCCACACAATATGTATGTGTCAGTGACAATAACTTGACCCTTCCCTATCTTCTCTTTAATTAAATCTTTATCTTCCTTTCAATATATCCTCCATCCTAAAACACTCACACTAGATTATATATTTTATATTGTTAAAGAGACAGTGCGCTAATACGTGCTAAGAAACTACTGCAATTAGCATCAGTGACAAATTCCTATTTCTCTTTGTTTTTGCTCCATTGCCAGAGTTCCGATTATAATCCAGCACTTTAAAGCAACTAAGAGGAAAGTTAGCAAATTACCACTCAATAAGTAATGGATGAAAGCGACAAGGCAAGAGGTATCTCAATGACTAGTGAGGTTTGTCGAATAAAACTTTTTGCCAGATATTATCCGGCTGCAAAACCGGATTGGCTAATAAGGAGGAAATTGCATCTATCAGACACAGCTACCTGCTTGTGAAATGAGTTTTCTGACAGCAAAACAAAATAGTAATAATGTGGGCTGTAAACCTGACGATTACATGAAAAATGTATAAATAATGTCAGTGTTTGATACATATTGGTAAGACCATGTACACTTAAATAAAAATGACTCCATTGCTAGGAGAGGGACCATAATGCAATGTTAAGCATAGCCTACTGCCATTTCATATGTTTCATGTTTTTGTCTGAAATGTAATTACAATTTATACTCTTTGCCATAACCACCTTGCAGAATAGAAAATGTCCTCAGTCTTGCTGCCAGGATTTTATACAATTGTACATTCTAAACATGAGTCTATTTTGTCGCCCCAAAGGTATCATGACCCCTCATGGCCAATTTAAAAGAGGCACTCATGATGCGAGAATGCCGGCCAAAAAGGTCTGTGCTAATTTCAGCTCTGAGTGAGCACACGCTGATGGCACACTGTATTTATTCCAAACCTCTCTGCTCTATTGGCCTCCTTATCAAAATGCAAATGAAGGGTGGAGGATTGCGGATGTTGACAGGGTGCCCGGTAAATATTTAAATTACAGACGCATGAAGGCATAATCAGACCTAAATTATGATGGGAGTGTGGGCATGCTGGGAAAAGGTGGAAATTGCAACAGTAACACAAAACTCTTTATAATCAAAAAATCAATATGCATTCTGCTGCCCAATCCCATTGTGCTGAATTTGGAATAAGGGCAGCCTCGACACTGACAAAGTAAGATAATTAAGTGTTTTCCTTGTCAGTTGATTTTGTAGAGATTTTTACTCCGACAGGGATAAGGAAAAAAGTGGAAATAGGCTGACGTCTTGCGCTGCAAGCAGATCAGCATTTCAACACAGTTGAGTGGAGACCAACTCTGACATGTGACCTGTAAATATATACTATTTATCTTATTTTACACTCTCTTTCTAACTCTCTCCATCTGTTGGTATCTCTCCAAAGCCAATTGGGATATTCCTCCAAGAGTCCACAGAATGAGCATTTGTGTAATTGAAATGAATATTGTACATTTAGCAAATTGTATAGAACTACATCAATGCCTCCCCAGTAACAGCTTGTAGATACAATTATGGCAAAGAAGACAGCTCTTCGATACATTCCTAAGGCAAAAAGAGCAAACCCAGCTAATTGGGCTGAATAAACTCGTAACAGGCAATTACCAAAGGGCAACCACATTATACATCACTAATTATAGTCCCACTATATGCTTGCAGTGTGAAAACACACAATGACAAGTTATCAAAGACTTTTATTATGTAATAATAAAACATTCACTGGTTCTTAACCTCTTAGGTAGACCACAGGGTGACTTTATTGGAATGCAAGGTAAATTAGATAATAAGAAAACTATTTATTATTCACATTTATATATAGTGCAAGGTGAATAGACCAGGGATTAAAAACATACAATATCAGGATAATGCGATTAATCAACTACTCATGTTGCATTAAGAACCAGACAGTGTTAGTGCAGTTTAAGTTTAAGTAAATAAGTCGTTGTTCATAGGACAGACAGAAAAACAGTGTTTTATCTCTAAACTACTTTACCAACCGGCTCTCAGTGTAATTGTGACAAATGGTACCTATTTTGGAGTTAAGGAGGCTTATAAAAAGGACAATAAGTGTTTTCAGATACGTGGAGATCCAGGTCTAAAACTGATGTTTAAAAAAGAAAATCATCATTTTATGTCTCAAGAGGCTTCCGAAGGTTCTAGAAATATCTCCACAGACCGTATAGGCAACCTTTAAAGTGAAGTCTGTTGAAAAGAATTGAAAAAATGGAAATGTGGTCACATGGGTCAACTGTGTGTGTGTGTGTGTGTGTGTGTGTGTGTGTGTGTGTGTGTGTGTGTGTGTGTGTGTGTGTGCGTGTGCGTGCGGATGCTGCACACAAACCGACCTCTGGCTTGCAAGGTTAAATGTGCAATACAGAGATAGATGTAATGATTTGGCTGTGTAAAGATTACGTAGTTAGTCTGTAGAAAGGATAACTAGCAGTGTGTTGGAGAGAATTGATTGGTTTTTTAAATAATTTATAAAGTGCTTTCTTAAATTTGCAATAAGTTAATATCTTTAACTTAGCTCTCCAGTACAGAATTGAAAAGGCCTGTTGGACCTCATCAAGTCTACAGAGGATTTAGTTTTTTCTTGATGATGTACTCCCCGGATGCATGAGATGAACCATAGCTTGACATGCAGTTTGTCAGGTTTCGACAATAACTTAGACGAATGAGAACTACCTATCATGCTCGACTTTGTTCTTGTGAAAATATCCAAACGGAAACAGAAGTGCGATAGCCCTCAGAGTGAGCTGTTGGGGATAGCAAATTGCCAATGATGTGTTTTCCTTTGACACTGGAAAGGCTCATTGTGGACATAAATACACACCACTGCTTTTAAATGGGTTAATTAAGACTGTGTCATTGGCAGCAGATGATAGCATGGAAGCAGCCATCAGTCTAATTAAAGTGCTTAAAGCCTTGCATTTGCCAGCCTAATCACACTACCATCATTGTTTTTTTGCAGCATTTCTGCTGAGCACTTTGTGCTGCTGATGTTTAAATCTGCATCCTCCTGTTCTTATTATTGTTTTGGGAATGTATTATTCCAGCTCTGGTATACGTCCCTGTCAGTTTTATAACCCAATTCAGCATGAAAAACTGAAAATAATTGCAGACCATAATATGGTCATAAACCCTAACCAAGCTGATATATTGTGTTGATTTGGGAGTTTGGAAACCAAAAAGTTTACTACCAAGCATACTGTATTTCTGTGGTTGACCTTTTTGGTTGGCTTTCGAGTTTTACTCTGCTGTATATGTATACAAAGTTTAAAAGTTAGATTATATACATGTGGTGAATATAAAATAAATATCATTAGCCATACAAGTTGTGTTGCACTATAGCACCTCATGTCACAATGATCCGTCAGTATGGGTGTTGATTATGTGATGACGCATATAACATTTTGGTCATTTATTTCTGTTACTATTTTTTTTTTTTTATGATTTTTTGATCTGATTTTTTGATCTGATTTTATGATCAGATTATTTTAAAAATGAATTGCAAACACAGCAGGGCTAGTAGTTGTCTGCTTTTGTGACTGTTCAGGTGTGACTTGTCCCTATGTGTGTACATAATCCCATTACAATATTACACATACACAATCATTGTCATAAAAGGAATGAGAAATGTAAAAGAAGTTTAGTTTGGCTCTTAACTTCCTGTCTACACTGGAAGTGGAATTTTTTTGCGTTGTGTAGATTGAAATCTGCTGCTTTTGTTCGCCTTGTGCCTACAATTAAGCGGATATCTGACATTTGTATTTGGCCATATTCTTTTACAGTATTTGAAAAGAACAATACATTTCCGTAGCTAGCTTTAGCATGCTAGGTCATGGAGGCCTGGAGATCTTCGGAACGGAAATTGTCACCGACAAGTTTGCAGGTGTGTAAATGGTACATTGTTAATCAATTATTACAGGTGTATAATAAAAAGGAATGTATTACATTCATAAATTCAAGACAAATTAATGTAATGCTTACTACACACTCATTTTATAGCATGTCATTCCAAATGCATCTTTATTGTGCACATCATGCTACTGACACACAGCAGCTTTCATAATCTGTTTTTTATAATCAAAATGATTTATATTATTAAGATGTTTGAATAGTGTTGTTAAACATATGAATGTCTTGACATCACTTTCTTCAGTACCGCCTGAGATGACTATACTATACAAGCTCTTGTGCTGCTGGAAGAAGTGTGTGCATTACTCTGCCATACAGCTCATTTTAGTAGACTGGGAACCAACAATGTTCCAGCTGCCCTGGCACAGGCCCTACACCCAGTTATATATATAAAAATAACATTTCTTTATACAGTTTTGATTTGAAAACAGATGCCATTAAAATGTATTTTAAAGTGCAGGAAAGTTGTGAAACAGATTACAATTTGCAAGATGTATAGAACCGGGACCAGAATCAGGATGAGCTTGTAGTCCGTAAACCTAAAGCCTCTGGTAGGAACTGTGTGCAGTCTACTCTATACAAAGCATACAGAGGTCATTTCAATATAAATACATGGTAGGCATGTATTTATATTGTTATATAAGGTGACAACAAATAAACTGAGACATGAACATGTTGTTTTAGAACCCTTGCCTTGTGATGTGATTGCTGGAGGAGTGTCCCTCAATATCCTTTTAAAGCCAACCACTAACAACAAGAACAGATTTAGAAATGTCCTTACCAAGGATGTAATTACGCATCGTAATGCAACAGATTTTCCCTGTTATCTGAAATGCACACTTTCACCATAACCGTTTGTAGCTGGTAGCTCGGCTGAACTCCTTCATGTGTAGAGCCTGGAAATGTGACTCCGGAAATGTCAGGGATTATTGAAGAGGAAACAAAGGATCAATCCAAAACAAGCAAATTATATGACGGACATGTAGCGGTCAGAATCCACTGCAAAATCGCTCTCTGTGAGGATCATTACTGGTGCCCCACAGACCAAAGCAATGAAAAAAAGGAACGGAACTCGAGCTACAGGCTCTTTGCGCAGTAAGCAGAGACCTTCGATGTTAATATTCTCCTACGTGGCCTTATCATCCACCCTGATGTGCCACACCTTGGAGCCAATCCAGAGGTTGTCGACTCAAATGATAACCCTACCCATGGCCTGGTTAAGGTCAAGTGTCGTGTTGTGAAGGACATTGGAGAGGCATCACAAATTGAGTTTGTTGTGGGTCAAGTGAAACTAACGATAAAAACACATTTGCAAGGTGTCAGTTGCACATGCAGGCGTTCATGTTTCTCTAGGGAGAAAATAATTAGACAACAAAAAATGACACACTGGTGAGTGAAACCCTGCTGTTTATTGGAAATCAACTGAAATTCAACTTGTTAAACCAGTATTATAATTTGTTTTAATGCACTTGAGTAAGTGAACAGTTATATTTGATTGTAACTGAATTTATTCATGCATTGTGGTTCACTGTGTAATGTTTTGTAGATTTTTACAATTCTATTTAGATTATTAAGACGTGTTTTCTTCAGAACTTTATTTTGAGTCATTGAAAATGTGTTTTAGCAACATACCTATCGCAGGTTGTAAAGATGACAAGGCAGAACCAAGATGAAGGCCGAGGTGTCTGATGTTACTGACAGGACAGAAAAGCAGCCGATCATGGCTGCAGACAATGGAGAATAAAGCGGTCTCCCAGTACTTGACCTCCCCTTCAAGATCTAGAGCAGGGTTTCCCTCAAATAGGCTTTACCTGGATGGGCTGCTCAGGTATATGAAAAGCTGCAAAAGTATAGTGGCCAACCCATTTTATAATTTTTATTGCAGTGAACAACGCCATCCGCAATCGATAAACTAGTCACTCTAATCCCCTCACTCTGCCCCTCCCATAGGCTACCTGTTTGTTCAGCTATTGCAAGAAGGGTCTACTGATGAATGCACATGCTAAAGATAAGTAAGTTTATCATTTGTTTTCTCTTCTGGCAATGGCAGTTAGAAAAACAGACTAACTTTAGCTGAGGTCAGACATATCATTTAGAATTTACTCTGCAGATATGTGTATTTTAAAATATATTAAGAGAATACGGCATGAGGATTAGAGAAGCACAGCACCAGGTAATTTAGCCAACATTAGTATTAAATGGCAATAAATAAATGCATAAACATAAATAATTACATGTGAAATGACAATTTCAGTCAACAGGAAATGCAGAGACCCAAACTAGATTCAAGCTTGTTCTCAAGCCCAGGGGTCAGTCAGTGAAACTGCGGGTACAAGTAGTGATAGTGCTGACAGAGAGGCAATAGCAGTCCCAGTGTGGTAGAGGCAGGTATGACAGAGCAAATAAACATAGAAAGATTAAGTGCTCTGACCAACACTACGTTGTCTTACTCATCACATGTGGGTATATGGAGGGGAGGGGGGATCAATAAAATACATTATGTGAAATTAATGTAAATATTCAATAAATCTAAATATTGTTTTAAAGGTCAAACATATATATGTTGTTCGTCACATGTTGTATACCATTTTCTTGCCAGCAGGTAAAGCAGGCCCTTTTTTCACAAGTATATTTCAGACCTGTGGGAGAGACTGAACAGAACCTGAACAGATAAGGTAAGAAAACGTATCTAAACTGAAAGACGAGATCATCATTTGGAACGAAGATACAGCATGAAGAGATGAAGATACGCAACATACGAATGCAGCATGCCAATCTGGACAGCCCACAATTTAAAACACAAAAAACAAATTCAAGGTCAGTGAGTCAACACCTATGTCAGAAAAGCACTGAAACACAAATGCAAACGTTTTAAAGACACAAATACAAAAGTTTAAAAGACACAAATTCAAAACCCATAGGAGTTGATTCTCAAACCATCAGAAAACAAAGCAAATCCAGGAAACCAGCATGCAGAAGGAAACTGTAAAATCTGTCAGACAACTGTTCCTCAGAATGACTGCAGGGGAGATAAACACACTAACTCTGATGAAGGTTAAGAGAGAGAGGAGGAAACTGTCTGAATCTTTGCTCAACCTCCACAGGAAATACAGAGGCAGCCATCTAGAATTTATTCACAAAAACATATAAACCAGCCAAAGTACACTGAAGACACATGTTTCTTTGTTTGGGCCACATGTGTCAAACTCAAGGCCTGTGGGCCAAATGCGGCCCCTTGTAAATTTTGATCTGGCCCTACTATCAATTTAGGTTTCCTATACACTTTGGCCCGCCTAGTTGTAGCTGCAGAGAAATGAAAAAACTTGCTTCAAAGAAAAGATTTTGGGTGTCTGGAAAAAGGTCAATTTATATTGCTAAATAGCACGGCAACATAGATGCGTCACATGTAGGTCTGTGAAAAAAGGGTCCAGGTGTGTTCTGCTTGACTGCAAGGTTTTTTTGTATTTTTTATATTCATATTCATATGCATAATCAAACACTTTTTTTAATTAAATGTCCCACAAGGTTATTGTGAGTTGGCTTTATGTTACCCTACTTGTATAAATTGTATGTTATGAGACTATATATGGCATGCAACAATATAATCAAAGATATGTTATTTGTATTTTTTCAATTAAATAAAAGCCTGTCAATAACATGTACATTTCTGGCCCTTGATAGGATTCTCATTTCCCAATGTGGCCTTCAGTGAAATTGAGTTTGACATACCTGGTCTAGGCCATGGTTTACACAGTATATTACCCAGACATACTGTACAGTAGAACTGGAACTTCAATACTGTTTACCTGCCCCTCAGTTGTCAATAGTTATTAATCACATATTTTTCACAGCACAAACCCTGATTTTCAGTGGTGGAATGTAACTAAGTACATTTACTGTACTTATTACTTAAGTACTGTATTAATCATAACACATAAACTTCACTAACATTTTTACTCTTGGATGCCATATCAGAGTTTCTATTGGCCCAGTGCTAACATGGGTGGGAGTAATGCACATAATATTCTTATTTTATCGGTGCAAATGGTCCCTATCTGTAGATATACACATTATAATGACACAATACAACTTTATAGGAAATCTTTTCATGGACCATCTGTCAGAGAGAAATATTGGACTATAGATACTTAATTTATTTATATTTTGTATCAATATATAGGCCTAATATATTATTATAGATTAGGCCACCCAGCAATATATAAAGTAATTAAGATCAAATTTAAGATCAGCTCCATCTTAACCAGCTGCAACATTAAGTGATGAACACATGAATGAATCGTATCATAATTATAATTCAATAATAGCTATATTATTCTTAAATGGACCATATTCCATAATGAAAATGTTTACTTCTGGTACTTATATGCTTATACTTTTGTACTTTTACCTAAGTAGGATTTTGAATGCAGAACTTTGCTTTGAACAGAGTATTTTTGCATTGTAGTTTGCTATTTTTACTCAAGTAAAAAATGTGAGTATTTTTTCTACCACTACTGATTATTAGTTCCTGATCTGTTTGCACACAATGCCTTAAACACCCCCTGCAGTCCGCTGTCTCAGAGAAGTAAAAAACAACCACAAGCTTTCACTTTACACCAGCTTTAAGGCCGTGACACACCAAACAGACATTAAAGAACTAGTGGAGACGGAGTCGACTGTTGCGTCATCTCACGTTGACTGCGTCTTGGTCAAAAAGTTGCACTTGAACACACCGCAAAGACTACAGCCAACGGTAAACTTGCCAAGATCTAGTTATACTCTGTTTCCTGTTTTATTGTGTAGCGTTCACTCCCCTTGTGTCATGTCTAGTTGTACTTCCTGTCTGTGTGTTTTCCCTCCTTTTCTGTTGTGTATATATCCCTGTCTACCCCAGTGTGCCTGGTCGGATCGTCATTCACGTTACGCGGTGGTTACCTGCTGTGCTTCGCCGGGTCTACCCTGTGTATACCCCGTGTCTACCCCTGGTTGGTTTGTGTTTTCAGTTTTATTTGTTACTTTGTATTTTTGGATTCAGTTTTGTTTTATTGAAGGCTCCCTTTTTGTTACTATCTCCGTCTGTCTGCTCCCGCTGCTGCCGGACTGCTTAAGACCCCCCGTTCCGTTCCTGCTGTTGGGCCACAGCAGTCCATTGTTCCTGCTGCCGGACCGCTGCAGACCCTGCTGACTCTCAAGTGCCCAGCTGTCCCCCTACAACCTCTTGAGACCGTAGCTGTCCCCCTTCGCCTATCGCGATCCCTTCGCCCCTCGAGACCCCAGTGATCACTTCTCCTCTCGAGACCCCAGTGTTCCCCTCGCCTCTCAAGACCCCAGTCCCTGCGCTCCTCTCGAGACCACAGTCCCTGCGCTCCCTTCGCCTCTCGAGACCCCAGTCCCTGTGCTCCCTTCGCCTCTCGAGACCCCAGTGCTGTCTTCGACTCTCGAGACCCCAGCGCTCCCTTCGCATCTCGAGAACCCAGTTCCCGATTTCCTATGTCCCTATGAACCTGAGAGCTGTGTTGTCTGGAGCGTGGTGCTTCTGGTAGGGTCTCCTAAGGCAAATTGGTCTCAGACGAGGGGCCAGACTAAGTATGAATTAAAAACGACCTCATGAAAGATAGAGGAAAAGATGGAAAGACCCTGCCCGGAGGAAGCCCGGCGCCCCCATCTGGAGCCAGGCCCAGAGGGAGGGCCCGACAGCAAGCGAATGGTGGCTTGACCACTTGACTACTCACTGGAAGAACCGCTGGGGTCAGGTGCGCTGTCACACGGGTGGCAGTGATGATCAGGGACCTCGATGGACCAGACCCGGGCAGCAGAGGCTGGCTCTGGGGATGTGGAACGTGGGGGAAGTAGCCGGAACTTTGTGCGTGAGGTGGAGTGCTACCAGTTGGATCTGGTGGGGCAGTTCTGAAACTGTATTCCTGGATAGGGGTTGGACTCTATTCTTCTCTGAAGTTACCCAAGGTGTGAGGCGTCGGACAGGTGTGGGGACAATCATAAGTCCGCCGTTATGTTGGAGTTTACCCTGGTGGACGAGAGGGTCGTCTACCTACGCCTACGGGTTATGGGGAGGAAACTCTGACTGTTATCTTTGCTTATGCACCGAACAGCAGCTCGGAGTATTCGGCCTTCTTGGAGACCCTGAATGAAGTCCTCCATGGGGCCCCAGTCGGGGACGTAATTGTAATGTGGGTAACAATTGAGACACCTGGAGAGGGGTGATTGGGAGGAATGGCATCCTTGATCTATATCTAGTCGTTCGTTGTTGGAGTTCTGTGCTAGTCATGGAATAGCCATTACAAACACCACATTCGAACATCAGGATGCTCATAAGTGTACGTGGATACTAGAGCACGCCAGGCCAATGGTCAATGATCAATTTTGTGATTGTATCTTCCGACCTGAGGCCACATGTTTTGGACACTCGGGTGAAGAGAGGGGCGGAGCTTTCAACTGATCACCATCTGGTGGTGAGTTGGATCAAGGGGTGTGGGAAGACTCTGGATAGACCTGGTAAGTCAAAACGGGTAGTGTGGGTGAACTGGGAATGTCTGGAAGAAACCCCTGTCCGGGAAATCTTCAACTCACATTTCAACTCACTCCGGCATAGGTTTTCAGGCATCCCTGTGGTGTTGGGGGCATTGAACCTGAGTGGGCGATGTTCAAAGCCTCCATTGCTGAAGCTGTGGTGAAGAGCTGTGGTCTCAAGGTCTTAGGTGTCTCAGGTATGATAGAGGCAGAGCTGGAAGCTGATGGGGGATCATCGTCAATTTCCCTGATGGAAGTCACTGAGGTAGTCAAACAATTCCACAGTTGCAAAGCAGCAGGGGTTGATGAGATCCGGCCAGAAATGCTGAAGACCTTTGGTGTGGAGGGGCTGCCTTAGTTGACACGCCACATCAACATTGCGTGGAAGTCTGGGACAGTGCCTAGGGGTTGGCATACCACCCAGGGTGGTTCCCCTGTTCAAAAAGGGGGCCAGATAGTGTGTGCCAATTATCATTAAGGTGTACCACTTCTCAGCTTCCCTGGTAAAGTCTACTCCAATGTGCTGGAAAGGAGGGTTCGGCCGATAGTTGGAATCTCGGATTGAAGAGGAACAATGCGGATTCCGTCCTGGCCGTGAACAATAGACCAACTCTTCCCTCTCGTGGGAGGTGCTGCGCGAGTATGTGGTGGAGGGGGGGGGTCACTTTTGAGGGCCATCTACTGTACGCCAAAAGCAAGAGTTGTGTCCGGATACTCGGCAGTAAGTCAGACTCGTTTCCAGTGGGTGCTGGCCTCCGCAGGGCTGCGCTTTATCACCAATCCTGTTTGTGATATTCAGGGACAGGATATCTAGGCGTAGTCGTGGAGGAGAGGGGTTGCAGTTTGGTGGCCTGAGCATCTCATTGCTGCTCTTTGTAGATGATGTGGTCCTGATGGCATCATCGGTCTGTGACCTTCAGCAATCACTGGATCGGTTTGCAGCCGAGTGTGAAGCGGTTGGGATGAGGATCAGCACCTCAAAATCTGAGGCCATGGCTCTCAGCAGGAAACCGGTGGATTGCGTACTTCTGGTAGGGAATGAGTCCTTACCCAAAGGGAAGTAGTTTAAGCACCTTGGGGTCTTGTACACGAGTGAGGTGACGATGGAGTGAGAGATTGGCCGGAGAATCGGAGCAGTGGGGGCGGTATTGCATTCACTTTACCGTACCGTCGTGATGAAAAGAGAGCTGAGCCAGAAGGCAAAGCTGTCGATCCACCGGTCGATGTTCGTTCCTACCCTCACCTATGGTCATGGAGGCTGGGTCATCGCGGGTACACGCGGCCAAAATGAGTTTTCTCAGATAGGTGGCTTAGAGATAAGGTGAGAAGCTTGGTCATCCGTGAGAGAATCAGAGTAGAGCGGCTGCCCCTTTGCGTTGAAAGGAGCCAGTTGAGGTGGTTCGGGCATCTAGTAAGGATGCCACCTGGGAGCCTCACTAGGTGGGTGTTCAAGGCACGTCCAGCCGGGAGGAGACCCTGGGTAAGACCCAGGTCTCGGTGGAGAGATTATAGCTCTTCACTGGCCTGGGAACGCCTCGGAATTCCCCAGTCAGAGCTGGCGGGATGTGGCCTGGAAAAGGGAAGTTTGGGGTTCCCTACTGGAGCTGCTTCCCCCGCGACCTGACCCCAGATAAGCGGTAGGCGATGGATGGATGGATGATATTAATCATTACAAATATAGCAAGTTTTTAAAAGGTTTACTTTGCAAGCCAAAATATGTTTCGAGCCATAAGTTGATTTCGCACTTATTTTTTAGTATATAGAATTTTTTTCCAACCAGTATTGCTTTTATTTTTAATGCAGTCCTTTTAAATAATGCATTGTTAGAGCTTTCATGGACATAATTAAAATGTATATAAATATGATATGTTGATCATTTTAGCTTCACCTTCAAGTTTGGCATTATAATGCGTTTTGAGATTTTATAGTTGCTATGGTTATTGACGCTGATATTTTTGAAACCACGTAACGTGTATGTTTTAATCATTTGTTTATACGTAGTATCCTGATTATGAACGAATGAAAGAATTAACTTTATTTATAGAGCACCTTTCATTCACAGAATGCAACACAAAGTGCTTTCCACTTCAGCGACAAACACTAAAAACACAAGTTTGAAAACCATACACATCCACAAGGGGGAAGGGAGAATATACTTATGAGGCTTAACCCGGTTTTTTCCATATTCAGGATATGATGTTAAATGGAGCACAGAGAAATCGGGTTATTCATATCCTGTATACATGATAAATAATAAAATCCTGGTTACTGAATATTACTGCATGCTATTTACACATGATGTTTGCAAAAAGGAACCGGCAATGGAAGATGATGATCTACAAACTGAAAACTATACTGTCCATTAATATTAATTAATTTTACTGCAGATTTCCTCTCTGTTACAACCAACAGCTGTCAGCGTGCATCTTCCCTCTCTCTCTTTATTCTTCTTGCTGCCGCCACAGATTATTTTTAAAGGGTTTAAAGAGTTTTCACTATGTCCATTTGAAAATGTTTCATCATTATGTAATTTTGTTGAATAATGCATTATTAGAGCTTTCATAGACAAAATAAGAGGTATTATCAGAGAGTAACTAGACTCGTCTCGCTGTTTAATGCATAAAAAAAACAATCTGTATCGGTGTTTCATAAAAAAAGCTACAAGCACATTTCCGTACTTAAAATAATACGTAATAATGATGATTATTTCATCTGCAGTAAACTGCGTGAACTTTCATCACTGATCCACCTGGTGGAAAGATAAACCATTGCAACTGATTTCCACATAATACGCCAAAGGTGTGTTTCACTACGTCAGCCGCAGGGATTTCTTTTCAGACAAGGAATTGTCGATGACCCAGCAGGGATCCCTCACAGAGCTGCCAAGGAACAATCTAGGAGGGAGGGGACATTCTAGGTGGCTGTATCTGTCAAAAATACTACTGACTCCTCATTAATTTTCTTTCATCTGATTTTTGCTTCTTGTATCATTAACTCCCATGTCATTTCAGATTCAGTCTCCTGCCCTGCAATCACCTCATTCCCTTCACCTGGGTTTCCCCGCCCATCTCCTCACCTGAAGCGCATTCCCTCATCAGCCCCTCAGCATTTATACCAGCTCACTTGCCTTTGGTCCCTGCCAGATTGTCTTGTGTTTTTGCCAAGAGCTCCACCATTTCCTGTTTGTTTTTGCTTGCATTACTGATTGGATTTTGGATTATCTGCCTGCTCCTTGTTGGATTTGTTTGCCTTTTGATTGATCTCCCGGTTTTGACCTTGCCTGTTTTTTGACAAAGTAAACTTCCCATCACACAACCTGTCCGTATCCGTGTCGTGCTTTTGGGTTCCACCTATTTGTACCTGAGACATTTACAGTGCGTCCTCATAGTATCTGTATGTATCAGAGCACTAACATATTTATTATGCTTTCTTATGCCATCAGAGACCATTTTGGGTGGTTCCACCAAATAAGAGACGTGCCAATGTAAGACCCATGAATACGTGCAGTTCATGGCTGACAAATTATACATGTGTGGCATTTCGGAGTCCAGAAACTTAGAGGAAATGTCTTACAGCACTGTCTGCAGCACCTCCAAGACATGATTATGGTGCTTCTGTGGGCTGCAAATTCTTTGTACCCAATAAAAAGAATAGTGTTTTACCTCATAATTAACTTGTTATCCATTAATAGCCATAAAATCGACATGTATATCTTTAATTTTGTGGTCCAAATGCCACATTTACCTTGCTGTTGAAAACCTCATCAAATATAATGTGAATTCTGTCCCACAGAGACCATTGTTTGTTTTTTGAATGGCAATGTAGTTTAGTGTATCAAACCCATCCCAAACAAGTGTATAAAGTCTGAGTTCGAGTAAAATGTTTTCTACAGAACCACCCACACTCTTTAATATTATATGCCAGATCAGATTTGACCCAGAACATTGCCGATAATATTTTAACGACCTTCAACATCAAATAAAATGGTAACCATTGGTTCTGTTATGTTCATATAGCTGATAATTAAAGGATGACTTAAACTTTGAACAGGTCAAATTTGACCTGAACACAATCGGAGGGTTAATATGTGTTAACGGAAAGAACAACCCTGGGAACATAGATATGCCCCCCCCCCCCCCCAAAAAAAAGGGGCATCTGTATAAATGTAATGCTACGTTATTGTACTTTTTGCAAATCTGGTAGTTAGATATCTTGTCTCCAGTTTGTTTGGCAGTTTAAATATAGAGTAACTAATATTCCCGTACAATAGGACACAGATATGACTCTGTGGAGAACATACTGTGCTCACCTTTGCCTGTGGAGAGCTTAACATGATTTTTCTCCTTAAGCATATTGCACCCTGCTACTGGTAAACACTGCTTCTTGGAGATGATGAGATGAAACTCGGATAGGTAAAAGTCAAAGAGAAGTGGAAAGGAATTAATTAGTTGAGATTTGACATTAATATCACTTTAATTTCCAGACATCTGAGGAGTGTTCAAACAGGGTGTGAGCAGAATCGCAAGTAACATCTTGAACATTTAGTTTTTCAGTCTGACAGGCCTTGAGCCGAAAAATAACTTTCATCCAGCAAATGTCGAAGGTTGACAGCATCTTCCTCAGCGTTTGACAGGAGGTTAGTGTTATATGAAGCACAAATGCCCCAAATCCTCAACAAAATATTTGTGATCTCTCTTCTAGCTCTCCTGGTGGGTAAAAAGGCTTCTGGCATTTCACATTCTCTGTGAGATATTTTGAATAATAGCAACACTCTCCACCATCCTGTGGCCATCTGTTCACAGAGCCAAAGAAACAGGTTCCTCTCTGTCCAGGGGGTAAATGCCATTCAATATCAGTTATGATCAAAGAGTTGCAGTCTGATTCTGGGCCTCTTGGGTGACCATGTGCTGGTAATTACATGGAAACTCTGGCCTTAGGGCTTTCAGCTGAGACAACAACCATAGGATGGAGGGGCTATGAGGATCGGAGAGAAAGAACATGCACATAAGATCCTCTGAAATGAGATTTGCCTTTCCAAATCTTGTGTTATTATTAAAAACCTCATGTAAAAGTACTCACAATATTATACATGCCACTATAGGAGACATGTGTCTTCTCTTTTAGGTAGTTCTATTGTTGCACTAATGTAAGTAGGATAGATGAAAGATGTGAGTCTTTTACCCTTCTGTAGCAATTTGGATTGGTGAATTCCTGCACTGCTAGTTTCTGCTATTAGCTTAGGGAGAATGCAAATAGCCACTTCTCCTCCGATACATATTGAGTCACCAGCTGCTTCTTTTGATCTGCTGGCAAGGAGCTTCACCACGAAACATATGCGCTGGTTCGTGTCCCTCAGATCCCACAACCCTCTGCACAAGCATTGCAACCGGGAGCGTAATTGTGTTCCCAGGGACCTACGTTTACCAGATCAATATTCTGTTGACCCTCCTAGTATATTCGGGTCATAAACTTGACCTGTTTCAAGTTAAAATATTTCATGAATATTATCCAGGTTTTTTTGGGGAAAAAATGAAACAAATCGGTGGTGTTCCAGGTCAAATCTGACCGCGAAGAGAATATTAAAGAGGATGGATGGTTCCATGGAGAAAATTCACCTAAAATCTAATTCAGACGTCTCTTAGTAAGCAGAAGCTAGAAATCAAGCACTTCTATGATGTGTGGCACGTTGACAAAAGTACATTAGCAATTTGTTTAGTACATTTTTTATGTACATAATAATTAACCCTCTCTGGGAACCATCACCTTATCGTGGTGGAGAGGTTTGTGTGTCCCTATGAACCTGAGAGCTGTGTTGTCTGGAGCCTAGTGCTCCTGGTAGGGTCTCCCAAGGCAAATTGGTCTCAGGTGAGGGGCCAGACTAAGAATGGTTCAAAAATGACTTCATGAAAGAAAGGAAAAGGAAAGGAGAGACCCTACCCGGAGGAAGCCCGGGGCCCCCGTCTGGAGCCAGGCCCAGAGGGAGGGCCCGACAGCGAGCGCCTGGTGGCCGGGTTTGCCACGGAGCCCGGTCGGGCACAGCCCGAAGAAGCTACGTGGTGCCTCCTATCCATCCATCCTGTGAGCCCACCACTCATGGGAAAAACCGCTGGGGTCGGGTGCGCTGTCACATGGGTGGCAGTGATGGTCAGGGACCTCGACGGACCAGACCCGGGCAGCAGAGGCTGGCTCTGGGGACGTGGAACGTCACCCCTCTGTGGGGGAGCCGAAACTAGTGCGGGAGGTGGATCGCTACCAGTTGGATCTGGTGGGGCTTACCTCCACGCACAGTCTTGGCTCTGGAACCGTACTCCTGGATAGGGGTTGGACTCTATTCTTCTCCGGAGTTGCCCAAGGTGTGAGGCGTCGGGCCGGGGTGGGGATACTCACAAGCCCCCGGCTGAGCGCCGCTACGTTGGAGTTTATCCCGGTGGACGAGAGGGTCGCCTCCCTACGCCTTCGGGTTATGGGGGGGAAAACTCTGACTGTTGTTTGTGCCTATGCCCCAAACCGCAGTTCTGAGTATTCGGCCTTCTTGGAGACCCTGAATGGAGCCCTGCAGGGGGCTCCAGTAGGGGACTCCGTAGTCTTGCTGGGAGACTTCAACGCACACGTGGGAAACGATGGAGACACCTGGAGAGGCGTGATTGGGAGGAAGGGCCTCCCTGATCTAAACCCGAACGGTCGTTTGTTGTTGGACTTCTGTGCTAGCCATGGAATGGCCATAACAAACACCATGTTCGAACATAAGGATGCTCATAAGTGCACGTGGTACCAGAGCACCCTAGGCCAAAGGTCAATGATCGATTTCGTAATCGTATCATCTGACCTGAGGCCGCATGTTTTGGACACTCGGGTGAAGAGAGGGGCGGAGCTGTCGACTGATCACCATCTGGTGGTGAGTTGGATCAAGGGGTGGGGGAAGACTCTGGACAGACCTGGTAAACCCAAACGGGTAGTGCGGGTGAACTGGGAACGTGTAGAGGAAGCCCCTGTCCTGTGGATCTTTAACTCACACCTTTTCAGCCATCCCTGTGGAGGTTGGGGGCATTGAACCTGAGTGGGCGATGTTCAAAACCTCTATTGCTGAAGCTGCAGTGATGAGCTGTGGTCTCAAGGTCTTAGGTGCCTCAAGGGGCGGTAACCCTCGAACACCGTGGTGGACCCCGGTGGTCAGGGAAGCCGTCCGACTGAAGAAGGAGTCCTTCCGGGTTATGTTATCCGGGAGGACTCCGGAAACAGTTGCAGGGTATCGAAGGACTAGAAGGGCGGCAGCTTCTGCCGTGTCAGAGGCAAAGCAGCGGGTGTGGGAGAAGTTCGGAGAAGCTATGGAGAAGGACTTTCGGTCGGCACCAAGGTGCTTCTGGAAAACCATCCGGCACCTCAGGAGGGGGAAGCGAGGAACCATCCAAGCTGTGTACAGCAAGGGTGGGACCCTGCTGACTTCAACTGAGAAGGTTATCGGCCGGTGGAAGGAGCACTTTGAGGAACTCCTGAATCCGACTAACACGCCCTCTATGGTTGAGGCAGAGCTGGAAGCTGATGGGGGATCATCGTCAATTTCCCTGATGGAAGTCACTGAGGTAGTCAAACAACTCCACAGTGGCAAAGCCGCAGGGGTTGATGAGATCCGTCCAGAAATGCTGAAGGCTTTGGGTGTTGAGGGGCTGTCTTGGTTGACACGCCTCGTCAACATTGCGTGGAAGTCTGGGACAGTGCCTAGGGGTTGGCAGACCGGGGTGGTGGTTCCCCTATTTAAAAAGGGGGACCAGAGAATGTGTGCCAACTACAGGGGTATCACACTTCTCAGCCTCCCTGGTAAAGTCTACTCCAAGGTACTGGAAAGGAGGGTTCGGCCGGATAGTCGAACCTCTGATTGAAGAGGAACAATGCGGATTCCGTCCTGGTCGTGGAACAACGGACCAACTCTTCACTCTCGCAAGGATCCTGGAGGGGGCCTGGGAGTACGCCCATCCGGTCTACATGTGTTTTGTGGATCTGGAGAAGGCGTATGACCGGGTGCCCGGGGTGATACTGTGGGAGGTGCTGCGGGAGTATGGGGTGAGGGGGTCACTTTTGAGGGCCATCCAATCCCTGTACGCCCAAAGCGAGAGTTGTGTCCGGATACTCGGCAGTAAGTCGGACTCGTTTCCCGTGAATGTTGGCCTCCGCCAGGGCTGCGCTTTATCACCAATCCTGTTCGTGATTTTCATGGATAGGATATCGAGGCGTAGTCGTGGAGGAGAGGGGTTGCAGTTCGGTGACCTGAGGATCTCATCGCTGCTCTTTGTAGATGATGTGGTCCTTATAGCATCATCGGTCTGTGACCTTCAACAGTCACTGGATCGGTTCACAGCCGAGTGTGAAGCGATTGGGATGAGGATCAGCACCTCCAAATCTGAGGCCATGGCTCTCAGCAGGAAACCGGTGGATTGCCTACTCCGGGTAGGGACCGCACCGACTTTACCGCACCGTTGTGACGAAAAGAGAGCTGAGCCAGAAGGCAAAGCTCTCAATCTACCGGTCGATCTTCGTTCCTACCCTCACCTATGGTCATGAAGGCTGGGTCATGACCGAAAGAACGAGATCACTGGTACAAGCGGCCGAAATGGGTTTTCTCAGACGGGTGGCTGGCGTCTCCCTTAGAGATAGGGTGAGAAGCTCAGCCATCCGTGAGAGACTCGGAGTAGAGCCGCTGCTCCTTTACGTTGAAAGGAGCCAGTTGAGGTGGTTCGGGCATCTAGTAAGGATGCCACCTGGGCGCCTCCCTAGGGAGGTGTTCCAGGCACGTCCAGCTGGGAGGAGACCCCGGGGAAGACCCAGGACTCGGTGGAGAGATTATATCTCCTCACTGGCCTGGGAACGCCTCAGGATCCCCCAGTCGGAGCTGGAGGATGTGGCCCGGAGAAGGGAAGATTGGGGTTCCTTACTGGAGCTGCTGCCCCCGCGACCCGATTCCGGATAAGCGGTAGACGATGGATGGATGGATGGATAATAATTAACACATAGCTGCTGTTCTAGCCTGTGACTCTTATTTTATCTCAAAGAAGCTAAAGGGATTGTGGCAAGGTGAAAATGTGGCAGAAAAGTATAATTAATCATATGCACTGTTCTGTCACCAACTCCTGCCACAGGACAGGAGACTGTTGCAAAGTGGACATCTCTGATAAATCACTTCCAGGAGGTCCACAGCCACAGTAACATCTTGTTTCCACAATGTCAGCATGCTGCACTTGACTACACTACACAAGACTGCCGTTCAGTCATCAAATTGGTTCAGGTGTGGTAAGTTTGCATACATCTTTATACATTATTTAAATCAGAAAAACAATTTTAGGACTTTCCATTTGGTAACACAGTGCTGTATTCATCACTGACCTAGCCTATGTACTTTTCATTTATTGCATACTTTATACTTATTACTGTAGGAATATTTTACATTTTCTGGGTTCAGCTCATGTTAACATGATGAATGCTAAACTGAAAACAGCTTTCTAAAAAGCAAGGAGGGAAAGTACTATAGTAGTAAACAAGAAACAAACATGGTAAATATGTTTAATTATTTTTATTTGGTAACTTCAAACATACATATATTAAATATTTAGAATTGTGCAAAGATAGTAAGAGTTCAATAGTTACATCAAAAAAGGATCATGATCATATTCCAGAGAACGAAGAGGTGGCAGAGTTGCCAACTTGCCAACTTTCTCGCTAAATCTTGCAACTTTCCAAATCTCTTGGCGATTTTCTTTTGTCAAAAGCTACTAGCGACAAATCTAGTAACTTTTTATTTTGCGAAGTGATGGCCTATTTCAATGGTAAAACAAAACAAAAAACAAGAATCAAAGAAGAAAGTTAATTTGTATTTCTAAACATATTTAGGGTGTTTTTTACACACTTTGTGTCTCTCCCACGACTTCATTCCTCTCTCCTACAACGTTCATTACAATTACATGCAAATGGTCAATTATGCAAATTAGGGGTTGACGTCATTTAGCGACTTCTAGCTACTTTTAGGACAGCCAATAGCTACTTTCCTTACTGAGGAGTTGGCAACACTGAGAGGTGGAGATGCCCCAACTGGCTTGTAAATAATAAAGGCATGGTCTCCTCATCCTCACCACACCCCCGACTCACCACCGGGGTGTGGAGTGGGCTGCTGTCTGCTAGTTTTATTTCCCCAAACATAGTTCCCCCATCTTTCCTTTTCTCTACTCCTCCCACTGTTTTCACTGTATTTTTTTTTTCTAAGCAGTGTTATTGCACCTGCGTTTGCCTTTTTCTTGTGCTAGATTTCTCCTTTCTCCTAGCTTGTTCATTGGATTAAATTCAAAGTGGCAAAAACGACTCCCACCCTCGCCTCGTTCTCACGGTCGGCTGGAAGGCCACTAGAGCAGTCGGCAGCACTGGGGTACGGACAGAGCTTAAGATAGCAGTTCACCTAGTTTGTATTCAGCCACTGCACCTAGGGGTCTAATCATGGGGGACTTCAACATTGATGTAGCCCACTGTGACACACATATGGATAAAGCACACTACAGGTAGATGCTATGTGTGAAGATTATAAGATGGCCGTGTTATTTTGAACGGCTTTCACAGTTTCAGCACTTTGGTGTCATTTAGCACATGTTTGCTCTACTGTTAATAGTAAGCTTCTTCTTTTTTAATAACTGAAGAATGTAATTAAGATTTTATGGGCCCAGTAGTAGAGTTGAACTGCACAGTGTATCTTTAAACAAATAATAATTATAGCAGAGCAGAGCATTTTTACATACTTTAAAATGTTTCTGGAGGGGGACTTTTAAGTTATTAAAGGTCTAATGTGTGATTCTGAGCCACCTGCTTCAAAGACATAGGGGGCAGTATTTCACCTCTACTACTGGGTTCATACAATCTAAATTCATCAATCATCAAAACCATCAGTTATTCAAAAACAACTATAGCATGTTAACCTGTTTATATTTTAGTTGTAGTAGTTTGTCATTATATTTTATTCATATAGTATTCTAAGTTTTAGAGTATTATAATGTATTCTTTATATTGTATTCTACAGCTATATCTCACTCTTCTAGTGTTGATATATTTGCTGTGTATTTTTGACACCTGTGTAAGCCTGTCTGTCCGTCTGTCCGTCCGTCTGTCTGTCTGTCTGTCTGTCTGTCAGTCAGTTCATTAGAGCAGACTGCTGAAACCCTGAGTGTCGGTCTAAATATCTCTGCTATCTTATAATCTTCACGTGGAGTTTATATATCCGTGTGTTTACTGTCATATTGGGGGCTGAAGGGTCCTTGATACGTTACGCTTTGATAGTTTGCATGTTGGCTTGGGTCTGGGCAGCAGAGACGAGAGAATGAATTGTGTTTTTGTTTCCTCCTTAGTGCTGACATAGCCTCGGGGTTGGACGATACTGTGGGGAGTCTGCTAAATCAGTGCTACCTGCCATAGCAGCAATTATCTGCGTATAACTGTGCCTCAAAGGAGCGCTAGCATGGATGTAGACTCTCGGTCTAGTTACTTTATGAGCATGGCAACATTTAGAGGAATTAATGCAGCCATGTTTTAGCCAAAGACCTAGTCCAGCATGCCATGTGTTACCTATGGAAGTCGATCCAAGACTCACATTAAATGGCACATTGGTCATTTTCTTATTTTGTTGAGAATTTCCTTTTTTGTCTCTGATAAATACCCAAAGTAATTAACCTTTAAATGATCATGCATAAGCAGCCCTGAATCTCCCAAATTAATCATAGCAATGGGATTTTCTTCTTCTGTGATGCCGGCTCATTTTGTGATAGTTTGTCTTTGTGAAATGTCCTCAGACATGCCCTTTTTCACTTGCAAATAATTGTCTGAGTGTCAGACTCTATCTATTGCTTGTCTTATATAAAACACTCCCTCTTTGTATGTATATGACTATAAACTCCATTTTATTTCAACTTTAGATAGACTTTGTGAACTTTACATTCCACCTACAACTTGTTTTGAGGTATACACCAAACTAAAATCCCCAGACCAGGCTGTGAGTTTAAGCACGGAACAAAACAAGTATGCCCAACTGAAGTGTTAACAATACCCTGACCTGTTTCAGACCTGAGTTTTTACTTTACTTGGCAAATGGACTCAAACTAATGAGAGGCCAAGTCATTACATTGGCCACTGCCAGAATAATGTTAATGAGAGTTTTGAGGAATGTCGAGCAATGTAGGCCAGATGCAGCAAAAAGGAATGGCATTATGAAAAAGAGACAGGCAGATGTCGAGAAAAGTAATATTATTCAGTATAGAAAAAATAAATGTGGCTTCCTGTGGACAGGTTTTGTTATTCTGAGATTAGTGCATCACCCCAGGGCAGGACATGTCCTCTCTGTCAGTCTGCTGGATGTGTTACGATAATGGAATCTACCCTGAGTGAAAATAACACAGCTGAACGTGTCTAACAGAGAGGTAAAAAATATTTTTTTTAAAGGATCACTAGCTAATATTTCCACCCAAAGGGGCATTTGTAATGATGTGGACATAAAAAAGGAATGTGCCTTGGGAGATGATAGATTGTGCTTTACTGAGCCATATGTTGTATAATGTCAGTATAAAATGCAATCTCAGTTAATCACTTTTATAAACCTATTAATGAAGTTAGAAATGAATTAAATTACACGCTGACATCTGCTGCAGGTGTCCCAGATCTCTCTTTTTTTTTGTACCACTAAATACATTTGTCCAACTGAAATGTGCTCCTATTTACACACTAAAAAAATTAATGTTTTACTATACTTTAATAGAAAACTGGGTTTCAGTGTTTCACCTAAAATAGTTTCCTTTTTTAACTTCTCGACTAAGTAAAAAGAAAACAAAATTGCTCGATGTGTCACTTCTCTTTTCAGCATTTATTTTCAATTCTGCTTTCCCAAACACCTTCAAATACTTCCATTCATTTCTGAGCAACACAAAACAGTGGCGGTATTCACGTTGTAATGAGATTATGCACTCTCCAAAAAGTGTTTCTCTTGTCCACCATTGAATTAATTTGACGGCATCTCAAGACTGAAGGACCATTTAACAAATCCTCTTTTGATTCTAAGTGGCTCTTTAATGCAATGGTCCCTTCTTGGCGCAGCCATTTTCAATTAATCCTTCTGCATTATGCATGATTACATTAAACAATCCAATAAATTGATATGGAGTCTCTGGCTACGGAAGGACTCTGTTAATGGATATAAAATAGAGTTACACCACTCCCGTATGATTCACTAGGTCTGGGTGACACTTTTATTTTAGTTGGCCATTTCACTACACATCTCCACCTTTTATGTTTGTGTCCATTATGACTTAATAGTGGAACAATTATTATAGAATGCCTTAGAGCCGGATGAATACTATTAACACCCTCCATATCAATCAGGTCATGCAGTTGTTGTCCCAGAGTATTGACTTGCATTAAGGAAAATTAAACAGTGAACTGATACTACTATTTTTATCGAGATAATAGCTGCATATTTCAAATGCTGATTCATCCACTACAAATGTATCCCTAAAGTAGTTATGAGGCAGAGCCAGGAGGCTGTATAAAGAACAGGAGGACGCTAAACAGAGGACTGTAGAAAGATCTAAGAATAGCATGGGGTCTCTGACTCCTGTGATAAGGGTTTTACATATGTCACTATTACTGGACAATCCAAACCTATAAATGATTGCTCCCGGCCAATAAATATTCCAGCACATAACCACCTAAAAACCACATTGTTTTTTATTTATTTTTTTGTTTTTGTACAGATTAAACAAACAAATGATAACCTGTTAAGTCGTGAGCTTTAGCCAAGTTGTTTAGTTTGTACAGAGCCTCTCTTTATGCTAAGCTAAGCTAACTGCTTGTAGTTTTATATTTATCAGATAGAGGAAATTTTTATCTTCATCTAACTCTAGCGTAAAGTTAATAAATCGATTTCCCAAAATGTCACACTTTTCCTTCAAAGAGTTGGACCTCCGGCTACTGAAATAGTTTAAAGCGAAACACAAATAACACATGGATGCCCTCTACAGTGGGGAGATGTAATTTGAAACTATCTTCACACTACAACAGAGACATCAGAGCAACCGGAGTTCTGCTTTATACATTTAGTCTCATTGATAGCTTTTATTTAGTCGAATGCAAATGTCCTCATTCGTCACGGGGCTAGTGCGCTTCGTATTAATTGCATTGTTATACTTTTCCATAATAATCTTTGTGACTCCTGCATTTTTTGGATATGTTCTACTCCTTCCGTCGTCTGAGATTGTATGTAAAGGCTTCATGAAAAATATTTGACATTGTTTTTTGTTTTACTTAAGTTTCACAGCTGGAGCTGTAAAATGAAACCAACACAGATGTGCCTAAAACCGCAGTTCATCGAATGGCCACTTGAGGCTGGCTCCAAAAGCGAGTCAATCCCCGCAGACCCCATGTTAAAATGCCCAATTTAAAACCAGAGCTCATTTCCATGTTCATGACAACTGTATGGTGGGTGAATTTTAACAGATGTCACAATAAAAATTCAAACTGCAATATATATTTCTTTATTATAATTCCTTGTTTATTATGTAGCTGTGTTGTTTCTGTTTTGCTGATTGTGTTCTTGTGAATGCTTCTTGTTCTCAGGTCTCTCTTGGAAAAGATATCTTAATCTCAATGAGACTGTCAGATTAAATAAAGATCAAATAAACTAAATTATTTTAATAGTTCTTCCAGTTATTTGAATTATGTTATTAAACAACTGCCTGGATATCATCAGTTTTATGACTTACTCTTCTCTATGTAATATTTGGAAATATCACATATACATATTTCTTTGTAAAATTATTAGCATTATGTTAACAGAAAGATGCAGAGAAGGATAATAAAATACAAACAGTGCATGCCAACAACTGTGTGGAAACTTGACTACCACAAAGTGTCTCCTCCAGGCCGTCATCATGAGTGGCCTGCTGTCTCTCCTCTCATTATACTCCCCCTGTCTCTCTGCCTATACCTACTCCCTCCCGCTCCTACCACTCTCTGTCTCCTCCTCTAGGATTGTCACCATCCTCTATTTTTGCACATGGGCTATTAGGGCCTCATAACTGTCAAGAAACCTGTGGCTTGCCTGGAGCCTTATATACTGCAGTAACCCTCGTGGTGAAGCTAACTCAGTTCGTGCTGCTTTGAAGTTTTACTGAGGCATAAATATTGAGGCAAAGTCAGTCATATCATGCATAAACAAAAAAATATACTGCAAGGGATACTCAGCAGAAATTGAAAAATACATCTTGCTTACATCTGCTTCCAAGCAGACTCTGTTTAGCGTCTTTTGTGGCGTGAAAGTAAAGGAAGCACAGGATATTATGATAGCAGATATGTGATTTTAGCATGTAGCACAGTGGTTAGAGCAAATGGTATATAACCGCAACAACCTGAGTTCGATTCCGGCCTTGGCACTTTTCTTGTATGTTAAACCTTCCTCTGTCTCTCTCTCTCTCTCCTCTATCTCTATCCTCTATGAAATAAAGGTGAAAATCCCAAAAATAAATCCTAATTATTATTATTTTTATAAGCTAAAACTTCCCTGATTAATTGTTCAGAAGCTCTAAGAACTGCTGTGCCTGTATCTGACTCTGTTACTTTGTCAGTTCATTAAGTACATTAAAAGGTGTGTGACAACGATCCTACAGTAATAAGCCCTGAATCATTACTGTAGGCCTCAAGAAGTCTCCTTTTTGTCCTGTCTCTACCTCTTATCCATTATTCATAACATGCAGTTGATTTGCAGTCTAATAATAATGCTTATATCAGTGTTTTTCTTTGTGAGCTCTTTGACGCCAAAGAACATATATATATATATATATATATATACATATCAGAAGCATTATAGTGCTGCATAAACTTCTGTCAGAATTAGATTTCCCCACGTGAGTCCTGATAATGCAGAATGACTAAAGAAAAGCATAGCATACCGTACATTGCATTTCACTGTAAATGTGCTGTTTCTTATGTAAAGGTGATATTGTGTGGCAGACCATATAAACAGTTATAAAAACATAACTATAACAAATACATCTTTTCAAAAGTTCAATGCAAAAAACTACTTCATGCGCACACTTTTCTTTACCTTTCATACACCACTCTCTCTTATGCTAAGCTAACCCCTTAATGCTCATTATTCTCTTTCCTGCTTTATTATTCAATTAGCCAACTGAAGTTAGGTTTTAATCATTAATCAGTGAGCATAATTAATCTATCTCATTCGTCTCATCTAATCACTAACCTGTGCACTCTTTATAGAAACAGTAAGTTTTTTTGCAACCATAAATTAATGCTCTATATTAATATTAAAGGGGTACAGAGTACCCACATCTTTAAATATCCATGTGTAAAATCTTTTTTGTTTTTTATCACATCAAATCAAAAACAGACATTAAGTTTACAAAATCTTACAGCTCCAACAAATGTAAATAACAACCTTATTTTATATGCTGCGTTGATAGACTCAAATCCAACTCATACTATATCCATATTAATTTGTCTCTATGCACAGCCAAAAAGGGCCACTTCTATGCTCACACTGATCAATTCTAGATTGGTATTGTCCATTGACAATTCCAAAAAAGTTGGCAAGGTCTTCAGAGATGTTGGTCACAATATGTAAAATACTATTCACATAATATAATATAATTTTTCATTTATTTATTTTTAGGTACAATATAGCACCACATATGTAAAATAATAATTTTGTAAATTGTTCTGGCCACGTCTGTGCCCCTGTTCACCCCTTGTTTCTTCCATGTCCCCGGTGTGTGTGTGTGTGTGTGTGTGTGTGTGTGTGTGTGTGTGTGTGTGTGTGTGTGTGTGTGTGTGTGTGTGTGTGTGTGTGTGTGTGTGTGTGGTTCCTGTCCTGCGGCTCAACTTGAAAACTACCCCTACCTGCCCACCTGCCTGCAATCAGATCATCACCTCTGCCAGCTCTCCACATACCTGGCTACATCAGCTCATTAAGATCGTTGTTCCAGTCTCAGTGGTAGCTTCACTCAGGCAAAGCTCGTTTTCCTAGAGTTGTTGTTACACATAGTTCATTACTGTCACCTGGCAGGTAGCAGTAATGAACTAGGAATCACAATATAACTTTACAAAAATAATAGAAGGTGATATTCTTTGTTTACAGTACATATTAGACTTTGCTACACAATTAATTAACTGTTAACTTACAAATGTGCTACAGTATTGTAAATAATTGACTTTTCCCAGTAAAACTTTTCCAAACTGTTGAAATTGGAATCTAAAAAAGCTCTGTGTGATACACAACAGCATTCAGCTAGACACAACTGACTCTTGTATAGTAGCTACAGTAAGCAGTTAGTGTCAACAAAAAAAGTTTTGTGTACAAGAAATATTTCAAGGGTTGATTGCCATGGTAAAGATAAATTTAAACATGTTGACTAGTAGCCTAAGGCTCCCACAATGCCTAAACAACTTTTCATTTTGGTCGTACATAATTAGGTTTTGAAGTTTGAATTATATGTGTTGGGTGAGTTACTACCTTTTGCAGACATATATGTACTTACAGTTTTCAGAATGTTAAGAATGTTTAAATTAATGAGCCAAAGCAAAAACTGTAATGCTTGTTTGTTCACTGTACTCCAGGATTCCTGTTTGACCTTTTCTTGCATGCCTGCCTAATGTCTTCCCTGCTACACCTCTCTCCATACAACCTGTTCTTCCTGCCGTCTCTCGTCATCCCCTCTCTTCAACCCTTCTCCATCTAAAGTATAATTACAATAAACCTGTTAAACTTCACCTGCATCTTTATCTGTGTTCTGCACTTGGGTCCACCTACAAACAAACATGAAAAGTATCTGTATCAGTAGAATTTGCAAGCTAGCTAACTAGCTGTTTGCTAGTTATCTAGCTAGCTTGCTAATTCTACCATGCTTTAATGCTACACTAGTTACTGAAAATGAGATGAACCGCTGGTGGTCAGCAGCAGCACTGGGTCTAATTGTGTTACGGCCACGGCCTTCTTTATCTGCGGGGATTACTTTGTGGATGCATGCATCTTGTTTTCCCTATTTAGGTATGCAGATTAGGATGTGTGACCCCCGGCCCTTGTTTGGCTGCAGCAATACCTCTCCTCCCACCTTGGCGAAAACTTGTTGTGATTGGTGGGCACCTGTTACGACTCTCCAATCCGAGACGCACTGGAGAGACCGGTGACTACAAATGCCTGGCCATCTCTACAGTCGGGGCTGCTGGTATTGTCAGGCATATGCATTGTACTCATGTGTGGATCCTAGATTCTGTTGCATTATATGTCATCAGTTAAGTTACATGCTCTGTATCCAATGTGTTGGAATCGCTAGGCGCTTCAGTGCTATTTATTAGTGATGGGCAAATGAAGCTTTTGTGAAGCACTGAACCACTTCAGCCAATTGTTTCGGAAATGGGTTCATTACTTGAATCTTCAGGTACAGTGACCTCTACTGGCGAAGTAAAGGCTACAGTGGATTTTAAGTATCTTTGCCTTAAATGATGTACACATCTAAGACTGAATATCATGTTCTATTTAAAAATAAAGATTGATGATTGTGTATATGTGTTATTGAGAAGAGAGTGCTGGGGGGAAAATGTGGGCTTAATAGGCTTTAAATGATAGTACAGTTTAAGATTGGATAGAGATAAGGGAAATGAAACGCAACAGATGGACACTGGTTGGATTTGAACCCCTTGCTGCTGCAGCAAGCCTTTAATTGAGGGAACGCCTGCTCTACGAGCTGCGCCACTGGGGCTGTGCATTTTTATGTGGGATGTACATTATTCTTTCAACAGATTTAGATTGGTTTCTTTACTTGCACACAAGGAACAGATGATGCTGGCGTGCATAAAAATTGCTTCGATAGTTGGCTGGCTTCATAATGATCCAATACAAATGCAATACCAACAACTCAACAGCAATAACGCATACTACTATGACAACAACCCAAAAAATTGTGCTTTGTTTAGAGCGGTTATAAGGTGTTGAGGCGCTCAAATTCAAAACTGTCTCAACCTGTCAGAATCGAGACGAGGCAGTGGCAGCGAATCTCCTGATTGGACCGCGAACCAGTCCGGTGATTCATTCAGGAAATTAAGCAGTTACTGCTTCGGACGTCATATGTCACGTGATTTGAAGCAAGCTCTCTTAGCATCCAGATTGTTTATTGTACGGGCAAGTAATCAAGCATGACAAACTTCAAACTACAACAATAAGATGCAAATTTTAATGTAAAATAAAGCACAATTCTAAAATGAATCAGGGGCGACCAATTCTGGGTTAAAATCTGACTTCATTTGGACAGGGTCTGCCTGGAATAATGTGAAGGATTTGCTACTACAGCTGATTCCACTGAGACTCAACACCTAAATGTGCAGCCTGTTCGGCTTTCAGCCACTTTCATCTCATTATTTTGGTCTGTTGGTCTAACAGCATCCACTTACAGATGCGGTTTCCAGCATGCAACCTCAGACAAACTGCTTGTAACCTACCTGCCCCATGTGAAATAACAGAGAGCCAAAGTAAATGAGATTTAAACATCTAGCAAACCAGAGAAAAAGATATGTTTTCTCAAGAGAAGCTGAGAAGCAATTAAATATTGGGCTTCTTATTCATCAGGTGGAGAGAAGCTGAACTCCAAAGAGATGCCTATGTTTTGTTGTGTTTGCCTGATTTGCAAGTAATTAGAATTTTGCCATAGTGTTAACAATAAGAATTTCACAAGACAAAGAAGGTGTTTTTGCTGTTAGTGTCTTTCAATCACACACACACACACACACACACACACACACACGCACACACACACACACACACACACACACACACACACACACACGTCCCCATGCACTCTCTGTTTTCTAGCTCTTTCAATAAGCCCTCAAGTCAGAAAAATGAATGAAAGTTGCAGTTGAATGAGCTGAGTCTGGCTTTTAGTGATTCTCTGGAGCACACAGCTCAGTTTTGCTCCACTGTTATATAGCTCAGCACAAGGTTCATGAGCTGGTCAACCATGACAGCCCTGTCCATTTTTTCCCATCACTTCACAGCTTCTGCAGCTTTATTAAGAAATCGTATCAATTGCATCAGTGCACCATTTTAAATAATAGACTGTGCCTGCCCATGCAGTTGAGAAATGCAAGAAACAGCTCTCTTTAACCCGGCTGAATATCCCCAGTGCTTATTAGGGACCAGCGGAACGTCTCATTCACATGTGTACAGTAAAGGTTTCATTGTGTTTCTCTTGTCTGTCTTTATATCCAGTGGTCTATCCATCTATCTATGACTGTAATGGCCTGTCTGTGTATGTTTATTTGACCATCAATCTAGCTGACACACTGTGACTCACACATTTGTGGGCTGATTCATTGCCATGCATATGAAAGAGCATGTCCAAATGACTATTTGATTTCTGGCCATGTAGAAGCGTCAGCATCAGAGAAAGATTTCTGGCTATGTAGAAGCATCAGAGAAAGATTTCTGGCTATATAGCAGCATCAGAGAAAGATGAAATAAAGATTATTTTAAGATGTGCATGTTTGCAGTTCATGGTGTACGAGTGTGAGAAAGAAATATTGTATTGAGATCTTTGAGCTTCAGTGATGTAATGCTTCAAAAGAAGTTTCAGACATAATTGTATCAGGTATATAGATGTACAACCTGTCTGAGAAACCTTTTTCTCATTAATTTTACTCAGAGGTCACATGCCATAATTAAAAAATGATTTTAGCCCCGTGTGGTACAGCACTAAAGATATGTACATGACTTAATGTCCTCGTGGGAGCAATCCTTTTAACAAGACTTCATTAAACTGTTAATTATCAAGTGTAATTGGGACTATTTCCACTCCATTACTGTGAGGATTCTTATTTATTTCATGTTGTACAAAAGGGACAAAATATGATATTAAATCATACAGAATATCTCAGAGGGAATGTTTTTTTTAGGGCAATCAAAAATCAAACCTTTTCTGAAGTCCTTGTAAAAAAAATGAACACAATCATCGCATTCATGAACAACAATAGAATCTGATAAATTCCTATCTGGCTTTAATAAAGCTGAGCATAGCAAAGCATATGTTCACTGTAATAGATTACCTGCCACAGTACAAGTTGATCTTCATACTGTGAGAAATTAATGGACACCAGTGGCTCTGACTGGAATGGAAACGTCATTTAAAAACGTTTGGAAAATGTTTGGCAATGACATGTGAGTTTTTAGACGTTATTAAAAAACACATTCAAAGCTGTTCAAATGAGAGATTTTTATGCATTATTAATTATTAAACAGTTAACACATCTTGAAATAGTTTTTTTTTGTAAAACTTGGAATTTAAATATATACATTTATATAATATAAATTAAGTAACCAAGAATCTGCACTGGAGTACCCTCCTCACCCTGCGGTTCATACGCCATAAGTAGGTGTAGTGATGTGGGTGAATTTAATTGACCTGTTTAGGGATTGTTCTTAATTGACCATTTTGCTAAATCCCTTATTGGAACAATAACAAGACACAGGACTGTCAAGCTTCAGATTTCTCCTCATACTGAAGTGGTATAAATGATTCCTTAATAGACACTATCCTTGAAGGGTCATGCCTTTTTTATGGTCTCTCCAAAAACAGAAACTCAAAAGCAAAAATATAAATAATTAATTAAACAGTGTGTTTATTTGCTCTGACATCAAATGTAAGCATTAGCATACCCGGCTAACTAGTTTATTGCAACCATGAGTAAACTGGTGCCATGCCCATTATTCCAAAACCCCAATAGTCCGACAAATATCCCATTGTTGTCATTCTGCATAATAGTATGCTATGTGCTTCTGTTTGTTGCACGGACAGTCTATATATCCGTAGTGTTTGTTTTTCGGGCTAACGGTCTGTCGAACAAACAGGCATTCGGTCCAATGGGACATATTTTTGACGATTGTGATTTGGGAATAATGGGCCGTTGGAACAATGGACAGGCCCCTGTAACCTAGTGTTATTTTCACAGCCAAGGATCAAGGTTTTGTTACAAAAAGCCCTGTTCAAGACCCACACATCCACTGTGTAGAGAACAAGATGCCACAGTGTTGGGTGATGTAATAATCCTGTCACACTCTCTAAAGTAGGAATAGTATAACTTTACATGTCTGCCTAAACGTGCTTCAAGATGACTTTACATTTGCCAAACTCATTGGTTGACTTGTGTTCAACCTCAAAGTATTTTCTCCTGTGTAAGTGACACACATTGTTTGAAATACGAACAATAAAGTGAAAGTCTGCAATCTGTGAATCCGATACAGGGTTATGTTAAAATAAATAACATTTTAAATAAAGTTTTTATTTATAATACTGAGCCATATTATTTATTTCTATTTTATTTCTACATTAATCATCAACTGGTAGGACATCTATCACCTCAATTATTTAGCATAATATTGTGTACAGTATTTAATACCTTATGATGGGGATCTTTTTCTTTTTTTGAACCTTTTCAGGAAATTCAGGAAGATTTAACTTTTGCAGGAACACCCTGATCACATTAATACAGTTACACACAAAAGAAAAGTCCTCTGGATATTTATATGCTTCAGCCAACTCAAGGGGTTAGCGTTAACTAGCTAGCAAGCGGAAAAACAAAAACAATGAAAATCAAAGACTTTTTGTTTAAATAATTAACGCATATTGTGGTAAATCTACCGCCATCATTATTGACTGCTGCAGGAACGAGTCCTAAAACCAGGAAATGAGTCACAATTTATACACTTTATACTCTCGTCTTGAAGTCAATGTTTTTTTTTAATGAGTTTTTGGTTGGATGCCTGAAATAAGCTTTGTGGTTAACATAAGCTTAAGAGATTTTCATGTTTTGTTCTATAACATAAAATATGTCAGTAAAAACGCCATTCGTGAATTTTGAAGTTTTTATGAATCTCTTTAAGCTTTTATTCATCTACTCACTACACCACCTTAACAGCCTTGTTTTTATACTCGCGCTCTTGCAAACTATTAACTCAAACTCTCCATCTTGTAGTTTTATCATGATAATAGAAAAGGCTTTTGTAGAAGAGGTAATCACGCAAAATCAAATTACAAGTTGGAAGCTTAGGGAGGGTTATGCGACCATGGTGTAGTTTGTTTAGGTTAACATTAACTTTTTACTCCTGGCGATTGCATTTACGCTTCAAAATCATAAAAGTGGTGTTCATTTGTGGAGATTATCTTGCTGGGGGGTGGCCCATGGCTCACCTCCTTACCACAGTGGTCCAGCTGCTGCATATCCTCCCTCTCTCCCCATCTCCAGTCTATCACTATACTATACACTATACAAAAAGCCATCTTCTGAAATAATCCAAAATCTAATGAAAAACAACGCATTGGCTTTTTCTGCGAAGGAAACGGCAATAATAACTTCTGTTTTGGCCTTCAAAATGACGTCATCCCTGCAGCCCTCTATTGTAAACTGCAAATGTGCTGTGCAACAGAAAGTAACAATAACAAAGGGGGCAGGGCAGAGCGCACCATCAGTTGCAGTGGTACCATGTAGTAGTTTCTGCATGAGTCATTGTCTCTAAAAACTAATTGCATTCTATTACATATTTAGGCACCAATATACATTTTGCTTGATTTGTTCCCAGTGAATGTTGACCTCCGCTACGGCTGCGCTTTATCGCCAATCCTGTTTGTGATTTTCATGGACAGGATATCAAGGCGTAGTCGTGGAGGAGAGGGGTTGCTGTTTGGTGGCCTTAGGATCTCATCGTTGCTCTTTGCAGATGATGTGGTCCTTATGGCATCATCGGTCTGTGACCTACAACAGTCACTGGATCGGTTGGGATGAGGATCAGCACCTCAAAATCTGAGGCTGTGGCTCTCAGCAGGAAACCAGTAGATTGCCTACTCTAGGTAGGGAATGAGCCCTTACCCCAAGTGAAGGAGTTTAAGTACCTCGGAGTCTTGTTCGCGAGTGAGGGGACGATGGAGCGAGAGATCGGCCAGAGAATAGGAGCAGCGGGGGCGGTATTGCATTCGCTTTACCGCACCGTTGTGACGAAAAGCGAGCTGAGCCAGAAGGCAAAGCTCTCAATCTACCGGTCGATCTTTGTTCCCTACCCTCACCTATGGTCATGAAGGCTGGGTCATGACCGAAAGAATGAGATCACGGGTACAAGCGGCCGAAATGGGTTTTCTCAGACGGGTGGCTGGCGTCTCCCTTAGAGATAGGGTGAGAAGCTCAGCCATCCGTGAGAAACTCGGAGTAGAGCCGCTGCTCCTTTACTGTTGAAAGGAGCCAGTTGAGGTGGTTCGGGCATCTAGTAAGGATTCCACCTGGGCGCCTCCCTAGGGAGGTGTTCCAGGCATGTCCAGCTGGGAGGAGACCCCGGGGAAGACCCAGGACTCGGTGGAGAGATTATATCTCTTCACTGGCCTTGGAACGTCTCGGGATCCCCCAGTCGGAGCTGGCGGATGTGGCCCGGTGAAGGGAAGTTTGGGGTTCCTTACTGGAGCAGCTTTCCCCACGACCCGACCCCGGATAACTGGTAGACGATGGATGGATGGATAATTTAATAATATTATTACCACATTTTGTTGTTTTCTGTACCATACCAAATGTTAACTGCAAAACATTCTTCTCAAATTTTCAGCTGTGAGAAAAAAGCATGTGCCAAAATGGTGGATTAACATTTCAATACAATGACGCACTACGTCACAGCAGCCTTCGACAAAAGCATATTAATAATAGTGGTAATAATGAAAGTAAATGAAATGATCCTTAAGGATCTTCTTTTGATTGCGCGTAATAAATTAAGCGGCATTGGGGCTATTGTTCTGCTTAATGAAAAGAGAAATGACTGTGGATGGGCAGATGCACAGAATAGATTAATGGATCACACAGAAGTCCTGGTGAGTGGACAAAGACAGTGGCTGAGGGAGACGGAAGGGAAAAAGTGACAGGGAAAAGAAAACATCTGGAGGTCAAGATCATTTAATGAGCACTATTGATGCAATAATTAGAACAGCATCAGCCTAATGAAGTAATTAATCGCTGAATGTATTTTCAGTTTGGCATTTAGAAGACATCTGTTACGTTACTTACCTGGTGGAGGGGCTATTATCCCAGAAAAGAACAGGCTAATTGTTTGTTAGAGGACTGTCTAAATTCAGCAATTGAAGTTGCAGTGAGAAACTAAAAACTAAATCTGCGTTTGTTCTGTTTTCATTTATCCTCTTAGAGTTGGCCTCACAGTTATTTTTTCTGCTTTTTGTAACTTTATTTTAAAAGCTATAAAATAAATTAAAAATATTTTTTGAACCAAAACAGTGAAGTTGTGGGCTGTAAAAACTAAACAATTTAAGTTAATGAAAGCTTCAGTATCCTTTGTAAAATCTGGACCTAAAAGTACAATACCGGTTTCTCTACAAATATACTTTAAATGTCTGCATGCTATAATTTATGGTTTGTTTTTCTTTATTTTTCCTCGGCTGCATGTCAACTGTCTGGAGGACACAGGTCAATAAAGTGGTTGAGGAGGCTGATCAAGTCCCAGGATGGATGTCTGATACCGTTTCAGTGGTTTGGAGTCCATCCGTTCCCTAAACCACAGTCTTCTTTAGCATAAGCACTGCGTAAAATGAGAAGTCACCTCAGACAAGGCCATTGGGCTAAGTACATCATTTAGGTAATGTGATTAATCCCTATCGCATTCTAGGCATAGCAAATTAAACCACATACCTTCCTTGCTGGAAAAGAAAAAGGTCAAGGAGAACTGTGAAGCCATCCCAAAGATTACTTTTGAAAATCAGCACGTTAAATAAGCCGAACACCTCCATCCAACACATATCTAGCATTAACACTTAAAGCCTGACTGACACTTATTCATCATACATGATAGAACCCACACAAATAAAACAAATGAAAATATGCACAGCTGTGCTTATGTAAATGTACTGTTCTGTCTTGTTGGATGATGTAATCATGTTTAGACAATTACTCAGAATTCAGATCCTAATCTTGCCAAAGATTCTGGTATTGATATATTTGTGTGTATTTGAACCTGGATGCAATTTGTAATATCTTTTTTGGGGTTTTTTTTGCACTTACAATATGTTTTATCTTTAACTGTACACTATGTGCACGAAAATGCCGTGAAATTAACAAAAGCATTTACACATATAAAGGACAGGTGTATGTTTATTTAAAAGTGAGTCAAATCTGTTTCATCAGCTGCACGTGAGACAGACGAATGAAAAACAATGTGGAAATGTGTGTCGCATAGACAGCTGTAAGATCAGTAAGTATGTCAATGAGGCAAAGCCCCTCTGATCTGCATTGGGTTTTTAGCCTCCGTATAACATTTCTAGTATTATTCCACTTATAGCCAATAAAATATATAATCAGATACCAGTCATGGATTTAAAATAGAAAACAAAAATCAAAAGTTTGTATGTTCTGAGTATCACAAAATATAGTTTGTGTAGGACTAACTCAGTATTCCAGGGAGTTGAGGCAACACCTAGGGAGTGAATTTCACAAGGCCGGGACAGAAGTTTTAAAATCCTTTTTTTATTTATTTTAAAGTCTTCAATAACCTACAAGATAGAGAACTGCGATGCATTTTGCTACATACATTGAAAACTTCCCAGTGGAGACTGGCGTTAGGTAGTACACACACACACACACACACACACACACACACCACACCACACCACACCACACCACACCACACCACACACACACACCACACACACACACACACACACACACACGCTCATGACAGCTTTCTCTATCCCTCTCACAAATGTATCTGCGACTTCTCCACATCTCTGCATTTTCTGTGCAGTTTCGGATACATTTCTCTCTCCTTCCCTCCATCAGCTGTGTCTCAGAGCCGCAGGCTTCCAGCTTCACAGCAGCTAACGTTTTTTTAAAGTCCTCTTTTCATTTTTTATCTTTTCTTTTTGTTAATTGGTTACACAAATAACCCTAGCTTAAAGCTCTTTAGCTAAGCCTTACTATTGCTGTCCTTACTTTTAATACTGGTGCATTCATTTATAAATGCAAACAGTTCAAGGAATCATTCAACCCCAAAATGATCATTTGTAATACTCACCCTGTGTTACCTTGAATTTGTGAAGAAAACTTTGTTGTAAACCAAGAATTCAAAAATAAGCAGTTCTTCAGATGAGGCAAGCATGGGAGTGTTTATGCGGAAGTGTTAAAAAGTGAAAATGCATATGTTTGGTAAGTAGTGAGCATACAACTGGATCAATCAGACTTGGATTATACTGCAGGTTTGAACATTTGTAAACAGATGCTTTTTTTGATATATTGTTATAGTTTTGCTATTGATTGTGCAAATATGTACGTGCAGAAATGAGTCCAGTAATGCAACTTGCTGCTGCAGCGCTGCTATACTGCCAGACCTTTATTTCTCCATTAAGTTCTCTTTTTATAATGCTGGTATTCCACAACCTGGAGCCGTGTGAATGAAGGGATATAGAAATAGATAGAAGAAGTCACTAGAACAATACTCAAGGTCTTTTATTTTGAAACCAAAGCAGGAACTGTTGAGTTAAAAGTAACATTTCTTCCATGTCTGACATTCTACAGATATAGACATTGAAGCTGTTGTAATGTTGCTGGTATGATGTCAATATACTGTCAAAAGCTAATTATTACTGTGCATTGTGCAAGCGAGAACTCAAATCTCTAGAAGAGACTCACACAGGCACCCACAGGCATGCTGGGTGTTTCACATAACACATACATTTTTCTCTATCTTCAATAAGTACAGTGGGAATGCTGTGAAGAATAAGTTTGCTGCATGCCGTGCTGCTGTCAAGGAGTCTTTATGGCTGAGTAAACTTTCATTTCTTAAACTACTAGTCCCTTCCAGGTATACATTAATTTAAAATGAATTATTAAAATATGGTGCTTGTCCCAATAAATGAAAATTGCACAGAGACGAGTGTGCGGATCCTTTATCTCTCATTATACATTTAAGCTCCAGCACCTCCAACAAGCCTTTATTATATTATTATAATAAACTACCCTTTACTTGGTAAGCAGGGATTAACTCTATCCCACAATGTTAAAATGTCATGAAAAGCTCTATATGTTTCTTACTCAGGAGATGTTTCTTTTGTAGCCATCAAACCAACTTGCAAACAAGATCTCAGGTTAATTAATGAAGGAATGGTTTGCAGTTCTTTCTCATTCTTCATTTGCAGCACTTTGCTACAGCAACTAGTAACTCTCACATCCAGAACATTACTGTACCAGATGCTCTTTGCCATTCTGACAGCTTAATTGGAACTCGCACCTCAAAGCTCGTTGTTCAGAGACTCTTTAAAGAGATTCTTCAAACAATTTCTCGTATACAACATACAGTATATCTCAAAAGTGAGTACACCCTTTAGATTTTTGCAAATATTCTGTTATATCCTTTCAGGGGATAACATTATCCTACTGAAACTTTGATATAACTTAAAGTAGTCAGTGTGTTGCTTGAATAACAGTATAGATTTATTGTCCTTTGAAAATTACTCAGTACACAGCTGTTAATGTCTAAACAGCTGGCAACAAAAGTGAGTACACCCCATAGTGAACATGTCCTAATTGTGCCCAATGATGTTGTTTTCCCGCCCTGGTGTCATGTGACTCGTTAGTGTTACAAGGATTCAGGTGTAAATGATAAGCAGGGCTGTTAAATTTGGTGTTTTGGGCACAATTCTCTCTGAATGCTGGACAACATGGCACCTCATGGCAAGGAACTCTCTGAGCGGCTGAAAAAAAGGATTATTGCGCTTCACAAAGATGGCCTTGGCTATAAGAAGATTGCCAACACCATGAAAATGAGTTGCAGCACAGTGGCTAAGATCATACAGCGGTTTTCCAGGACAGGTTCCACTCGGAACAGGCCTCGCCAGGGTCGACCAAAGAAGTTGAGTCCACGTGCTCAGCGTCATATCCAGAGGTTGGTTTCCAAAAATAGACGTGCGAGTGCTTCCAGCATTGCTGCAGAGGTTGCAGAAGTGGGATGTCAGCCTGTCAGTGCCCAGACCATACGCCGCACACTGCATCAAATCGGTTTGTATGGCCGTCGCCCCAGACAGAAGCCCCTTCTGAAACCGATGCATAAGAAAGCCCGCAAACAGTTTGCTGAAGACAATGAATCCAAGAACATGAGTTACTGGAACCATGTCCTGTGGTCTGATGAGACCAAAATAAACCTGTTTGGGTCAGATGGTGTCCGGCGTGTGTGGCGGCACCCTGGTGAGGAGTACCAAGACAAATGTGTTTTGCCTACAGTCAAGCATGGTGGTGGCAGCATCATGGTCTGGGGCTGCATGAGTGCTGCCGGCAATGGGGAGCTGCATTTCATTGAGGGACACATGAATTCCAATATATACTGTGACATCCTGCAGCAGAGCATGATCCCCTCTCTTCGGAAACTGGGCCGTAGGGCAGTTTTCCAACATGATAATGACCCTAAACACACCTCCAAGATGACAACGGCCTTGCTGAAGAAGCTGAAGGTTAAGGTGATGGACTGGCCAAGTATGTCTCCAGACCTAAACCCAATTGAGCACATGTGGGGCATCCTCAAGAGGAAGGTGGAGGAGTGCAAGGTGTCCAACATCCGTGCGCTCCGTGATGTCGTCGTGGAGGAGTGGAAGAAGATTCCAGAAGCAACCTGTGCAGCTCTGGTGAATTCCATGCCCAGGAGGGTTAAAGCAGTGCTAGATAACAATGGTGGTCACACAAAATATTGACACTTTGGGCACAATTTAGACATGTTCACTATGGGGTGTACTCACTTTTGTTGCCAGCTGTTTAGACATTAACAGCTGTGTACTGAGTAATTTTCAAAGGACAATAAATCTATACTGTTATTCAAGCAGCACACTGACTACTTTAAGTTATATCAAAGTTTCAGTAGGATAATGTTATCCCCTGAAATGATATAACAGAATATTTGCAAAAATCTAAAGGGTGTACTCACTTTTGAGATATACTGTATGTAGATGTGGGAGTCGCTTTAGACATATCAAACCCTTGAGCATTTTATCTTACTCAAACCGGGTGCTTCTTTCAGTTTTATTTAGAATGTGTTTTCAGAAATAATGACTGTTTAGCTGTTGCAGGCATTTCGCATTGATCTCTCTCAAGACATCTTTGGGTGGGTGCAAATTGTGCTCTGTGAGAGAGCGCTGCTCTTTTGTGTTTACCCAGATCTGTAACCAAATGGACAATTAGCAGGTTTTGGGAAGTAGATTAGCCTTTTTTTTTCACAGGGGATTACACAAGCAGATATTTTTTTTTGTTTTGGCAGCTATTTGGTTGGTAGGGAAGTTACTGTTCTTGTGAGCTTTTTGGATAATCCGCCTGAAAATCTTGAAGGGAAGCCAAGGAACAAATTGAGCTATATGTCTAGTTTTTTCATTAGTCATGGAAGTTTGCATTTCAGTGTTGTCATATTTCACTTTTAGACTCTATGTGTCTTAAAAATCACTTATTCCTGAATTGTTTCTTGTTTGTGTATCAAAGGCAAACAAATTGATTAAATATATTTCAAATGCAGGTCTTTTGGAACACTGAAAACATGGATGGAATACTGAACGGGCGTACCGGGCACAGGCTCAGAGGCCCCCAGGCCTTCACCTGCAAACTGTCACACAGAGAGACATGAACCAAACTGGAAGAGACTCAAAATCATCACAAAGAAACATTAAAGCGACTGCAAAGACGATCACAATAACTCCAGAAAGGGGCAGAACAACCAAACCAATATGACCACAAAGATACACAAAATGACTAGATAGAAACATACAATGACCAAAAAGAGATAGAAAGAACTACAGAGACTCAAACAGACTAGAAAGAAAAATCAAACGACTACAAAGACACACACAGCAACTAGCATGTCTGTGCCCCGGGGCCCGTTGTCTCATAATCAAGATCATGTGTGTTGATTAATGACTAATTACACCTGTATCATCCACTTCTTTGACATTCAAGTAATATTTCTTCCCACCAGGGTTTGGCTGAGATATAGATTGTTTCTACTTGTTCGATAGCAGATGCATCTCACTCCCACATACTGTAGTGTCTGAGTATGACTCAAAAGAAAGTAATACATAAGTAACCCGTGGAATATGTGTCAAAGTCAAGCTTGAGCTGCCACTGTCGTTGTGGCTGTGGGGAGCTCGCAGGAACAGCATCCCCCACATTCTGACACTCTCTATGCTGATCTATGTTTAATGATTTCACTGGCTTTTCTTTATGAGTCATGTAGAAATGCTTTGTGCAAATCCTGTCTGTGAGGTTTGCTTTAGTTTTGCAGTCAGCTCAAGATCTACTTATATATACTTAGCAGCCTGAAGAGACAAGGTAATAGAAAACAGCTCATCCTGTCCGTTGCCAGACCATTACAACTTGTATCATTGCTATTGTAGTACTTTATCAAAAGACTGGACTAAACCAAAATAGCAGATTTTTAGGATGATAAAAACTGAATATGTTATGGAGAATTATGTCATATATAATTTGTCTGAAAAGCTAAGATCTACAGTATGTGCTCAGTTGAGATCTGGTATTTTACATTTGACTGTTGGAACTGGAAGGTTTGTTAATCTGTTAAATTTTAATTTGTTAAAGTGCATCTGTCCATTGTCTTGTTTAAACAATATAGAAAATAAGTTCTCCTTTGTCTTCTACTTTTTCTTGTGAACACTGCGATGCTAAAATAGATATTGATTGTCTAAGTATGGATGATGCACAAAGACTAAGACGTCTTAGCCAGGGAGAAGTGAAAAAAAAATCTCTTTTCAAAGATAAACTATAGATATTTAATCATTTTGATATGTGAACAGCTCATTTAGGATACTGATTTAAGTTTTCTGTTTGCGCTTGTTTTCTTTTTTCCTTTTCCACATGCTTTGCATATGCAATACTGGAAGATATATATAAAATAGTCATCCCATTTAGGATGGGCCAAAATAAATAAAATGAATGTAATAAATATCCATCTTTACAATTGAGGATTATAAAACAGAGTTGAGTTGCTCAAAATAGAAAAGAAAAAAGGAGCAGTAAACTAAAGCTAAACCAAACAGATGTGCAAGCTGATTGCTCTGCTGCATTAATTAGGCTGATGATGGCACAACATCCCTTTGTAAGAGAGAACAATCAGCACATATCAGGACTCAATATTCTCCACATCATGTAAACAACTTTAGTTCCATAGACGCTTTAAGAGCACATTTCAGAAGAGGCTTGAATTAGAAAATGAGTTTTTCATGGATTGTCTCCAACTTGAAGAGATGAGTTATTATATTTACAGATAATGTGGACATGCAATGTGTCTATGTTTGGATTCCTGCATTTCTTTATAGAGGATAGAAGAAACAAGACAGGAAATGAGAGCAGAAAGCAACCCTGCATATAATTTACATTTATATTTTTACTCATTTATAACAGCAAATGTAATGCAGTCAGAGAAACAGATGTTTAACTAAACGGTTTTGTTTTTGGAGAGGAGGAGACCTCTTTTGGCTCATAAATCAGCTCCAGGTAAAAACTTCCTGAACGATGAACAATGAATCCTTACTTGGGAGAAACTGACTGCAATGGTGGTGAAAACAACAACTCCCATAATCCCACGCTACTTCACGACATCACCAAACTTGTTATTGTTTTGAATGAGATACCCATAGCAGCAGAAAATTACACAAAGTGCATTTAACCACAAACAGGACTCAGGACGTGAACCTCTGTCTTCAGTGTCCTGACCACCACCCTACAACTGCCATATCTAAATATAATGCTTTCTACAATAGAAAACAAATGTCTGGCAGGCAGCAATTATCAGTTTCATTTGAAAACATAATTGGGAATCCACATTTATACTACAAGAACTGTGAAATGATCTTGTCTTTAGTTCAAGCACCATTCACATCTCACTGGTGAAAGGGTGGAAACAAAAAAAGTGTTATTGAAGAAAATTAACATGTTAATGGATTTTTCCAAGTATTTTATAAATTGCTCTTAGCAAGAAATAATGAAAGTTTCTGTCTTGTTTACTTTGAAGAACAGAAGCCAAGATCAACCAAACAGCACTCTTGCAAAATTCTGCCAGGCAACACATACTGTAATGTGCAATGCTTTGAAGCACGTCAAGGCTGCCAATCCCCATATTTGCTCATGGTATTCACAAAAGGATGGTAGCGATTAATGGATGTTAAAATACTAAATGCAACATTGTCAACCACATTTAAATATGATATAGGAGATTATGCTTTGCCTTTTTATCAAATGTCCTTGCTTACAGTATGCTAAACCATAACATTCCCCGTTGTTTGAGTCACTGTTTTCCTTAGATCGTGACTCTATTCTGAAATGTTGCCCGCTAGCAGTGATGTAAGTGATAGCCAGGAGTAAACAAGTCCCTTCCCCAGCCAGATAATAGTCTTCCCGGCTGTGTGGATCTCACAGCTTTCGGGGAACAGCTCTGCTTCTTGCTGTGCCAGTTGTGACACTCTGCCAGCACTTTCCAGCTCAAACCCTCCACAGAACTCCAACATTAGTCCTTTCCCAAACACATCATTTACCCCAACACCCCTGTCTCACCAATCCCCAGTAAGTCCTTTATTCTGCTTACCCACCAGATGCACATGACTGCACATATAAACAGCTTGGCACAAATTATACAAAATATAGCTTCACAAAAACCCTACTTACATATGCCCTGTACAAGTACGAACACACACACACACACACACACACACACACACACACACACACACACACACACACACACACACACACAGACTCCCAAGACTAATGTGTTATGCTGCACCATTGCTCTCTCTTTTCGAGACACATGAGCTTAGGGCTTCTGTGTCTTTTTGAAAAAAATAAAAGCGTAATGCAAGAGACAAAGCCATTATCAAAGAGGAAGTGGCATGCTGTGCTATCACTCTCTCTGTTGAGGGAGGTATATGTGTGTTTACGTCTGCGCTCTGCTCATCCAGTTGCCCCTTAGACAACCATTCTTTGGTAAACCGCCAACCCAATTCCTTGGCTGTTCATTTATCCGTCTGGCCAAAGCTTCCTCCTCCATCCTCCTCATGTTTATGCTTTAACAGCATTGTTAGGTCCTCATGAATATTTGGAAGAAAGTAGGGAAGAAAATACCAAGATGCTACCCGTGACTAAGTATTTATTTTCAAGACAAAGGTGTTCATTTGTATCTGTGTCATCCTTACCCTTTGGTTATATTTAATCCCTGACATTTCTGAAAAGTAACATTGTTGACAGTTGTTGTCAGGAAGCATCAAATAAAGTATTTTTGCATCCGCTACAGTATGTGCAGGGGAGGGGTTAAAACATTGTTTACAGTAGCTTAAATGGAAGCCCAGTCTGTTTTAGGTTTGATGAAATATCTGAAGTTCATCACAAGGCCAACTCAGAAGTGCTCTGAGAGTAGATATTCTTCCATAATTTAGTATTTAATTAAATCACCAAACAATCAACATGGCCAAACAATTGGTTGAAGTAATGAAGGTGATTTTCGCTCTGGTCTTTACTTAAAGCCAAAAAGATACATACACATTGCTAAATGAGTGTAAGCCAATGGGGTTCAAATAGGGGATCTATTCTATTTTGTACTTGTGACCTCCATCGTGTTAATACTGCCCTGACATTTGTCCAAATCAGAGGGAAAGGCAGAAGAAAGACTTGACATTAAACATCTCTAAGACTATCGCAAGACAGTAAACATTATTTGGGACGCCAGATAAGAATAACAAAGACCAGAAGTTCACAAATTAACAGAATTATATCTTGTGTTTACATTTAACTTATTGTACAAATTAAACTAACACGATATAATGTGATAATGACTTATAACAGAGAGAGTTGTTTACCTCTGCTTCCAGTCTTTATGCTAAGCTATGCTAACTGCATGCATCTTCATATAGAACAGACAGACATAAGTTGCATCGATCTTCTTATCTGAGAAGGGGAATAAGCCTATTTTCCAAAATGTCAAACTACGTCTTTTACCGAGTTGTTATGATTTTAACCATGATTTTTTTGTTGTTATGTTAATATACTGACATTAGCGTTTAGCTCAAAGCACAACCTCACAGAGCTCATTGTTTGTTTGTTTTCCCTTAACGTACGCAAACTTTAAACAGGTTGCAGATCAGAAAAAGGTCCTACGTATATATAATTTTTGTAATGGTTGGTAACAGGTTTTTTTTTTATAGCACATTTAAAAACCTTTCATTCTGCTGATTCAGATCAGGTCAGTTCAGAAACGGCTCATATATGTTGTTTTAAAAGGTTAATTGGATAGAAAACAGTCATGGGTTAGTTGTGGAAGAATTGGCGACAGAAGAAGAGGCGAAACAATGATACATGCACAAGATTACAATGCAGAATGATACTTAAAAGCTTTTGTGGGTTCTAGTGTAGGAGGTGCTGTCAAAAGGGTTCACCAGAGCCATCTTTAAATAGAATTTAATGGAGCATTTTGTGTTAGAAACGAGACTAAGCAGCATCTTTGTCGTAGCCTGACTGCGGTGAACGGAAGGAAAACAGAATGTTTTATATCCCCTTACACAACATTTGCATATCAAAGCTCCCCATGTTTTGATATCATTACAGTGTTTGAAGTGGGCAACTGTGGTGGGATTATTTGAAAAACACAACAGACTTTAAAAATCTGAGTTATTCCAGTTTTTTCTTTGGTTTTAAGCACTGGTTGCAATGTGAATTTGCATCACAATAGCATCGCTCAAAAACCTCAAACAAACTGACTCATTAGAATTTCAGTGGGAAGAGCCAATTAAGTGGGGGATCATACAGGGAGACGCTTTTTAAATTGTTGAAAAAAATACTGCTTCTTGCAGAATTCATAGGGCATTACTAAACCAGCTGAATCAATATGGTGCAATTGTATATATTCGTTACTGGGGATCAAAAGTGCTACAATAGGAGTTTTGAAAGTTCTGCTTGTATGACATTTATAATTGCCTATAATGTAGAATACATGGACTATGTATTGTATATGTACAGCTATGCTTGTAGTTTTAAATTAAATGTATTTTGTTATTTTGGATATGAAAAATATATCCATGTTAACCTCAATGGTTTCTTTATTTTCAAATCCAAAGTGCCGGAGAAGAGCCAAAATTGATGAAAATCTATCACAGTTCAAGTTGAAAAGTAGGAAATAACGAGTGATGGTGGTAAAAAAAATTGAGGTTTTCGTCAAAAATTATTAAATGTTTGCATATAGACTTCAGAAACATCAGAACAAAATAATTGTAATAACTATGTTTAAGGTTAAAATTACTTCTCTCTATTACAACTCTCAATGTCCCCTTTGTTTAGGATTGGTTTAAATTACCCTTTGCATAAAAGGGGAGATCACACTCACATAAATAACCATTAATCATATTCCCAGTTGTCCTGACCGTCAAAATGTGTGTGGCTTTTTAATTAAGCCCCTTTCCCTCTATACAAAAAACTGACTTACACCCACTGACATCTGGCTTTTGTCTTTAATGGGAAAGTTTACAATCGTTTTTCACTGTTTACCAACCCTGCTTTACGGTGGGTCCATGACGTTGAAGACAGAAAGGCATATTGGTCTACTGGCAATGAGAAAGAAGTCTATCGCCTATTCAAATGTGTTTTCCTGTGTTCTCCACACTTCGTGCTAACGCTGTGCCAGTGCTGGACAAAGGTGTGGCTGAACCCATCATAAATCCTTGGTAAGGAAAAAAAAACTCTCTCCATTGTTTGTATTTCTCTAAACAAATCACAATTACCTTGGGTGGCCAATCGCAGGCTTATACACAGTCTACATCGTGTGAGTCAAGACTACTTGGCAATTAACAGATGAAGGCATTTCAAGCTGCCCTGGACGACTACTAAGACTGCATGCTGATATACGTATTAAAATAAAAAATAAAAAATATAAATTAACAGTATATGCAAAGTAGCATTGAAACTGTGCTGGAGCCTTGGCGCACTTAATGTTGACTTTCCACCAATCTGCTCATATAGGCATGAATATAATGCATTCATATAGGCAGACGCTTTGAAGCTATGTGATTAAAGTGACTTACTAACTGAAAAGCTCTTGGCACACACCATACTTGACAGCACATTAATTTAGGTATGTGTGTCTAAACATGAAAAGGATTTATAACCCTGGGACTGTGGTTCTCATGTATACAAAGTCTTTATATTTCCAATTGCTTCTTGAGAAGTGTTAAATCCAAACGGAAAGCTGATGGGCAGAGGGCACAGACTGCAAACAAGACAGGAGGAATGTATATGAGAAATGTCTATTAGGAATATCTGTAAATAAACCCTGAGGCTTGATTTTTCCGTGGCTCCAGTGAGTAATTTAGCCCAGACAGAAATCCATAAATGTGACAAATGAAGAAATGATGAGGAGTGATGCCTATACCTGTATTATAACCACTGAACTGTATGAGGCCTTTCCATTTATCATCCTGTTCTGAAAAACACACTGAAGAATCCTGTGTGAGCAGCTGCAGTTTTAACATATTGAACTACATATATCACTGATATATTACTATTAGATCATTCATTTTACCCATTTATATTACCCAAAGCAGCTTCCGGTTATCAGTTATACACTTTTGAGAGAACTTCATATTCAAAGTTGTTTTTTCATTGTTGTGGTGAGTCAACTTTATTTCTGTTCATTAGAGGTTTATTAAACGTAGTGGCAAAGTTGCTTTATGTTAATAATGAAGAGATCTATAAACAATCTGTTGTACCTACAATATCTAGTATTACCAATGTATCATAAATGGTTTCTAGATTTACTCACTCACAGCACTTGGTTAAAGTTGGGGAAACACTTGGGATCCAGTTTGGACTGTCTTGAACCTCAATGTTTCTCTAAGCTTAAGTGTTGCTGGCCTAAACCTGAAAATGTGCAGGACACAGGACGTAACACCTGTGGACTGCCTATTACACACTCTCCCTTCAACAAACAGAAGCACACGGCTAATAAATGTAGAATGACGGCAATACTTTATTCATACTATGGCGAAGGCATGACCTGCCCTATTCTGTCTCTTTGGCTAGTATTCATTGCCTTTGTTGGTTGCATTGGTTTAGCCATGAGAAGTGAGATTGGGTATTGGGGTAAGCCATGCCTTCACCGTCATTCATTCCCAGTGAACGTGTCCAGACTAAGGCTGAACAATTTGTGGAATATCTAATTGCGTTTTAATGAATATTGCCACTGGAATTGGAATTTATTGTATTTGTGTTCTAATATTGAACAAGGTTTGTAATTAAAAGTATGCATTTACCTCAGATATTTTGACTTGTCTTATATATCTTCCTTCAAATTCAAGTTTTGTTTTTTCTCGTTTATTTGAGAATGTGTTCCTCAGATTTCTTTTCAAGAATTGAAGTGAGGCCTAAATTACAAAACGTTGAGAACCCCTGATATACAAGAAGTGATAGTGAAAATGATTCCATCAGTGATGACTCAGCAGCATCCACAATACCAGATTCCTCACAGTTAACTGCCAATTGTATTAGCTACATGTGTGCTTTTCCCACTATAACATGTCAAAATGTCTGCTGTGAGAAAGGCCTATTACTGGGACTGTGTCCGAAATCACTCCCCCATTGACATTGACATTGATTCACTACTCCCTAGATAATACCCACACTACTTCACTCTTTAGTAAGCAGTACAATTAAATATTGCACACTTATCAATCATCAGTGTGTCATCACAAGAGTCTCACCATCGGAATTTTCACATCCCATAAATGTGACGATGTGCATTGTGGGATCATTAGCGAAAAATTGTGTGCACCCTATTTGAGGCAAAGCTGCGTTCCAGAAAAGTCGGAGGTCGGAAAATTCCCATTAGCTGACAACAGTCAACATTGAAGCAGTAATATTGAGGATCACAGATCAAATATTTTAGATACATTATGTTGAGTTGAAGTCTAAATCAAAAATCACAGCTCTTGCCATTATATCGTTGCACTCTTTATGTTCAAGGAATTAATTATTCAGGCTTAATCCAGACAACAAGGATGTTTTCTCCTAAATATATTTGGCAAAACAACAGGATTCAGGTGTATATAAACTGCTTTTTAGGAGAAAGGCTTGCACCACTGCAACAATGTAGTTTCCATTTCACCTGACCATAGGTAAAAAAAACAAGAGCAACCCAAAACCATAAAGGTAATCTTTTTTCCCTGATTATATTTGTATGTATTTATTGACAGTTATATTTAATTTAATTAATATTTTATTCAATGTAATACCACTCAGGTTTAGCAGTGCTTTCGATGCTTAAGGGGTAATACTGGATTTTACTGCTCAAGGAACTCTTGACTCCCTGTGACTGCTGTGCTGCAACTTACAGAAGAGAACAGCAGGCCTGGGATCCTGGGATTTTGCAGAAGCCTGAACCCAGCAGCAGCCGGGTCCAGTACCTCAGAAGGTCTCCCTTCAATTAACACCCAGCTGTTTTCAACAGCAGTGTGCGGATCAAGGCCACCTTGGCCCTCTTCTTCTACTACATTGACTCACCTCATAGTCTAGCCCCACAGAGTGAGTATATGGTGTTTGCTTTTCAAAAGAAAAATGTTTTAATCAGCTTTAATAACTAATTTCAAATAAAATATGAAGTAATTACTTTGCATATTACTCCCTCAGAGCTGTGATTTGTTGCACCACATGCTACAAAATATTTCCATTATCTGCTAAAAATAATATTTGTATTATTCAGTGATGGACAACACTAAAGAAGTATACCTCACAAAGTGTGCAAAATCTGAAGCAATGAGAGGCCAAGAGACGAGGCAAACAGCAAGTCAGGCAAGTATGCGCTAAAGAGATTAGAAAGATGGGACATACTGGATCACAGCCATGTAAGGCCTTGTAGGTGAGGAGCTGCATGCCTGCCATAAGAGGAGGACCTGACCTAATTGACTGATTTAGTATAAATGTATATACCTAGTTGCCAAGGCTGGAAGCTATCAAATCACCAAGGGGAATGACAGGCAGAAATGGATCTAAGTAGACTGGTAAAGATAGAATCTACCAAGAAAGCAACAAGATCAGGGAGGGTGGTCATGACATCAGTATTTAGGGCTCCATGGCTCCAAATGCAGAATGTTACGAGGGAAGCAGGATAGTGAGAACAACAAGCTCAGGTCTGGTGGGTGGCATTATTAACTAAGTGTACTTTGAGGAGATTAACTTCATACCATTTTGAAAATTGCTTTAAAGGTTCCATAGATAACATCATGTGAAATATGCCATCCATTTTATAAATGGTAAGCTAAAACTTTAACTGATTTATTTTGGGTCACTTATGGCCAGCGAAGAAAGCTGTGAACACAACACTAACATGTTATCACCTTTGAGGTTTACATTGTTAACTTTTTTAGCCAACAGTTTCTTTGTTATAGATCCGGCATATACATCCATCCATTGTCTACCGCTTATCCGGGGTCGGGTCGCGGGGGCAGCAGCTCAAGTAAGGAGCCCCAAACTTCCCTGCTCTGGGCCACATCCGACTGGGGGATCCCGAGGCGTTCCCAGTCCAGTGAGGAGATATAATCTCTAGTCCTTGGTCTTCCCCGGGGTCTCCTCCCAGCTGGACGTTCCTGGAACACCTCCCTACGGAGGCGCCCAGGTGGCATCCTTACTAGATGCCCGAACCACCTCAACTGGCTCCGCTCCGAGTCTCTCACGGCATATACAGAGCAGCAATATCTTGCACTTAAGTAGTAGCATTGGTGAACAAGCCGATTCCTCCGAACAGCCCTCAAGAAGGGAACCAAGTCATATTTGAGAGCCGTTCTTTTAATTGTTGTGCCCAATTTTCACTGCCTGCCGTAGATCTGCAGTGCGGGGTTCAGACAGGAGGCCGAAGTCTGTGTTGTTGCTAACTGCCTGCCGTTTGGGGCACGTAGCATCCACTCGGTTTTTCTGCTGCGGCCAAAAACTATGAGAGCGGTGAGGGTGAACCTAAACAGTAAAGTTTCAGTCGAGATATCAGCTATAAAGCTCTTAGAGCTATGGGGAACTGCAGATAGGTGTTTTTTTCCTTTCACATAAGAGTAGTCGTGTGATCCTTTTTTAATAATCAAATATATTTTTGATTATTTACCAGCTCTAATTTCTCTCTTTGCCTTTCTCACTGTGTCTCATCTTGACAAGGATCAGTGCAAACCGTATCCCAAATACACCGACATTGCTTGTAGGTAATTTGAAGCACAGCCTAGAGATAAATGGGAGATGGTTTTATCGCTGATGTCATCTGCAAACAGAAACTCATCCTTCACTGAGTTGCGCTGGGAGAGTTTTGATTGGCAGGTGTACCCAGCAGGGGTTTGTCCTGAGGGTTGGAGCTTTAATGTTTTCTCACAATCTAGATTGTTCTTTTTTCAGGTGTGGGAAAGAGGGAATAGCAGATAAAAAGGCAGAGCAAAAGGAATAGAAGAACACTCTGCATCTCTGAATTCCACTTCAACATATTCTTGACATATTTCTTTCAAAGAGATACCCTCATGTATGACTCCCGATTGTTCATTCCCTTCTTCGTTGAAAGTGTTTATTTGAAAATTATCACCCTGCAGCTGTCATAGCAGTGGTTTAGTGTTTCATGCCTCTATTCAGACTGGTTATCAAATTACTTAAGTGGTTTCTGAAAATGCCCCAGTAAATCATACATCTTGTGCCTAAAATGTAGTTAAAATAAAATATCAGGCAAGAAGATAGTCCATCAATATTTTTCCCTTTTCAAATCAAATGCACCATTAAGCTCTGTCCACAGGCTACAGTTTGTCCTTCCAGTGTCCACAAGGAGCCAATGTTGTAGCTAGAGATACAGGGTCACAAAAGACAGGACGACTTTTCCTATTTTCTGCCTTTTCCTTTCCATGCTCCATCGGAGTATATGGCTCTCACCGCAGAGTCCTGCCACATCCCCCATCCATCATTCTCTGCTCGCCTTTGACCGTGATCATCATCCTCCATGCTTCCTTTAGTCTGCCGTCCCCGAAAGGAGACCCCACTTCCTCTTTCCCCACACTGATCTTCTGCCTTTTTTTGCTTCATCATTTCTTGTTATCACCTTGCTTCCTGAAACTTCTGTTAAATCACTTTACATAGAGAATCTTCTCCAAAAGACATTAACATTCTCTATTTGGTGTTTCTCATTTCTCATTGATCCAACTGAGTCTCATGAGCAACGATTGAAGTCAACAAAGACATTAAGTGTCATGATGTCAGACACTTACCCATTTTATCTTAAAATAGTATTTAAATCATCTTATAAACTCATCTGATATGATATATGAATATAATAAATAACACAGTTTGATTGATTGCAAAAACAGTTTTAGGTTTTGTGCAGACACTGCTATAGTCGGAAACTTACAAAACATAGATGCCAGCACAGTGAGGCAGTGATTGTTGCAAGTTTGCAAGCTTTAAACAGAGTCAATCAGGGGTCACAGAGGTAAATTGTGTTTATATGCTTACAATGATTGGATGTTTTGCGAGTAGGAACCAGATAACCAGCTACCTTTGCCTTTAGTTTCTGGAGTGAATAATCTGTGTTTTATATCCTCAGCCAAGAAGTTCCTCAGTTTAGAGCCCCATCCGGGGAAAGCTATCATCCTCTGTAACAAGGTGGCATTTGGGAACAGCTTGAAGGGCTTTGAGGAGGATCTGAGGGCTCATGGGGCGTTAACAAATAAGACTATGCTTTATTCTGCTATTTTCTTATTTATCTGGCGGGATGCACGGCCGTAAACTCAACAGGCAACTGACTCAGTCTCAGTGATGGTCTCAGGGGTGTTGTGATTCATTTATGCTGTTTAGGCACCTTTTAGGCTTTTATAGTGTGCCCAAAACTTACCCTTTTGAATAGTTAGAATATTCTTCTTTATATGATGATTAGGTGTGTATAATTTCAATGAAATGTTGGAAAAAGCTGATACAGAATTTATTTTTGATGGGATGTTACCAAATAGTGTAACTTCAAAGCTAATTAAGTTACTGGATTTGAGGGGCAAACCCTCAGGTTTTTGGCTATGTTACTCATTACATCTGTGCTTACCAAGCTTTAATTTGTGGCTTGCAGAGTAGTTATTTATGTAATAACATAGGCAAACGCCATAATGCAACTAATATTCAAAATAACTTTGTCATCGAGTATATACGATACTATACTATACTATATTTATGAGTTAAAACTACACAAATGGGGTTTCCTAAACCACTATTAAGTCCTTTGCAATGTTGTCAGTTGTGTTTTGTGTGTGGCCCTTTGCCCAAGTGAAACCTCGCATATAGGAATTTATAGACAGAAAGATGGATAAATATTAGGTCTGGATTAGTATAATTTTGCTCTATTAAAAAATAAAAGTATGACATCCATGTGTTGAATTGTATAAACATGCAATGTTTTGCATGTGTAGAATGTGTATTAGTATTTTACTCATTTAACAATTAGGCTTCTGTCAGCAGAACTGACTTATGCTAACAGGGAACTGAGCGCTAGCAAGCTACGATAGTTTGATTTCTCATCAAACAAAGATAAAGGGGTCTGAGAGACTTTGAGGCTCATTCATTGGTCTAAATTTCAGTTGTAGGATGTAGATTGTATGACGTCTCTCTTGGACATGTCATGCAAACAATCACTTCAAACAAACTAACATCTAATTTAGCATACCAATTTTTTGAATATTTATTTACATATCTTTAGCTTCAACAACTTCTACTCAGCTTTTGCTTGGTCAGGTGGACTTGAGCATGATTTATTTTTTAAGTCAGTTTATACCAGTTTGGAAGAGTTTTGTGACCTAATGTTGTGGATTTAGAGATCTTAACATAATTCAACACAAAGCCAACAGATGAGTTGCAAGCAAGCTAGTATGTATGTAATTGACAACCACCAGCTTTCATGCAACTGGTACCAAATGAAATTATCCGTTTATCTGGTTGTATTTAGAACAAGAGGGAACATACTGATCCATGTTTCAGACATGTATCCATCTGTCTGAAACCCTGTTCCTGTGATCAGAGCTATCTGCTGGAGTCATTGTATTGTAGTTCAGATACAATATGAATATTTCAACAACATCCTTACAGAACCTTTTTGAAAAATAAATTGATGTGAACAGTTTGTATTCTTACAATGAATATATTGTTGTTAGTCTGTAGGAAATGCATGTCCCTCCTCTGTGTTAACCAGATTTCACTTTTAGTTGCACTTAATAAATGTTGGACTCAGATCTCCAACTTTACAAAGATATATGATGCTATCCACTGGCCGGCATTGATTCATCAGTCATGAGGCATTTAACTGATCGTCATTAGAAGTTGGAAAAGTGCTGGCAAAAAATATTAGGCAGGTAATGGGATGAATCATCTGTCTATCACCATTTATAACGAAGCAAGTCGGGAGAAGAGCGTAAACGTTTTTTTCATTCAAGAAAAGCCTTCAGAGTTGTTCATTGCTCTTCTTTCAATGAAGAAATATTGTCCAGGACTGATATAAGTGATGCTATTGCAGCATTGATGGTAACCTCTTTAAGAGCCACCATTGTTGTTTTGAGCAAACAGTCTTCTCTCCATGTTATCTCACACACCTAAACCACGCCCGTAGCTGCCAGTCGCTCCTTACAGGATGCTGATTGGTCCAGACACCGGTGGTTTGAACACCAACACATTACTTGAAGCTTGACCGGATGAATTATCAAATCGTCTTGTGATATTGCAAGAATCCAACTGCGGTAAGGAGCATAGACTCTATCTAAGAAGTGGACGTCATCACTGTTATGTCACCCATTGGTTTGTGGACTTCAGTGTTGAAGCCTCGAGTTTGGTATTTTTGCCATCGCCATCTTGGTTTGTTGGAACCAGAAGTAACTGAAGACATTTTTAGACGATAACAATGATACAATTAACTTTCATAAAGTGAAAACACAGACAACAATGTAGCCATGCCCAATGCATACGCTTCTTTATTGTCTATTTTAATCTAAATGGGACCATCATTTACAAAATGCACATCATGCTGTATTGAAGAAGACTTGAATCTAGCGATTGAGAACATAAACTTATCAGGAAAATGTTTACTGAGGTAATAAATCAAGTGGGAAGCCGGGTCCTTTTTTCATAGACTTCTTTTTGCAAGCAGTGAACCACTGCTGGCCATTAGAAAGAATGCAGGTTCATGGGACATTACTTTTCAGACCTCTTGGTAATGAGACATCTACAACCATACAACAAGGGCATCCAAATTTTTCTGACTTGCACACCTTGAAGAAACAATATTATCATAAAATCATAAATATTTTATTCCTTAATGTAGAAATAATGCCTTAAATTATGTTTAATGTTAATATTAAGTAGTGAGGTTGCTGTAGCACAGAGGATGGAAAGACAATTACAAAAGCAATTGAGCCATAGAGCAGTAAACTGTCTCAACCAGAAGGGAAACAAACTAGATGTCGTGTTGGGTGAGTTTTGGATTTTGCAGGCACAGAGTTTTAGTGGTTATTTCGGAAATGACCTGAAACTCTCCAAAGACGACCAGGCAACTATAATATATTGGCTGCAAGTGCAGAAACTGACTTTAGACAAGAGAGAGTAAAAGAGCTGTCAGCAGAGGGGAAGGAGGCCTGATTACACCTATATACCCACAGCTGAGCCTTTCTCAGCTTGATACACACCGTGTTATACCGATAGATGCGACAAATGCTCACAATCACCCACACGCGGGTATATGTACAGTGCATGAACACATTATGTATGATCTGGCCATGCATTTAAGCTTACTATTACGAGTGTAGGCACCAACATTTTATTACTTTTATGTTAGAATTTTTTTAATAAGAGATTACTGTACAACACAGAGAGAAAGAGAGAAAAACAAACATTTTCCCCTGGCCTTAAGACACACATTAAGATCTTCCATGCTTGCTTGCACACACAACAGTACAGCGATGCAATGGGGGTTTTCCAGGAGATGAAGATAATATCTGAAAAGGTTTTATTGTGTATCCAACACAGGCAGCAGTAACTCCATTTACTTGTCAAGATGTTCCTTTACCAGGTTGGTGTGGACAGATTTACCCATACCCAATTTCAAACATCTCATGAAAATAAGATCAGGTTGATGTTTTCCCAATCGCATTGGCCATTGTTGGTTCATAGGTGGCAGCTTCTTTAACCTCGTTTAAATCTAATACTATTGCAAACACATCTTTCGCTCAGGTTGCAAACTCTATCTGACAGCAGTCCAGGGGATGTTACAGCAGGGGATTTGGGGGTTTAAAAGACACAGCAATATCACAATATGTGTCATTCAACTAACACAGAGATCAAACCGAACGGAGGGTGACAGCCACAGGGAGCAAAAAAAACATTACTAGGCCCACATCAGTGGTAGTAATAACACAGTACTGCAGATAATTACATGATACTTGTTAAGTGCAGTTCATGAATGAACTCTTTGTTCAGCACCACAAAACAACAAGAGGGAACCAGCAACACAAAATCATACTTTATATTCAAAATGCTGCCCCACATTTGCCTTTTTCATTTTTAATGAAATTATCCACACATTCAAGTTGATTATAACAATTTGGATATTCCCATTAATTTCCGTCTGCTGCCATCATTGCCAAAATATTAATTTATCGAATACTATACTGGTGAACGAAACATAAACTGATTTGGATGTGTTTTGATTGCAATAAACTCATCAAAAGATGCTGAAATAACTTCATCGTGATGCCGATTTCTTTAAGTCTTTATTCCTGCTTTGTTTTGTTAGCAAGACAACATGCAAACAACTTTAAAAATGCTTGATTTCTGAATGGGGTTTGGATCAATCAGGGCTATGCTAACATTGTAGCTGCTCCACACTCACAGTAACGTAATCTAATTTAGGCATAAATAGGGCTCCGAGGTTATTGTTCAGAGACTTAGATATACCTTTAAAATGATCGAAACTCATCGGCATTTAAGATGTTTAGTATTGATGACTAACGACTAAAATATTTTTTACGTTGACATTTTTCAACTTGCGCAAGTGACACAAATGTTGTGTCTATGCATTGTCTTGACAAAAATTGGCTCACCATTAGTCTTCTTCTCATAAGAGCAATTTTGTCGAAATAAAGACACAAAAGGGAATTTTACTTCCACATGTCAAAAAACATAAAAAAAAAAACATCATAATTCAGTGAAGCCTCTGGCAAGTCCATGAAATTCTGGCCAATCCTTAAGTGTTGGCAACTCTATCATTTTCCTTTTTGTAAGACCAGCACTTAATCAATGGTGGACATGTTAGACAACAGAATAGCGTGGTGTGAGAATACTGAGATGAAAACTCGCCAGACAAATTTTTTTTATTTCTAGACATCTGATTTGAAGGGAGCCAGGTCTTAGCAAACTTAAACAAAGGCATCGATACTTTTTAAGATTAAAAAGACCCCATTCTGGGAAAAACGACAACTTGCGTCATAGATGTCAGTCAAGCAGCAGCAAGTAACATCAATACTTTGAACACAGTTAATTTTTCACAAATTGAGGTTTCAGTGGAGCGCTCTTAGTGAGCAGGGTACCTCAAGCCTCTCCGGGTGTGTGTAATTGAGCAGGACAAGAGGACCTGAGAATGGCAGACATCAAGTATCTCTGCAACTCAGAAATGAGACAATGAAATGCACACCCCTCCGTATCAACACAGTTGGAGACAAGTTTTCTATTTTGAGTCAGGAAAAGTAGTAAAAGCGGTGGAAAGGTTATTTTGACTGAGATTTGAAACTTAGGGGTTATCAGCGACACACAATTCACTTTCCATTTGCTTAACTGTTTGTAGGAACAAAGCAGGGATAAATGTAATAGAAAACACGGAGAGAGAAATCAACGAGCATAATACATAACTAGCTTACAACATGAGTTGCCAGTTAGATGTGTCAATATCAGAAGCATAGTCACGTTGTGCTTTTGCAAAGAATTGTCCACAAAGACTAACAAACATAATGCTTAAAATGTTTAACTGCACGGCGCATGCTCATGTAACACGCAGAATAGAACAGTATTTCATGTTGGAAACGTAAACCTGCCTGGGGATGTGTCATTTGGTGGAGGCAATTAAGCATTCTCCAGCTGCACATTACCGCACTGGGGCAAAAAGATGGCCACCTTCCATAACACTTTCATGTGCTTGCACTGAATTTATTGGTCAATAAGAAGATTTCTCATCCCTTACCAGCTCGCTTGGTGTGCATCCTGCGTATGCTTCCATCTCACACTAGTGTTTCAAAGCCTGTTTTGAAGCCTGTCTTCGTATCCCACAGTTTCATTTGCATAAAGACAACATATCAGAGACTGTACACACACACACACACACACACACACACACACACACACACACACACACACACACACACACACAATTTAATATCATTTGAAGGTATTGGTGAAACCCTCCAAAAGACTAATACTGTTGAATACACACTGAAGAAATTCACACTTTATTTACTGGTCATGATCTACTCGGTGTAATATTGCACATACTGTAAGCAAACCATGCAAATTACACACATACTCACACACGCACAGTCTCCCTCGCCCTGCTATTATATCTCTGCTGGTGTTCACCAATCCCGTCGAGTTTATGTTTCCGGAACCCAATTAGGCCTCACTAGCAAATTGGCCACCATTAGCGGGGCACGAGCATGCATCACCAGGGGAGAAGGAAAGGCCTTTAGCTCATCTTATGGCCTAGCGTCCTGCACACCAAAATACCGATAAGCTTATAATTCACACTAATGCAAAGGGATTTGCTTGCACCTCTCCACACTCTCATTATTGTCGTCAAGTGCAAATGTTTAGATATCCGATGTCTTACACCAGTGATTCTATTGTTCTTATCTTAAACTCTGTATTCTTATGAGGTGGATTTCAGATTTTCAGAAGTGGGTGAGCACACCTCATTTAGGATGTATGTATGCATGGAAACAAAGCAGTTCCACCCCAAGCCAGCAGTACTATATAAATGCAGAGGAGCGGGAGTTAACCGCAGGGTTTACATGAACATGGCTGCTGATTGCCTTTTGAATCACGTGTCACTGCTTCGAGGCACCTGGTAATTCCATCTTCTTGTCATCTCAAAAGGCTATTAAAGAAATCTAATTTACTTGCAGTTTAAATGTTTTGTTTGACAATGCAGACAATACAGGCACAACGGCAGTATACTATATGTTTTTTTTATATGGATTCTGAGATTCGGTCAGTGATATTACTGTCAGTGAAGTTTTGTTGAACCTTTTAAGTGCAACACAAAAGCATAAATCATCAAAATATTTTGGCTTTATTTAGACAAAATACAACTATTGAAATATTAAAATATAATTGTTCTATTTGTGATGTAAATGATGACTATAATGTAACAAGCCACTATTTAAAACCTGTTTTTCCCAAAATACATTCAGTAGCCAGTTAATTAGGTACACCTCGCTAAACTAATGTGATTCTGTTATTTAGCCTACACTTATATCAATGAGGTGGACTAAATCTATTCTGGGCCTCCATTGCATCATAATATCTTAACAGGGTGGCCCAAGGTCTTCTTATTATAAATATTATCATTATAATATCTTAAAAGGGAAAATTCTATATATTTTATGTGGCTGTCCAATCAGTGTTGCTTGTAAATGTAGTCAATTGAAGCAATACATTCCTCAGTGGGCAGTATATTGATCAAAAACAGAGTTCTCCTGCTCGGGGAGCCGTGCCGGCAGGGTTGGCCATATCTTCTAATGTAGCTATTGCAGACGCAGCCTCGGCCTCTCTGCTGCTTTTCTTCGGCCGTATACTCTGGTTTAAATAAATACGGCTGAATATCCGAGTCAGTAACACTGTAAAATGCATCCCTAACATCCTCTGAACTCATATTTTGGGATTCCATATGTGTTGTTAACAACGTAGCAAGTTGGTGAAATACAAGCGAAGAGAACAAGATCTGTTTTGTTTTTTTTAAACTATTTTTACCCAATAAAGCTTACAACAGGTTAAGGACATTCTGTTGTTAAGCGACATCTTCAGCACAGCACCCCCGACTCCCCAGAGGCAGTCACCGAGCTGAAGAAGTTTTGAGTTCTTCCTTGTCTCTAAATTTGTCACTATCACGTCAAATAGAAGAATTTATTGTTTCAATCGACAACATTTACAATAACACTTATTAGACATCCACATAAAGAGGTTTAAAGGTAGCAGGATCTCTAAACTGTTTTTTCAGTTATTAAATCACTGTTATTACAGTAAACATATTCCCCATAAATCTTGACTCTTCAAATAAATTGGTAATTCCTTGATCACCCAAATGCTCTGCTACTGACTAATTTTAATCATCATGGGTGTCTTGATGCACACCAAACTATGATTCATCTTTTCTCATCTATATGAGAGTAATATGTACATACTGTAAACAAACTTCCATACTCAGCTATATAAATGGGAGAGGTTGTTGTGGCTTTTTTAATATATCCAAAGTTTCCAAGAAAAAAACTAAAAGAGTGATTTCTTATCACTGCTTGACATAAATACATTAAGAGTCATAAACAATCATTCTTCTTGTGACATGTGTACTCAGCACGACCTGAGCCGATGTATTGCACTTCATGTTACGGGTACCACAGAACCCAAGTGCAGAGCAGAGGCTGGAGGCAAAGAGTTGGGCAAAGTAATCGTATTTAATGATATACAGTTCAGTTTGAGCTGCAGGAGGTCCGGCGTAGCGTGGAGCCATTCAATGGAGAGGGCGAAGGCAGGATGGGGTTTAAGGCTGAAGCCAAGAGGCCAGAGTCAGGCTGGAGGTGCTGCAGGCACAAGGCAAACAGGGGTTGGGAACAGAACTTTCTAGCAGACCAGTAATCACTGAGCTAGAACTTGACTGACTATAAATACAAAGTCTACGATCTGGCGTTGTGGAGGAATCAGGACTTGACGACTTGACAGGGTTGATTGTCGGCAGCTGGTAGCCTGGCTCCCGCACACCCGGTTCCACTCCTGCAATCACACACACACACACACACACACAGAGGGAGGGAGGAGAGGAGAGACTGCAGGCTAGGCCGAAGTGGAGGCCATGACCCTTAACTTTCACCGTGTCATTTTGAGGGAGAAATACGCACATTACACACTCCCTGAACACATTATTAGGTAGGATTGCAGAATTGTGGCAGGATTTTAAGAATGAATGATCACAATGATTCCAAAGCCCCGTGCTAATTAAGGATATGCTGCATTAAAAAGGGATGCAAAGGAAAAGCAAAGGAAGGTAGTGTGTTGAAAATACAACAGACTGACTAGTTTTTAGTCAGAAACAAAGCAACATTTACTTTTTTAAACATATATAATTTCACCCTCGCCGTCTAGTTTCATATATTAATTGATATAATTTATTTATATAACATAATTTATGTGTTTTAGATCCTTAACCTATCTATTTTTACAGCCTTCCACTTGATATGTAGTACATTGCATTGTTTCTTTTTGCAAGCTGTATAAAGCTTGATTTATAGTATTTTCGTATTTATCCACCTTATTTTTGCCTGACTCTGCCAATGTCTATTCTGAGTACTCCTCTGAAACACATCTGTCAGCACATGCGGACAGCAGGAGCTCTCCTTTCATCAAGTGTCACGCTGAATGGCACTCGCTGCAATATGAAAATGGAAAGAAAATGTAATTTTCCTTGCTTTATTGTTGCATATTAATTATGCTTTTAAGTGGGAGCAGCAATGGATAGTGTGATGATGTATTTAAATAGATTTCAGGGCTACTGGGTGAGTGTTGAGTGAGGTTGTTTGCACACTTGTTAAGGAAAGTAGTGGTATTACACACTTGTTTAGCAAAAATATGAATGCACTCTTACAACCTTATGGAGAGAAATACTCCAGAGGTCAGAAGAAATACTCCAGAGGTCAGAAGAAATACTCCAGAGGTCAGAAGAAATACTCCAGAGGTCAGAAGAAATACTCCAGAGGTCAGAGGGGCTTCAATTGACACATTTCTCTTTGAAACCCAAGGATCATGTCAGCTTGAACATTAAGATTGGGTGGCATAAGGCTGCCAGTATAATTTGGGTTATGATGGTCTGTAATGTACAGTAAAGAGAAGTGTGTGTGTGTGTGTGTGTGTGTGTGTGTGTGTGTGTGTGTGTGTGTGTGTGTGTGTGTGTGTGTGTGTGTGTGTGTGCACGTGCGCGTGTGTGTGTGTGTGTGTGTGATTTAAAGCTGGGGTTGGAGATGTGAAAACAAAAACAAAGGAAGAGCACTTTTGTTAACATCTGTTGTTGAGGTACATTTGGGAAAAGCAATTATATTTTGACCACAAGTCAGTGGTCAGTAGAGGAGTGTGACTCTGCCGGGTAGTTTCCAGGTGTGATTGTCTGCTAAAGAGCATGTAACTGCAGTTTGAATCCTGTCTCATACCAACACTCAAAACTAGTATATTTTTGTATCTAGGAAGAATCTTTCCCTAAGCGAAAAGTTTTAGTTGCCTAAACTTATTGAAGAACTCAATTTTACACATCAAAGTCTGTCTACAGGTGTTGGGGAGTTCTACTGCGTATTTGGAAAAGTTGTAAGAAGTTTTTTTGTGGCTACAGAGGGAGCTGTGTGAAATGTGATAAATTACCTCAAGTGGTGTGACTTTAGTCAGGGTCAGTTGAGGCTGAAGACTACAATTTTGAAAAGAAAAAAGATATATCTGGGGGTGTGGAGTAAGGAAGCAGTGAGTTTACAAGACCTATGTACCCACTCTTCAAATCAGCTCAAGGTAAATTAGCCACTACTAGCATAACACACCTGAATCTCCAATCAAACTGTCGGTGGTCGAGTTGCATTATGGGTAATGTAAGCGCCAGGTAATAGAAACGAGGAAGAAGAATGCATGGATAAGAAAGACGATATCTCTGCTTCTGCTTTATCTATTTTGAAACTTGTCTTTTTTACTGTCCATCCTGAAAAACCTGGGTGTCCGGCGAAAAAACTGAACCTGGCCATCAAATGAAAAGTTCTTAACTTCAAATTAGTTTTTAAACAAGAACATTTTCTTGTCATGAAACTGAAAGCAGCATATTCTACAAGCCCAATACTAATGCTTTTGCCTTACTGAACTGAATTGACACAACCCAATTTCCAAGGAGTCATCGTAATTTCATATTTATTCTAACAATATACTCATTCATATGTTGAGTTTAATTTCTTGCACTCCACTGAAATTAGGAAATAACATACCATTCAAGAACACCAGTACAAATGTTTTGGGATTTCTGAGAACTTTCTGTTTTGCCTGGAAGCAGTGACATATGACTTGCGAGTGAGAACATTAATCAAGAACTTTTGACATCCAAAGAGTATCTGGAATTGGCAGCCTGAGGTCATAGGTTATCTAGAGGCTTACCAGACACGCCATAGGGAATGCAGAACAGAAAGACTAGCCCCACTCATATCTACACAGATAGCTCAGGGTTCATCAAAGGTCTGAGTGTTCGTGTGCTTGAAGCCTGCTTGAACATCAATTATACCACATTTTCTTTATTGTTGAGATATTAGAGGCAGCAAACATTACACTTTTTGCAAGTTGAAATCAGTTAGTCAAAGGTATGTTTCAATGTGGATGGATTTAAGCTTTTCTCTCCCTAATAGACACTGATGTTCTGTCTCTAGATAGCTACAGAAAGCACCTAATTAACTGATGCCATAAAACCTTAAGAAGCTGTGTTTCCTTTTTACCATCTATTTACAGTGTTGTTGTTGTATCCATTAGATATAATAGAAGAGGTCTATGAAGAGACTTTTCTCCACCTTATAATAACGTTCTATTGCATCCTTCACAAGTATTTACTGTTCACCTCGGAGCCTTTTATAAGAAGCACACTGATCAATATCTGCTTCTATTCCCTCCCTTTCTGTGTAGATTTCAAGACAAGGTTTAGGCTAAGGTAATAGCAGGGATAGAACAAAGTCACTTGAAAGTAATTCAAACTTCGCCGGAGGCAACTAAGCTGTCTGACACCTCTGCTCTGTGTGAGAGACATGCTGCAAAGAAGAAGATGTATAAAATTTCTCTCCAGGGTTAAAAAAATGAATAAAGCACTATATCCAAACCTGTCTAGGTTCAGTAGCCTTCAAGTGAACAATTGAAGTGTAAACAATACTGTGCAAAACTTTATACTTTAAGAGATCACTCCCATGCTGTGTTGAATGTGTTTGGCGTTATGGTGCTGTGGGGTCGTTGTTATTGCTGGTCCAATGGACTCTCAGGTTTGGAAGTTTTAATTATAGTCGTCTTAACAAGACCAAACTGATGCCAATTACAATTAGCTACCCAACTGAACAGAAAACAAGTAGTACTGGGTGTTGTTACTGCTATAGTTTTTTATATTAGATAGACACAATATCTATCTATCTAAGTTGACAGATTCATTTAAGTATTAACTTTCAGGATTCAGGACATTATTAGTTGTTAACACTTCCATTCTAGTGCTTCAGAAAATGGGCACACTAACCTGCACGTAGTGAAACCTAGCGGTTGTAGATTCAAACACGTTGTGAATTGGAACAAAACAACTTGTTTAGGTTTAGTAAACAAAACTATTTGTATAAGTGTAGGAAAAGATATTAGTTTGGGTTCAAATAAGAACCTTTGTTACGTTACACGTTGACCTTTTTGAAGTGACATAACGCACTTAAGTACGGAAGTTAAGTACGGCAGTTAAGTACGTTACGTCACTTCAAAAAAGTCAGCGTGTTGACTTTTTGTTTCACAGTGGTCTCCTTGGTTAAAGTCCTGTATTAATTGACCATCCATCACTCCAGATCTCCTTCCGACATGGACATTTATGATGGTTTTACTACATCAGCTGACTACTCCTTTTCTCCTGTCACAATTAGATGTCGGCGCCGTCTTGTATTCTTGTATATATTATCGGTGATCAACCATGTGAATAGAAGATAACGACTCTCTATGAGGCCAATAAACACTGATAAAGTCCATCCAATGGGCTTGATAACATCGAAGCGGGTGTTCAAGACAGTCCCCAAGTTCTAACCAAAGTATTGTTCACTTCTGTAAGGCCTCTTTCAAAAGAGCAATGAAAGCACATGTCATCACTTCAGTACACTCAAGATGTCTTCCCACCTGACATATGGGCTGATTCACTGTTTGGTGGACACGTTACGTTTACATGATGGAATGTGCTTCTGATGTGTAACCCCAACCTGTCCCATGTTTCAGATAAACATCCTAACAGTCGTGTTGCCTTAGGTTTGGTTCCTGTGAAGGTCAGGTCTGGGCCTGCAGCTCTCAGGGCTCCAAAGCCTCTTGAAAGTCTCAGTCATATGCCAAGAACTGAAAATGGTTTCTTTTTTCTTTATCGTACTACTTCTTCCTCCCATTCCATGAAACAAATTGCATGGGTTTAATGTATCTCAGGTGATTGCAGGGTCTTTGTAATCACTTGAGACACACACATTGAGGTTTAATTTGAACTGGGCTAACTTAAGGAGCGTTTTCTTGTCCTCAAGGCACTTTTATTTCATTTATGATCATAATCATTCCAATCAACTCATCAATGGGGATGCTAACTTTTCAAGGGGAGGTGGCATTACAATTACTCTCTGCCCCTATGGGAATGAAAATAATCCTTACATAATGCACACTTTTCTTTCAGGGTAAAGATTTTGCCTGGAAATGAAACCTTTGGACTGTGAAAAAATGTATCCTATTAAATGATTTGATTTCTGGGAAACTGGTAAAAGTGAGTGTGGAGCTGTGCATGTGTATAAAGGAGATAACAGAGAAAACAGGTAACTGTGTCTATGTGGATTGAATACATTTATAATTAGAACAATCACTATAATGGAAGAATCACCTCACATTGTCCGTGTGTGCATTTATTGTGGCGCCCAAACCTTTGTGGAAATTGTGCATCCATTAATCTTTACTGAAAAATTCTGTTTACAAATCACATGTGCTCATTATCATTACCATCCATTTGCTATCTAATGCATTTTCTGCTGTCATGTAAACTCATAGATTTATTTTCATCAATCGGTAAATCCTCAAACACAAATAAAGTTAGATTGTTCCATGTCTATCTGCAGTGTTGCCCACTGTTTCCAAAAAAAGTCCCTAGTACTAGCTCTAAAAGTAGCTAAAAGTCGCCAGATGACGGACTACGATTATTTGTATATTGGTGACATCATCGCACATCATTTGCATGAAGCTAATCTGCTGCTGGCTTTAGGCTTCACGTTTTAGCGTACAAGAGAGCTATTGATCTTCTCTGTTATTTCCTGTAGAGTAAATCTGTCAGTGTACCTGCCCTCTGGTTATATGTTGCAGCAGGCCCTTCCTCCAACTCCCTCACTCCCTCTCAGCAGGAGGATCAGAGTCTCCCTACACTACTTTATTTGTACTATATTTCCGTTGTATTTCAGTTATGTAATGAACTTAAATTTGGTTAATCATACTTTGGTTTGACCCTGAGCCAGGGTTGTTACAACTCAGCAAAAAAGCAAATAAGCATATTTCTCAAAATATCAAACTATTCCTTCAAATAAAATATGTTTGATGTCTACACAAGTAATTAAACAATCCTGCACAGGCCATTTGGGATAATCACATTTAACCTTCAGACAGGGGAAGTCCACTGAACTTAATCAATTTCCTTCTCAGTCAGATGTTGAAAATTATCTATCAAAGCTAATTACTTTACAGTGTTTTGGATCCTCAGTTGAAAGTTGTTGTTATTAAGTTATATAGTTTTTCAATTGTTTTCAGCTACACTAGTTGCTCTAGGGATGGTGACGTGGGTCTGTCGATCAGGCGGTCCACCACTTAGTCTAGACTTCTACATCACAACTAATATAATATAATATTTGTTAACAATATCCATGGTTCCCAAAGGATGAATCCTACTGGTTTACACATTAAGCTCAAAATATCACTGTCGTAAAGTAGAGCCTCACAATAAGAGATTTCAATGTTAAGTTATGTTAATTCAGAGTTTAAGTTCAGAATTTCTTAATTATACATTTTTAAGTAAAACATTTTTCGAAGTTATAAACACAGTTCAGTTAAATGGTGTTAATTGGATTAAGGGAAGTTAGTTAAGTGCATTAGTAGAGGATAACAGATTGACGTGCTTGTGTAATTTTTAGCACAAGAGTCAATATTATGTTTCTCTTTAAAATGGGTGCTTGGGAAAAGCAATACTAGTGAATGTTCCATACTGGTCAGTTTGTTTCTTGCCAAGGTGTCAGAAGAGCAGGCAGGGTTAAACCAGTGTTCAAGAACTCTGACAGCATCTGCATTCACCCTCGGATCACTTGCTGTTTAGCCCAGGAGCACTAATTAAATTTGGAATCCAATTATGGAAATGGTAATGAAATTTCCAAATGGGGAAACTCGTAATCTGCTCATTGAGGTGTTTAATTATAAGCGGGTCTGTGCATTGCAGATATGTTACACTTCTGAATTTGGCGGACAGAGACATGGACACGAGTTTGACGGTGTGAGTTTGTTGGCGTGATGGAGAAAAAGAGACAAAGTACTGAATGTACGTATTCAAAACCTATCTAGCACTCTGATAGCTACATTCTTTTGAGTACTCTGAGTACTTAAATTATGAAACGTATCCTTATGTTGTTACAGGCTGATGTGGAGTTGCTGGACATAACAATCATCTATTGCTTCTAGAAACATTAGCCTGCATTTGAGACGTCTAGGGAACAGTGGTTACTTGTAGCATCTACCGATAGTCTACATACATATTTGGTGCACAATAATATAGGGAACAATAATTTATGGAAAGCTTAGCCTTCTCTAATCTACATTACCCGCAGTCTATGCAGGAACGGCGTGTCAATTTCCGCTTGTTACATGCGTATTGTAATTTTAAAATAAACTACTATCTTCACAGGAAGTTTAAGTTAAGGCAACAAAAGTGGTTGGTTAAGGTTAGGAAAAATGTGTGGTTTACGTTACCTTAAGTGACAAACACAAGTGAAGTACGACAGACATGACAAACTATTAACGTGTACTTTTAGTCTCACATTGGACATGAACACCGGCCTCCTGAGTCCTGTCTTTGTTTGACCCACCCATTCCACCTCCCATGCAACGAGGACTTTCATGTGATTTATATTATGCCAGTAGCTCTTTGCGTCTAATAATTGGTGGGTGTGTTTACATAGGAGTTAGCTGACAGCCCAGTGCGCAACATACTTACATACATACAGATGCTAAAGGATGCCTAGGTACGTCAGTAACAGATGGAGAGGCGCATTTACCAAGCTTCAGTATTTGACGCGTTGGAAGTGAAAACGGGTTGAATATGATGTTGCATGTTACAGAGACTGTGATAAATGTAAATGCAGATCCCACTGTTCTGATTGCATAAAAAATCTAAACTCAGATGTTATGCAGATCTACTATGACTGTTTTCCTAAATTTCGATATGAAAAAATCACAATATATCTCCTTCCTTATAGTATCACTTTTTATTACAAAATATTGAATCGTAAGCCCTGTATTATGATATATATTGCTCCGCCAGATTCTTGTCAATACACAGCCCAGCTCATGTTGAGTCTAAGTGATGATTTTAAGATATCTGGCATTTTTTCTCTGCTTCTAATGGAAATATATTGAATCATACTTTATGTAATTTAGCTTTGACAATAATCCACATTCATGCCAATAAAGCCTATTTGAACTATAAAGCATGTATGAAATTGAAAGCTTGAATTTGGGCTTGAAAATGAGCAAAAAAGACAAAGGGAAAGATAGTCTTCATTGTATATTGTGGCACGATGCAGCGTTATTCATTATTGTTGTTTGAGAGTGTTCTGAAGGGGCAGATAATTGTCAAATTTATCTTTATGTGTATGATGAAATCCAATTTCAAATTGATCATGACATTTGTCGCTATCAGCTGTTTAGAGATAAAAAAAAAAAAATTATAGAAATTAATTAAAGCCTGATTTTTATTTATTTTTTAATGGCACACAGTATGTCAGTTTGGCTACAAGTGGCTATGGCATGAGCAAGATTACATGATACATAGAACATAGAATACTTACATAGAATTCCTACTGGCCTGCTTACATGTGTATGTGAATCAGAATAATTGATTCATACCTTCTTGAAATTAATTGTGTTTTCTAATTGGGGTTATTAGTCATAGATAAATAGGCAATATCTTTTGAAATGTAGAGGTGCATGTGGAATGAATAGTTCCTTATAATTCATTTTGTCCAGAAATGACAAAGAAATTATACCTTGTTGCATTTCAGTTGTTGGTCTACTATATGTTTATACAAGTAGCAGAAACAGAGGAAACAGAAATTCTTATTAGCATTGATTGGACAGTTTTGGTGAATGTCATCCTGCATCACCAGTGCAACATGGACCCACGTCGGTGAAACAAAATTCTGCTGACTGACAGCAGGTAATACAGAGCATCCCTGCCCCTTATGTTTTCATAAAATGTATTTTCTCTGGTGTTCACAAAGTGCCATGGGTGGATGGGTGGGTCAAACAAACACGACATTAACCAGAAGACCGCTGTTTGTATCCTGTGAGAAACCAAAATGCAACGTTGACTTATTTTTACATTGTTACATTACAAAACTTATTTAACCCAAATTGTTTCCTAAACCTAACCAAGGAGTTGTGTTGCCTAAATCTAAATAAATGCCTAAATACGAGGTGCTTTTCTTTGGATTCACAAACTCTACCCATTGCGTTAGAAAGTGTCGCTAAGAGGTCCTGACCAAGCGTAAGTATGTGAAGAGTTGGTAATGAGAACGTGTTGGACAATCAACAAATGGATTTAATAATAGTGTGAAAGAACCCTCTAAATGCATTACCATTAAACACTTCTCACCTCAATTTTCATGACAAAGTGGCTTTGTATATGATATACATACAATAAAATATGTTTAATTCAGTTCTCTAGACTAATTTGTTTGTCTCTTTTCTTTGTTAAATTCTGCTTCAGGTGTCTAGCTTTGCTACGTGCAGATCGCATATTTCTGCAATTCCTAGATAGCTAGGTTTTAATTGGGCTGTGTTGTTGGCTTTTTTGGCTCTTCAGTGGTTATCTCTGTCTCTGTCTGGTTCCTCAAGCTTTCCTGCCTGTTCCTCGATTGCTCAGGGAGCCCCTTTAGTGGTCTCACTTGTCTCTCTATTCTCTGGGTCACCTTAACAAGTTATACCTGTTTCTACAGGCCCCCTGTTTCGCTGAGCAGACCCAACTCTCTACTAACACCACTTTACTATGGTCAATACATCCCAGCTCTGCGATAGCTTCCTGGGCAATGGCTCTCACCTACACCCGACCTTAGGCCCTGATAGACTGACACTGAAGTGGACAGCGTGGCAGACAAGAAGTACAGTTTGAACTTCAGTCTAGGCACACTCAGCAAACATTTCACTTCTCCCACGTCAAGCCAGTCCTTACAATAAAAACATATTGGGCTTTAGGCCTTCTCTCCACACCACCCATATTCAGAATTATCCAAAGCAGCAATGAACGACATAGAAATGTCACTGCAGGTGTGCGACCGTACTCAGCTATAGAGAACACATAGTTTGATGTCTTTTTAAAGTCCTTGAGTTTGTACAGACTGTTCCTGAAGTGTGCACTTTAGTCAGCCCATAGTGCCTGTCCTGTACAGAGAGGACAACCCCCCTCCTTGTTTTACTCGTATGGATGAGCCTCCAGAGGTACAGAGAGCTACTTTACAGTGACAGCCCATTACATCAGTCCTGAGTGGGAAATAAAATGTCCTTTTCTGCAAATGCGCCACCTGTATGAGCAGCACACAAACATAAATCTGGCAGAGAAACTAAAAGAGGTACTTTTAGAAAAAAATTATAATGAAAACAATAATAATGTAAATCCTATCTCTCAAAACCATGACTCCATAATCCATGGAGGCAGGGCCAGTTGCTGGCATTAACAATATATGCGATTGTTAAGGCGCCACAACCACTATGGTGGGCGACACGATCAGTTTGACTAAGAGCTTTCTATATGCGCCTGCTGTTACTACTCCTTTAAGGCCAGTCGTACATTTTATGGCCACGAGCCTCCGCTTCAAAACAATGTGAGCATGATAGAGAAGCGTGCATCTCTGTCTGTATCAGTCCCACCCGCACATGCTCTATATATGTATGTGTGCGGCGCTCAGCTGAGACGTTGTGTCCCGCCGAGAGAGCAGAACATCTTCAGTGTTAGACTAATATTAGCAAGATAATTGATGACAGAACACATTAAGAATGTCATTGATTGCACAGACAGCAACTTGACGATTGCATTGAAAAATCCACTGAAAGCGCTGCAGTTTCATATAAATGTCATGTGAATAATGTCTATTGATGAAGAGTATACAAAAGTCTCATCTGACATCCTCCTAAAACTTCCACACTTGCGAGCCGTTGAAATAAAAAGACGTCTCACCGTGGGTCTTTGTTTTAACTTAAGGTATATTTAAAACATACCTGTCAACCATCCCGTTTTTCCCGGGATTATCCCGTATTTTTCCTTCTATCCCATTTTCCTCCTGTTTAAATATTTTCCCATAATTATCCCGTATTACGTATACTTAAATTCTTTAAAAAAAAGGCCTAATTAAAAAAAATGTACAGTGGCCTCCGATAGAGCAGGTAGCAGTATTATGTTTAACATGAGCTGAAAAACGTTATCCGCCAGTAAACACACAGAAGAAGAAAACAGGAACAATAACACAGAAGAAGACAAAAAGAGATGGATGAGAGTCACAGTGAACGGGAGACAGATGGAGACGCAGTTGTACATGCCAAACAAGTTAAAACTTTATGTAAGTACCTGGTCAAATGAGAGGAGACCTTTCCTTATTTAATAAAAAGCAGAGTCGGGCAAACTCATGCTTTTTGTAAAGTGCGCCATTCAGATGTTAGCATCGCACACGGCGGAAAAAGCGATATTCGCCAGCATGAAGAATTGTCCAAGCACAAACACGCCAAGAGGCACAAACACATACACTGTCAATGACTTCATGTGTGACAAGAACTGTGTCGGAGGCAGACCAAATGACGAAAGCTGAGGGAAATATGCCGATGCTTTGTGCCAAAAATAATGTAGCCTTCAGCTTCTGCGATGATTTCAGTTGCAGTGTAGTGGACATGTTCCCCGACTCTGCCATCGCAAGGAAGTACTCGTCGGGGGAAACAAAAGCCACACAACTCATCAATCATCAAATAAATTGATGATATTAACTAATAAATAAAATACATAAATCTTATAAACATGTCTGTACAAGTAATACATACTTTAAATAAACATGTATTTCCTGAATGTATATACCCATCTCTTATGTGTTTACATTTACATTATATGGGGGCTGGGGGGCTGAGAGCTGTTAAAATATGGACGGAGTCCGCCTAAACAATGTCCCTTATTTTGAAATTCCAATGTTGACAGGTATGATTTAAAAGAAGAAACCAGAAGACCTTAGGCTTCTCGAGCATACCTGTCAACCCTCCCGTTTTCCCCAGGATTATCCCCTATTTCTTCTTCTATCCCGCTGTCCTCCCGTTTAAATATTTTCCCGTAATCATCCTGTATTTTTATCCATCCATCCATCATCTACTGCTTATCCGGGGTCGGGTCGCGCGGGGCAGCAGTTCCAGTAAGGAACCCCAAACTTCCCTTCTCTGGGCCACATCCGCCAGCTCCGACTGTGGGATCCCGAGGCGTTCCCAGGGCAGTGAGGAGATATAATCTCTCCACCAAGTCCTGGGTCTTCCCCGGGGTCTCCTCCCAGCTGGACGTGCCTGGAACACCTCCCTAAGGAGGCGCACAGGTGGCAGGCATCCTTACTAGATGCCCGAACCACCGCAACTGGCTCCTTTCAACGCAAAGGAGCAGCGGCTCTACTCTGAGTCTCTCATGGATGGCTGAGCTTCTCACTCGCAGTGAGGGAGTAGCAAGCCGATTGGCCGATGCAGAGCGAAGTGAACGCGCTGGGGTGTATAGTTTGACCATGGCCTGGATGTAGGAAGGGGCTGATCCATTCACAGCACGGAAAGGCCAGCACCAGAGTCTTGAAGCAGATTCGGGCCACCACTGGTAGCCAGTGAAGGGAGCGGAGAAGCGGTTTAGTGTGGGAGAGCTTGGGGAGGTTGAAGATTAGTCTGGCTGTTGCATTCTGGATGAGCTGTAGAGTCAAATGGCACATGCAGGCAGTCCAGCAAGGAGGGAGATGCAGTAATCAACGCATGAGATGATAAGAGCCTGGACCAGAACCTGCGTCGCCTTCTGAGTTAGTAGGGGACATATCCTCCTGATGTTGTACAGAGTGTGTCTGCAGGAGCGGGTTGTTGCAGCAATGTTGGCACTGAAGGACAGTTGGTAATCCAGTGTCACAGCTAGATTCCTTGCAGTCCAAGTCGTGGAAACAACAGAGGTGCCAATGTTGATGGTAAGGTCTTGGATGGGAGAGCCCTTTCCCGGAAGGAAAAGGAGCTAAATCTTGTCAACGTTGAGTTTCAAGTGATGTGCAGCCATCCACCAAGAGATGTCAGTCAGACAAGCCAAGATCCGTGCCTCCACCTGGGTTTCAGATCTGGGAAAAGACAGAATCCGTTAAGTGTCATCTGCGTAGCTGTGGTAGGAGAAACCGTGAGAGTGAATGACAGAGCCAATTGAGTTGGTGTACAGAGAAAAGAGGAGGGGACCCAGGACGGAGCCCTGAGGTACCCCGGTGGTGAGTTGACAAGGGTCCGACAGAGCCCCTCTACCAAGTTAGCCTGCGATCCTTCACGCTGCTCTAGCAGCGTGAAGTTCCTCAGTGACAGCGAGGAGGGCAGTCTTAGTTGAGTGGCCTGCGTCGAAACCAGATTGGTGCGGATCGAGAGGTTGTTCTGGTTTCACGCGGGACACCACCACCACCGGACTCAGTCCCGTGCCTGTTTAACCCATCCATCCACCCAGGCCTCCTTCTTTTTATATGTAAAGAAACCCTGGAGAACTTTAAACCTGGTTGATGCTGAGATGCTTGGCAAGCTTATTTCCCAATGAGAAACCACCACCTGCTTTTTAGATCCCATTCCCACATGCTTTTTTAAAACTGTTCATAGCTCTTTTAGTGAAGATATACTAAACATCATAAACCACTTGCTTCAGATTGGTGTTTTTCCCACTGGCCTAAAGACTGCCATGGTGAAACTTGGAAACGTCATCAAGAGACACGACATAAGTTTACATAGTTATGCTGACAACAGAGCTGTACATTGCTGTGTCTTCTGATGACTCAGCACCAATAGATGCCCTTTTTAACTGTATTTTAGATATGAAGCTATGGATGGCTGAGAATTTTCTACAACTCAATCAGGACAAAACCAAATTCCTGGTTATTGGTTCTGAAGTTTAGAGAGAGAAAATGGGTTCAAAACTTAAAAGACTAGGGGTTATATTGATTCAGAACTAAGTTTTGAACCACAAATAATATAATATATATATATATATATATATATATTATATATATTTATCTCAAGCATATTGCCAAAGTATGACTGTTTCTCTCTCAAGCCTAGCACACAGACACTGATGCATGCTTTTATTACCTGTAGAATCAATTAATGTAATACTCTACTTTCTGGTCTCCCTAAATATAATATAGATTCACTACAATTACTGCAAAACTCAACTGCACGGGTAATAGCGAGGACCAGAAAGAGAGCAAACATTATTCCAGTTTTAAAGAGTCTGCACTTGTTACCTGTCTGCTTCACAATTTATTTTTAAATATTTGTATTAGTTTGTAAATTTCTAAATGGTAATGGCCCTAGCTATTTATCAGATTTGCACAGATTTGTATTAAACACAAATGTTTTGTTTTTACCTTCAATTGCCCTAATACGCCATGTACCCAGGGAGCAAACAAAGACATTTTATTCAGGAATTTTAAACAAATGCAACGGTAAGAAGTTTGAGATTCAAACTTTAATCATTGTCATAGACTGCAGCCAATCAGAAATGAGTCAGACATTCAAACTGCAACCGGTGTTAAACACAGTAGCCTCAGAAATGTGAAACAATTTGCACTGTAAAGGGATCCAACGATAAACGAGCACAAAGGAACAAGTCTGAGGCGCTACCCCCCCAACGGAACCCCGTGTTTTATTTATATAAATATATAGCGCCAAATCACAAGTCACTTTTCACATTGAACAGGTGCTCTTTTATTAAATAAACTAAACGCTTATGTTATTTATCTAACTTATGTGCACGTTTCTGTGTTTACTGCGTTGTTTTGCGCATTCACATTCTCTCTGTTTCGCGAACACCTCCAGTCAGAGACAGAGCGGAGGAAAGGAGAGGAGAGAACTACAAAGTACAAAAAAATCAAAAATCCAACACATTAATTATAAATGGAGCGACGTCGACTCCAACGTTCAGAAACTCAGACGAAAATATCCGCGTTTTTTAAAGGCACACAGCCTGAATCAGCAGCAGTGATGTTAACTCTGCAGGTGTTAGCGCTGCTGATGTTAGCTCTGTAGGTGTTAGCTCTGCTGGTGTTAGCTCTGCTACTACGAGCAGCCAGAGTGCAGCTCGTCTGCTGCTGGTCCAAGTCCCGACCAGAGCGGTAGTGCTTCACTATTAATTCAGATTAGTGTTATTGATGGTGTATCCTGGGAAACACATTAATGCTTTGGAGCAGTGGCGGCGCTTATTTTTTATTTTTCAAGCAGTACTTTATCGCTCAGCAAAATGAAAATAAAAGTCTTAAAAACACACAATGTCATCTTTATCCAAACGCACTCGTCCTTTCAGCTCGTGCAGTTTGGCATGTTTTGTGCTGTAAAGACGCTCGAGAGCCTTATTTTATCACCGCAACCGCGTCTGCACAAACTAGGCACACTGGCCTTTAACTTCCACAAAGAATTTTTTGGAGTAGATTTTTTGCGTGTGTTTATGAATTACCTCGTAGGCCGTACACACACATGCCCCCCAAAGACACGTGAACGCCCCCCTTTCTAAAATATTGCTTCCAGCAAAAAAAAGTAATTCCCCCATTGCCTCCCGTGGAGAACCCCTGCTCGAGAACATACCTGAATTTCAAAATAAGGGACATTTTCTGGCGGACTCCGCCCATACCTTTGCAGCTCTCAGCCACTCAGCCCCTACCCATATAATGTAAATGTAAACACATAAGGGACGGTATATACATTCAGGAAATACATGTTTATTTAAAGTATGTATTACTTGTACAGACATGTTTATAAGATTTATGTATTTTATTTGATGATTGATGAGTTGTGTGGCTTATGTTTTCCCCGACGAGGACTTCCTTGCGATGGCAGAGTCGGGAAACATGTCCGCTACACTGCAACTGAAATCATCACAGAAGCTAAAGGCTACATTATTTTTGTCGCAAAACATTGACATCTTTACCTCAGCTCACTTGGTTTGCCTCCAAAACAGTTCTCTTGTCACAAATGAAGTCATTGACAGTGTATGTTTTTGTGCGTCTTGGGCATGCTCGTGCTTGGACGATTTTTCATGCTGGAAAACATCGCTTTTTCTGCCGTGTGCAATGCTAAAATCTGAATGGCATACTTTACATTACACTTTAAATTAGGCCTATTTTATTTTTTAAAGGTTCAAAATACAGCCAAAATGGGATTTATCAGGTGGGTGGCTGGCTACTGCCTAAGAGATAGGGTGATAGATAGGTTCCCCTCAAACAATGGAATGACCTCCCCATTTATGGACAGTCTTTACTTAGAAATAAACAAATAAAATAATAATAATAATTCTGTTCTTCGTATGTTGCACTTAAATTGGTTTGGCTTATTTAAAGCTATTGTTCTGCACTTAAAGGATTGTACCTATTTGAAGCTAATGTACTTGCAAGATGGTTGCTGTTCGGAGTTGTATCTTCATGATTGTTTGTCACTTTGGACAAAAGCCTCAGCTAAATGAACTGTAATGTAAAAAACAAAAGTCAACTTTCACTCATTTTAATTTACATCTGTAACTTAATTTATGTACCAAACATACTTAATTTAAGCCAAACCCTTGTTTTGTTGCCTAAACATAACCAAGTAGTTGTGTTTTTGTTTTGTTTTCTGTCAATTTACGTTGACACATGTTTAAAACTGCGACCAATACCGAAACCAATGTTTCCAGGATAAAAAACATTCCGCTCAAAACATAATTGAGAAAGCAGTTTAGTTGTATGGGAACATGATTTGAGACAGGGTTGCATCTGAGTGAAGGTGGTCAGTATAAAGCAAGTATTATATTTAATATCTTTATATACTAAGGATGTTACTTTTGTCATTATGTCATATGTCATGCATTTTGCTGCTACAATGGTCAATATTTAAGAGTTTGACAACATTTGATAACTACATATCAGCAGATATTCATTTTTTAACATAAAACTCATAATACAAGCAATTATTTTTGTATGGATTCTTTAAATGTACATTAAAGAGTTGTAACCGATATACTGTATGTGCTGAAGCTGAAATCAATCAATAATGTGGGCCATGCAGTTGTATCGGTCAGTCTCTCAACCACACAGACTGGAGTCCAGAAGCTTTCGATGACATTCCTTTGAAGGAAATCATTTATGTCAAACACACAAGGGGAAAGGTGATAAGAGAGTGGAAGGGGAGGAAATGGTTGTGAAGAAAATAAGATAAAGAGATGGCTGTGTGAAGTCAGTAGACAGAGAGGCCGTGGTGAGCAAGAGGTAAACATCAAACTGGGGTTGGAATAAAATAATTTGTTCATTTGTTTTTTCTCTTGTTTCCCGACCCTGTTAGAGCTCGTTCCTTTGATCAGAGTCTCAAAGCTTGTAATAGTGCAAACCACTGCATATGTCAGATTACTGTGGAAGGGCTGCAGGGGCATATTACAGCTCCACTCTCCCACAGAGCCAGCCTCAAAGTGTTCAGCTTCCTCTGAGAGATGATCTGGTGTCAAATTTCTGTCCACTGATTAGCATCTTTATTTTTAGGATCAACTGACAGTATGTAGTTTGGTTAAAAGACGTGCAGTTGCCTGGATCCTCAATGTGCAAAAACATTATTAAAACTTACCTCTACTGAGGTAGTGCAGAGCCTCTTCAGAATTGAAGAAAAGTGTAGTTTGAGCAAAGAGAATATAAAGTTCAGACATTCAGCAGGGAATAAAGTATGTCGGCCTTGGTAGGTGTTCGGTTGTCTGTTAGATGAAATACAAAATGAAGGGAAATCCTTTATCCTCGCAGCGCTGTAAATATTTTACTGCGGAGGCTGTTGATGAGTAATATGAGAAGGGAGAGCTCCAGTTCAGAAGCTGGACAAGTGCTTTGTACCTTTTAATCTATTTATTAAAGAGGTAAACTGGAAGCGACATTCAGCTGATCTTTTACATACACACATTTTGCCTGGCACAAAGAAAAATAACAGCCACACAGGGGTGAAGCTTTGGATACAATAATACTTAATAGTTAAGGCCTCACCTCTCCCATAAGTCACTTTAGCTACTTAACTACAGTGAACTGCACTGCTTTCAACAAACAAATCTTCCTTGTCCCGATATGCATTCAAGCCAAGTTCAATTTGGCCTTCACACATTTGATCAGCTGATAGGAAGTATCTCATTCAAGTTAGTCAAGATAACTTCCTTCTAAGATTTCCTGTACATTTGTCAAAGAGAAAGATCTTCATTTGGTTAAAGGAATAGTTTCATTTTGAGGATTATGCTAATTGGCTTTCTTGCCGAGAGTTAGATGAGTTGTAGTTGGTAGATGTTAAAGATAAATCTAAAACCAGGTGACAGTAAGCTTAGCTCAGCCTGGCTGTGTCCATAGATAGCAAAATATACCTACCAACGCCTCTAAAGCTCACTTATTACCATGTTATATTTACGTTTTACTTTGGACATAGCCAGGGTAGCTGCTTCGACTCTTTATGTTAAACTCAGCTTCATACTTAGCGTTAGGGCTGTACCAAATAGTTTGAAGCTTCAAAGCTTTCTTCATAACATTTAAAGTCTTAGTCAACATCTGCACAGCTCATCACAGTTTGAGCCTAGTATTTCTGAAAAGTTGCAGATAAAGAGTAGGTTACACTAATATTAATAATTTTGTGTTATACTATTTGTAGAATTAAATTCCAGCAGTGGCTGCATAGTAATGCGTGGGTCGACCCACAACCCAAAAATACCACAGGTGTTGGTGGGCGAGTGACAAAGCAGCAATCCGACTGAGTTATAAATCCACATTCTCTTCCCCTCTCACTGTCACTCTCTCTCAAATACACACAACACACACAGCGAGCACCGCAGCGCTCAGTCCGCATGTATTTATGGTGACGAAACTGACAAGTTATATTCTTTAAAGAAAGTTAAATTTGATTAAAAAGTCTAACTCATTTAATACAATTTTCGATTTAATTGACTTGCAAATAGTGACCATGTGGTTTTTAGGACGGCTTCACCACACATGCCAACCTACAGTAACACTGGGTACCATTGGTCTCCTCCCAGCCAATTGTGAAAACTACATTTAATTTGAGTTTCTAATTACTCACTCCTCCTATCCCCAGTGGCTAGCCAAATCAGCAAGGAAGCCAAATGAACTCTGCCTTACCAATTAGCCGAGTGGGCTGCTCAAGCTAATGACATGAACAACAGTCTGTGGCTGCTTCACTGCTGCAGGAGGCCCTGAGGTCTGCAGGATCCCTCCTTCGCAGATGAGAAGATTTAAGAAGGATTTCAGTTACTGAGCCAACTGCAACATTAATTACTTTAAGGGGCCTGGAAGTATGAAGTAGCCTCTCTGCCCTCTGGGGCCACAATTGAATTTCTTCAATTGACCTGTACCAGAACAGCTGACTTTAACAAAAGCACTTCCTGGAGAGTTTAAAATGGCTTAGAGAATTGGAAAAAGATTGTGAAGCTTTAACTTATTACTATATAATGATGCAATTCAGACCTATAATAGCTGCAATTCCAACTTCTGCTTAAGCACCAAGTAGATAAGCTTATTTCTTTTTATTATGCTATTTTTCCTCTTGCGTTTCTTGCATTGGCCTTGAGTGCAGGGGTAAATGGTCTCCAGAAGGATCCACATATTGGCGTGAAGATCTTTGTAAATGGATTGAGGTGCTATAAAAACTGTAATGTTGTCATCCTGAGAAGTCAGCATACAGCTTTGAATTGCATTTTGTCAATAGTTTTGAAGCAAAGATGAGTCAGCATCAGTACCTCAATACTAATAACAGCATAAACTAAATAAATTCAGGTTTCCTTGCCCACATTAATGTACAAACTATTTAAATCAAACCAATTTGAAATTATTGAATTATTGAAATGATTTGAAATTGTAAGCTCTCTAAACCAAAACTAATGCATAATTTGTTGTAAAACTATTGTTTGCATATAAAAAACAAAATCTATACAATTAAATTATTAAATGTACAGATAGAATTTTAGAGATGTTGTACAATATGCTGGCAAGGCTCGGCAAACCCACTTAATTGTAGTACAGACAAGAGGCTGCAGGTATGACGTGCGTACATTTAAAAGGTGGCATGTAGTGTGTGAGCAGAAATTAGGAAATGATGCTGTTTGACCGGATTGTTTCCGGACGGTCTATTCTCTCCATGCCTTAACATAATCTATGAGCTTGTTCTCTATAACAATTATTTAAATAATACATTATGGCGGAATTGTTTAACATGGCAAACAAATGTAGTATTAAGCCATATTTCAGCAAAATAATAAGTGATTGGATAATACAAAGTATACAGATGGACATGAAGAAGTGGATGATATTTCAGAAGTTTTAGCTTGAGAAGTCTATGGATATTCTGATAGATTTAATTGTCTATTGCTCTAGCCAAGGAGGCAACATCTGAACAATGAGGGGTGTGGACATGGAGAAAAAGTTGGCTGCTGTATAAACGGTCTCACTGTATAAACTTAGAATCTGTGTGGAACAGCTCATCCAAAAACACATGTGGTGTGTAAAGACTGTGCCCACTGTGTGAGCATGCCTAAAAATGACGCATTGTGCATCAAAAACCTAGAGACTGCAGATACAATAAGTGAAAATAAACATTACACATTCTACAAACAGTTGGTTTGAACAGTATTGGTAGGAATTAGTCATATTAGTTTTAGACTCCCTGAGTTCATTATTACGTTGTACCATAAGCTGTCTTCTACAATTACGCCACATACTATGGTTTTCCAATGTGCCGTCCTGAAGAAAAAGTGTTGTGTAAAGAGTGCTGCGCTAGTGCACAGGTGTGTCATATCCTAAGTTGAACCCCAAAATGAAATTCTAACCCAACAAAACATGTCCTTCAAGCAAATTCCTTGTACGTGTAAACATGCTTGGTCTGATTATGAAATGCTGTAGGGGGACCTGAATGTTGTTGAAGGAATTATTATTCTCAGTATGTCCCTGACCTTTGAGCAAACCTCCATAAACCAAATGTGTTGGCAGTGAATAATTTGCTCCAGGCCTGAACCTCAACAGTGTGTTTGTTTTCTTCTTCTTCTTACTAAATCTGAATCGTTTTGAAGTGACTGTCAAGGCTTTCCACGCTTAATCTTGTTGCACTAAGTTATGCGTAATACTGTCACTGGTGTTTGCATTGCGAAATAACATTTTGTTAAGACCTCACAATGAAGTTTTATAGACCCATAGTGCAAGGTGTAAGACTTAGAACATGACCTTTGACGGACATAGCAAGTACCTGTGGTGCCTATAAAACAGGTAAAACACAGTTCTCATCGCAATCTAAAATGACTTACTAATAGGGCCGCAACGATTATTTTCATTATCAATTTTCTTGACCAAAACCCAAAAATCTTAGGATTTATGATTTTTTTAAAACAAGCAGAAACCTCCGGGCTTGAGCAGTGAAAATGATGAAGTGCCCAAAACTGCAGTTCATCGAATGTCCACTTGAGGCTGTCTCCAAAGTGAGTCAATCTTAATGGATCCCCTTGTTAAATGCCCAACTTTACAGCAGAAACGGTTTTGTTCTCTTTAGTTATTTTCCCTTTTCATGACGACTATATACGGGTGAACTTGTATATAACTCATATATATTAAGGCTTACAGTTACGCTTTAAGTGAGACATCTCAGGTTGCTAACCGCTAGCTGTCTGCTCTGCTGGGTGACCCCTCAACTCCACTGACAATGCCTATTTTTGGATTAGCTGGGCGTTAATTGTGCCGTCACTGCCAAGCCTCTCACTTTGAGCTTCACAACGGCTCTTCAGAAACCTATGGGTGACGTCACGGATACTACGTCCATATTTTATACAGTCTATGTAAAAAACTCAGAAAAGCAGGAAATATTTCAGAGGGTGAAAACAGCATTTTCTGCCTTTTTTGCAGGAAAAAATATTTAATGGATTAATCAATTATCAAGATAGTTGCCGATTACTTTTCTGTCGATCGAGTACTTGAATAGTCGTCTAATCGTTGCAGCTCTACTTACTACGTGACAGTGACCTGTAGCAATCAGACTGTACACAAGGGGTGTTCTATGCAAGAGCGAGCGAAACATCCCCCTCCTGCACTCTCTTTAAGCCTTGAGGGGTTGTCTGTCGCTCTTGCCATTTCCATGAGTGTGAGAAACTAGTTTGGGTAATCTGTTCCAAAAACAAGTCAACCAGGTCAACCCAGAAAATGAAGATACAAGCGTGACAACAACAGATTCCTTCTCCTTCTGTCTGCAATGTAGCCTAGATAACATCGTCTCAATATAGTTATTTCCTTTGCCATTGGCTATTGCACTAATTTCTCATAACTGCCTGCTGTCACTCAAAACTTGAGTGCCCTACAAACCTCATTAGAGAGTATGCTGCAGTGAAGGTGATACTGCCAAAGCATTTCTGTCGTTAATATATGTAGCCGTGAGGCTGACATCTGCACATTCTAGTCTCAGTACTGGTCTCTTCTAATGTATTGGAAAAATACAATTAGAAAAGAACAGTTTTTCCATTTTATTAATGTTTTAAATTGTAGTCACACACACTTATCCACAAATGACAATATATCATATCAACATTGTGCCACAAAAGTGACAAAACGGCTGTAACTCAAAATGTCCTCTGTGATCACAGACAGTAGTATTGATTTTTGTTCACTCCTGTCCTCACTGACCTTTCAGGATTTGGTTTCATGGTTGTGTTGTGCACGGACAAGGTTATCTGGGCAGATAAGGAAATTAAAAATAAAAAAAGTTAATGGAGGTGGTTAAGTCATTATTTGGGCAATAACCACAGCTTCAAGTGTTCCTTCACAAACCACTATTTGTAATTCCATAGTTTTATAAAAATATATAGGAAAGTAACTAAGTACTTTTAGTTACTTGTTACTTTAGGATCTGTGCACACAAAATATATGAAAATGTACAAGTACAGCTGAAACCAATAACTGATTAATCGATTGATAGTGATCAAAGTTAATGAGCAACTTTATTGATTGTTTAATCAATCTTTTAAGCAAAATCATTTCATGGTTCCAACTTCACAAATGTGACCATTTACTGCTTTTCCTTTTAATTATTTTTCATTTAAATCTATCTTATGATATAATATATAATAGTATAACAATCACAGGGGGCATGTTCTGCGTTGAGTACTTTTACTTTTAATACTTTAAGTATATTTCCTAATTCTACTTATATACTTTTACTTAAGGAACATGTTCAATTCGATAAGTGTGTGTTTTTAGTACTTTTACTTAAGTAAAGGATCTCAAAACTTACAAAAGATTTATATAATTATGTGTGTGTCGTGCAGCATAATTTCTTTGCTCCAGATACTGTACAGTATATGGAACCATCTTTCTTTTCTTTTCTTTTTTACCTGTCACAAACCAGAATAAATTCGCATGAATTTCATTTTCCACTTGCTCAAATAATTGGTCTTCGTATCCCCAATTTGTATGACTTTATCTGCTGAGCTCTTACATGGGAAGCACACATGATTATACTGTCAGCACAAATCATTTTAGTGTCACTTCACTCTTGCAGAAACAGGACAAAGAGCTCACTAAAAAGAAATCCAATATTTTAATCTCCTGTTTTTTCCTGTTTTTTATTTCTTAAGTGTACGGTAATTGACCCTCTCAGAACACTGATAATCTAATCATACTGTAACAAGGGTGATATTATAAATGGGCATTACAAGCCTGTCAAGCTTTTGAATCTTCTCAATATGTTGAACGGTGTGTTTGTTGCTAAATTTGGAGCAATACATGGATTGATAAACAGTGCCTGTCTGAAAGGTTGTGAGCCACCGTTTAGATTTGAATGTGTATCTATTGTTATATTGTTATAGTACAGCTACTCGCAGTGGCCAAAAATGACGAAGAAAGTATCAATTTCAGCAATCATTTCTCACATTTCTTATCAAATAAATGAGCAAAGAAGTCTCCATAATAGTTTTGCTGAGAAGCACAATAGCTTTCTGCTCAATGTTCCTGACTATAGCCATATACAAGTAGTGTGAGTGTACATTACTGTACAGGGAAGGTCAGCCCAAATGATACTGTAACACTTTGGAAATGTCCTCGTTTTTAAACTCTCAAAAGTTAAATAAATAATTGTTATCCTTCAGAGGTGTGTTGACCTGTTCAGTATTCACCTGACTATGACCACAGTTTCAAGGCAAGGGGAAGTTAGCTCAAATTACATAATAACATCAAAATACATTGTAAAAAGTCCTCATGTTCTAACTCTCATACAAGTTTAATAAATAAATGTTTTCCTTCAGAGGTTTGCTGAAATGTTCAATGTAATCCTGGTTAGGATGAGCATGACGATGACCATGTGGAATCTGTCAAATATTATGGGCAATATAATAATGAATAAAATATTTTGATCATTATTAATTCCTTCCACCATTTTAATGTTGTTATAACCTAATGCACCTACTTCATTGTAGTGCCAGTTATTATCAACCCCTATTTATGATTCTATGAATATTAATAGTTGTATTAATATCAATCATCATTCATATTTGTTAATAACCAGACTGGCTCATACCAGAACCGCATACATAATGGTGACACTGGTGTGAGGCATAGCAATGTTCCAACTCTTTCATACGCTCTTCAAATGTCTTCTAATATGATTAGACCGGTTATAGAATGTGTGGAGACGATTACAAAGGCATCAGCATTCCTATATTTGTATCTGAACATGCATTTTTACCATTTTAATTAAATGTAAATGGAGTTCAGACTTGATTGGATTCTGACTTCATATATACTGTACATGTACTTTGTTAATGAATCTTCCTATTAGAAATATCACATTTCCAGTAACATGAGACAACATGTCTCTCCAGTCTATATGTGAAGACATGTGAAGCCTCTCTCTCAAACATGCTATTAGTCACATCATACGTTTTTGTATTATCTGCCTTATGGCTGTTTTCATTTGATTAATTTACCTTTTTGCTTCTTTTGTTAGCATTTGTGTCATTTTGACGTGTTTCTGTTGTGATGCTGTCTGAAATTCTTTTGTCTGACAGACAGTTTGTATTTGTTCGCTCCACTCTGTCTTGTGTTTCCATTTCAAGATCATGAACTCTATCAGTAGCATTTTCTGCTTCTTGGTTCTGATGCTACTGATGCCCTCGTTGACATTACCAGTGATATTTTATTATCACATAAAATCATTCTGAGTAATAATGCGTGACATTTCCCTTTGTCACTCTTTGTTGTTGCTTGATATAATACAATAGTGATTCAACCTGTATCCAGTCCATGAATGCTTTTACATTTACATAGCAGGCAGCTTTTTACAGTGAAAACCTGGCGGTGCACACTAAGAGACACATTGTTATTTAAGTAGCAGCATTGTTGGAAATAAATAGAATTTTACAAAAATGTGGATTGTGTTTAGGGTTTCCTATTTCTACCTCATTTGAAATAGTTGACAATAAGTAGATTTATTTTTATGTTTGGCCAGTGTCTATATCTATCTGCAGCTTCTACAACCTCCTATGGCATTATTATTGTCTATAATGTTATGAGCGGTTGCAGCTTCAAAATCACTGTCACAGCTACCATTGAGGTCTCGACCTCTGTAACTTGTACTGGGGGCTACTTCTTTGTTTGCATGTCTTTGTGAATGACAATATATAGAGTTATCCACCAGTACATGGCATTTTGACTGTTATAAAAGATATGCAGTGATATAGGTGAGAACTTTGTGTAAAATTGTGTATATAATACCAAAGTCATTGCGGTATTTTTCTATTAGTCTTTACTAAAAGATAAAGAAAAAGCCAGTGCATGGAGGATTGACAGCTTTAGTTACTAGATACTTTGCAGATTTGGATTATTAATATAAAATTAAAAAAAAACTAATTCTGATGTATTCTAATAGATTAAGCTACCCGGTAGAATATAAAGTGTTTAATATGAGCCCTACCTTTTCCAGCTGCAACAGTGATTCTTACACATAAATGAATCAATAATTAATTATAATTTGATTATATAATGTATATTATTCTGAAATGTATACATTATATTTTATTTTAGATGTTTTTTTTGAACACGTACAACAAAAAACTACTTTAAAAACTTTAGAAATTGAATGCCATATCACATGCCCATACCACGACCGCCCCCATAGCTTTGGTTCTCCAAAGAAAGAACGATGCACGTCAACAATAAACACAAGAATACCCCCCCCCTCCAGTGAGGTGGATAGTACAAGTGTATCTCTGCCTCAGCATCCAACTCAGAGGAGCATGGCTTCCTGCAATCAGGAGAGACAAGCCGCTTAATGCCTTTTGTCCCTCTGCCCAGGCAGCACCTGCTCATTATAATCACTGTTCAGAGCGAGAGGTGGCCGGTTTGCAGGTATGAGTGGCACACTCTGTCCACATCTGTTCTTATCTTATTACTACCTGCACATACCAAGAAAGGTTTGTCACATATGCATATCTGAGTGTAATTATATTATAGCATGCTTTTAGATCTAATTTCTGAGTCAGTATGTCCGGTGGTGACTGTAAATGATTTTGTGTATGGCATAAAGTAGCCTATCTAATTTAAGCATTAAAATACCAAATTAAAATTGCCGCTATGGCAACAGCGTTACATGAAAACTCAAAAGCTTAGCAGTTTAGCATCGAGAAGGTCTTAACATCTTGCTGACCAAATTTTGAGGGGGATCTGGTTAACCTGCTAAAGTATAGAGCTGTAACTTCCTGTTGCCAGTGACGGTGACACTATGATTATGAATCAATATTGAGATGTACATGTCCTCAGGCCTGGAATCTTACATGAATGATACATTTGGGCCATATTGAACAATGTACATTTGAGTTACAACAACTTCATGTTTCATAGCAAATCGCATAAAATGGCCGCCACGCCACAGCAATTTCATACCATGAAAAACTAATATTTCATCACAAAGGTCTTGAGTTTGTACTGCCCAAATTTAAAGTCTCTCTGATTAATTAACCAAGCCCAAAACCCATATCATATATCTATTTCTGCCTCTTCTGACTGTTTCATGAATTTTTGAGCATCCCAAAGACCCTCAAAGATGTCATATAATTAGACTTTACCAAGTATGTTTAGGCTCTATATACACATGTTTTACAATTGGAAATCTCAAAAGTATTTTCCATTAGGACAACTCATGCTTAGTCTGTATTAGTGAGTTAAACAAAGTGGTCCACCAACTAAAAAACTGAATATAGAGCTCAGGAAGTTAGAAAAATAAATGGAATTATAACAGGGGATAGAGTCAATGAAAGAAAATTGTGGATGCTGTACAAATATGAAGAGATACATCTCAATGTCAACTGCCCACAGGGAAATGGAAAATTAAAAAATGTTCTCAGATAAAAAAAAATTCCTTAACTGTGTGGGCCTGTACAGCCTTATAGGTGTACTAATAATGCCAGGAGCCGTGGCTTTACTCCCACTGGTACCATCCACACTAAAAATGTATGGGCTCATCTTTCGTTGTGGTGCTTTAGGTGTAAGTATCCACCAAGTGGTATGGTTTGACTGCTACTACTGTGCTGCAGCTGCCTTTCTCCTCTACCGCAGGCTATTACCCTCAGGCTAACTCTATTAGTTCCCATGAGTGGGAAAGAGGAAAACCCTACTTCCTCATTCATTCCTTCAAGCAGAACCAGGCTGAAAGCATTGGGATATTTATGATGGATATTTCATGGACTGAATGGCTTTGTGTCAGGGATGGATGCACTCGTTCCTCTTTTTATTCATGGACAGAGCATACCTACTTGTGAAAAATGAAGCATCTTTGGTACGCTTCTTCTCTTGAAACAACAACAAAGTTCAAATTCTAAAGCACGTGATTGTCTAGTAGCCGTGCTTATAACATATAGAGCTGAGGGTATCAGTTTATGGGCTATCAAAGTTCAAACCTGATGAATATCCACATTTCTCAATCTAAATGTAAACCTGCAATAACTGATTTTTTGGGCACTTGGTGACAGCACAAACACAATTGAAAACCACATATCATCACATTGTCAACATTATCATGATATTGGAGTTGTGTTTCTGCTCACCTGGTGAATATAAATCCCTAAAAATAGATTTAATTTCAGTCTCTACCAGCTGCTGAGGGAAATATCTGTCTCTTTAGCTGCTAAATGTGTCACCATGTTCACCAGCTAGTCTCTAACTGTGTCTGCTCTTTGGTGCTGAGCAGGGAGTGTACAGTGGATTCTTAGAGCTTTTTGCTGAAAAGAGGGCCTTGTTTGGCCAAAAACATCACTATGAGAAAAGTGAGAGCGAACCAAAACAGTAAAATTGAGCGTCTGCCAGCTAAACAAAGAGATGAAACTCCCTATAAAGCTCCATAAAGTTGAGTGGAGCTATTTCAGGTAATATTTCTCTGTATGAGTGACCACTTTCACTTTATCACTTTGTTTTCACATTGTTTTTTGTTACATTGTTATTATAAAAATATCGACTTTAGCCTCATTAACTCCAGCATATTAAGTCTTGATAGTCCAGTTAGTAGTTAAAGCAGGAATAGTACAAATACCATGGAGATGAGGGAATTCATTAAGTAATATGTGGGGACTAGTTATTAATTAACAAGCACAGTTTTATTAATTTAAGTTTAAAAACGTCCCTCGAGACACCTTCTGCACTGAGATCTGTAACCAACCCTGTCTGATAGTATTGACATTTATATACTAGTACAATAGCAAACAGATTCGAAAGAGACCTGATGATGCCCGGATTCCATTTTCTATAAAGTTCATGTTGTTAATGTATGATTCACAGTAAACTTTGTAAATTACTCTAGGCCTATAGGCCAAGTTGTCAAATGTTGACATTAAATATAGTAGCAAAAGATTCACTGACATTTCACTAATTTTATTGTTAAAGAACTATGTTTCTTCATTTATGTTTTCTTGTATTTTTAATTGTTTGTTTACTTTTGTTGATCATACGACTTTGGTATTTCCTAATAGTGCTTATTGAGTTTATTGATTACTTCTATAATATCATAATAAAAGTCACCGTGTCTTACGTCCAGACTTGTCAGTCACTGTCTGTCATTGCATTTCCTGTTTTATTTTGTACCTACCTCTTGTCCCTCATTCCAGATCCCTTTACTTCCTGTCTTTGTGTGGTTTCCCGCCATCGTCAGCATCTGCCCCGCCCCTGATTGTTTCCACCTGTGCCCACTCACCTCATGTATAAATAGTCCTGTATCCCCTTGTTGTGTGCATTGAATCAGTGTTTCAGCAGTATTTTTGGTGTAGCCTCCTTGTAAGCGGTTTGAGTATGTACCTTTTTTCCGAGTAAAGTATTTTATTTTACACTTCACATCTGTCTCTGGTTTCGTGCATTTGAGTCCTCCTTCCCTGTGTCTGAGGTCGTTACACAAAAATGGTTATAGAAGGAGACGTAGGATGGGAATCATGTGAGGCAAGTTGGAAGATAGCTCAGCTACAGAATCGTTTACTTGATATGGATGAAAGTAGGTTGAGGCAAATATTTATCTGGGAAAAACAAAGTATTGGTTGTTGGTCTAAAGATATATGCACAGTGAGTTTCATCTTTTGGTTTAGAGAGGCTTTTCTAGGCTCAGAAAGTGAAAATCTCAATATTGGTTTGTTTAGAGAACCTGTGTTTGCCAAGGTCAAAGGGCAGTGGAATGATTATATGGATTAAACCAAATTTGTGGATTTTTAGTATGATAAAAACTAAATATGTTACAGAGAATTATGTAAGACAAATGTATTTAAGTTCACCCCTCTCCTTTCCTACACTCTGTCTCTGACTGTAGGTGTGTGTCGCCACCCTTCGCGAAGTACAGTGGAGGAGGGAATGCGCAAAGCAACAAACCATTTTTTGTATTTATCTACAAACAATTTCGTGACTCACCTGGGTGTCGTGGACCCCCTGTTGAAGACCTATGCTCTAGAACAGGGGTGGGGAACCTTTTTCCTATCAAGGGCCATTTTATTTTTTACAACATCCTTCAAGGGCCGTACTAATTATTGAAGTCATAACCTCTGCAAAAACATTTAAGACGCAGCCCACTTTCACTTTATGCTGTGCAAAAAAGCAACTTTTTTAATCCATGTATCTTTCTGTTTTATTATAAATCAGCAATCTTTTATTAGTCCCACAACGGGGAAATGTATCTTGTCACAGTAAAAGAACATATGAAGTAAAAAGGCAGTACACAATAATTAAATAGAATAAAAAATAATGTAAGTACCAAGTGGTTGATAGAAAACAAAGTGAACATTGCACGTGGCAGTGATAATTGCACAAATTATAAGAAGTGAGTATTGTAAATGGCAGTGATAATTGCACAGCAGTGGTGGAATAGTCTGAACTTGGTGTGGTGGTCTATCTATCTATCTTTCTATGTTTGTATGTTACGCATACCTGTCAACATTGAAATTTCAAAATAAGGGACATTTTTGGCGGACTCCGCCCATATTTTAATAGCTCTCAGCCACCGAGCCCCTACCCATGTAATGTAAATGTAAACACATAAGGGACGGGTATATACATTCAGGAAATACATGTTTATTTAAAGTATGTCTTACTTGTACAGACATGTTTATAAAATGTATGTATTATATTTATTAGTTAATATCAATTTATTTGATGATTGATGAGTTGTGTGGCTTTTGTTTCCCTCGACGAGGACTTCCTTGCGATGGCAGAGTCTGGAAACATGTCCGCTACACTGCGACTGAAATCACCGCAGAAGCTGAAGGCTACATTATTTTTGGCACAAAGCATCAACATCTTTCCCTCAGCCTTTGGTCACTTGGTTTGCCTCTGACACAGTTCTTGTCACACATGAAGTCATTGACAGTGAAAGTTTTTGTACCTCTTGGCATGCTTGTGCTTGGACGATTGTTCTTGCTGGAGAACATCGCTTATTCCGCCGTGTGCGATGCTAACATCTGAATGGCACACTTTACAAAAAGCATTAGTTTTCCCGACTCTGCTTTTTATTAAATAAGGGAAGGTCTCCTCCCATTTGTTCAGGTACTTGCATAAAGTTTTAACTTGTTTGGCATGTACAGCTACGTCTCCATCTATCCCCCGTTCACTGTGACTCTGATCCATCTCTTTTTGTCTTCTTCTGTGTTATTGTTCCTGTTTTCTTCTTCTGTGTGTTTACTGGCGGATAACGTTTTTCAGCTCATGTTAAACATAATACTGCCACCTGCTCTATCGGAGGCCACTTTACCACTGTACACTTTTTTAAATTAGGCCTTTTTTTTTTTTTTTTAAAGGATAAAAATACGGGATAATTACGGGAAATATTTAAACGGGATAGAAGGGAAAAACGGGATGGTTGACAGGTATGATGTTACGCTCTGGAGAGAGCTGCTTGTTGCCGAATAGCGTTAACCTTATCCAAACGTACACGTCCTTTAAGCTCGTACAGTTTGATATGTTTCGCGCTGTATCGAGATTATTTTTCATCACCGCAAGCGCGTCCGCACAAACTAGGCACACTGTTCTTTTACATCTACCTTTCTCTGTTTTACACTCACCATGCTGCGTTCACTGATGTCAATGACAGTCTCGTTTAATATTGAAGTTTTTTGACATGACGCGACCACGTGATGACACGTTCCGCTTGTGTTGTGTTCAAGGACCCCGACCTTGGCCAGGAAAAACAGTCAATCGCCCTTCTATTGCTGTCTAGATTTTATTTTTATTTTTTGTTTTGCGTGTGTTTATGAATTACCTTGAGGGCCGAGGTTCCCCACCCCTGCTCTAGAAGAGGATTAAAACACTTTGTGTTCTACTGTCCTTTTTATTGTGAACAGTGTGATGCTGAAATTGATATTGCTTTGCTAATACAGATGATGCACAAAGTTTGAGATGGCTGTTTTACATGTAAATCTTCTTATGTGAACAGCTCCTATTGATATATTGATTTCAGTTGTTTGCTTTTTGTTTTTTTGTTTGTGCTTCTCTTTTTTCTTTTCCCACATGCTTTGTACATGCAAGTGGGAAGATGTATCTAAAAGGGGAGTGTCTTGTAATTCCATGTGGGATGGGTAAAATGTTTGGCATGACACAGAAATAAAATAAATATTCAAATGAATGAGCCTCAAGGGTTTTGTTTTATCTTACCAGCACAGTTTATTTTGTTGTGTTTATGCTGCTTTGTCTTATTGTGCAAATAAAATCAAAACAAAATCTTAGAACGTATTTAATTTATTTTCCTACAATAACCACCCGTAGCAACTAAAGTACTATGTTGTTTATGGTTAATGTATGTCCCTAATGTGAAAGATCCCCAGTCTCTGGTATCTGAGTCCTGCCTTTTGAACGCCCACCATCCATCCACAGCACATGCCTACGACTTGCATGTGCTACATAAAAGTGCTTCCTACACTAGGAACAAATAATTTATCCTGAGAACATGATCCAAGCAGCAATTACATTCCTTTCAAATACAACTGGGAAAAAAAATCAGGAGCATACACATAATTTCTAGTGGACCGTGTTGCCGTAACCAGAAGTTTATGTTATACTAATGGCACCATAAGAAAGCCAGTTTTGTGCTGGTGCCCCTTTACTGTATGCTTACATAATGTAAACAATAGTTTCTTTCAATCTCTATACAAATAATAATGTGTCATGGTGTTCTTGGTAGTACAATTAACTACAACTCAAACGAGAGTGAGTTTTTCAAATGTGTTGAACAATGACAGATATTGTGGCCAGTGAGGGCATGAATAAGAATAATGATTGAGAAGGTGGAAAGCAAATTACAATAAACGTGACGATTATGATGAATAATGAGGCTTGAAGTGATGGTGATGACGATGACAATTCTTGCAACAGCAGGTCTGCACATTGAAGCCTACTCTCTTCTCAAGAATGTGCACTTAATCATAGCTCGAAAGTACTGCAGCTACGTGAGCAGAGAAACTCACACATCGGAGTCATGACTCTAATCAGTGTGTGTGCTGAGACAAAAGTTTAATTTGACAAGCGCTCGGCTCACCAGCTACACCCACACGCATTCAAGTGCCCAGTATCAAGTGGTAATAATGCATCTTCGCAATCCCCATAACATGCTGACGCACTTCTATACCATACGCCCCTATATGCACTCTAACCTTTCAACTTTCGGCACGGGTAATATACACCAGCAAATATTTCCCTTGACATTGTCATCCCCTAGATTTACTAAAGAAATGGATGATTTATTAATACATTAGAGTAATTATGAGGTAAAAATCAATCATCAGATATCTGATACAGGCTTGAGTGTTATTCCAGAATGCTCTCTCAGGAGACGGTGTACATTTCAGCAAGTCAGAAATGTAATTAGCCTTTAGCCTGGGGCGATGCTGCGTTTAGGCCGACCTCCTCTTCACAACGCCTGCATGGGCGTCATTGATACCGGACTATTCAGTCAGACTAATGCAGGGATAAAGGAGCAGCAGTGTAAATTATATTCCGTCGCAGCCGTGTTAAATCTTGAGATACATGTAAATTCTGCAGCCCACAGTGCTTAGGAGGAGAAGATGCAACTATAACAATCTGTTCTATTCCGTGCTGACCTTTTGATTACTTTTGTTACTGGAGTTGTGTGGGATAGCAACTGTCTGGCCTTGAGGTAAAGCTTATCCAAAACCAACATGGTTGTTCATTTTACCCCCTGCAAATCAATGTGGGAAAAGTTTTGAATAAAGATTGACTCAAGTGTGGAAGGCATTGCTCAACATGATCCACCTACACAGACCAGAACAAGTTCTCTTGACCGCTTCAGCAATGTTGAAGTGAGGAGGATTTTGCATTGCGGGCTATTGAAAGAAAGTTTAAGGCCATGTATGTCTTGGACAGGTATACACAAGCACACACACACACGCACACGCACACACACACACAAAAGAAATCAATCACCTATAAGATATGTGAAACTTTTGGTCTATATTGGGATTGAAAACAACATTTAAACCTTCTTATATTTAAGCTCTCCATAATAAGCTGTTGTGTAAAATGAATGAAACAACATAAGAGTCCAGTCTTGCATTAACACAAAGGTTCATAAATACAAGTAGCTGTGTCTACTTTAGTAGATGTGAAATGAGAAAAAACATCAGTTCCTTTAGCGTCCTGCATGGAAAATATAATGTAGGGTTAGCCAATACACTTTGTATTGGCCAACCTCCAAGGTAAATCTCTACTCCCAGAAGTGGCAAGACTAGACACACAAAATGTTCTGCTTGTTGCCTGCAAGGACAAGAATGAGGGCCAGGACACATTACTCAGATATGGATTATTCACTGAGCATGACTTGAGATTTCGGATACTAAATTACTTTTTAGTACAAGTCTAATCTAATGTGTTCTTCCTAAAATAGCCTGGTTAAGTTAGCATGGTGCACTGGATCAATGTTTGTACTACAATCTTGCTTGCAACAAAGGTATTCACCACTCAAGGTATGCTTTGCTGATACATCAGGAAAAGAGAGATATCCGTCTGCAGAGGTAACCTAAGGAAGATGGATGGTTTAGCTTCTAGCAAGCAGGGCACCTCTAACCTTGAGCCAGTATGATACAGTGTGTGTGACAAACTGGTTGTTGGTCAACCCTCATCTGGGCTAAAAAGCACTTTCAAAGCTACTCTAGTTAAGACACAACGCTGATGAGACAAAACTACTATGTTAGCCAGAGGCCAACTCCATTGCTGCCACCAATTTCATTATTAAGCAATTTATCATCACTTTAGCTAGGTTGGTACATGTGTCTCTTGAAGGGGCGGCTGTGGCTCAGGAGGTAGAGCCGGTCGTCTCTTAATCACAAGGTTGGGTTGCGTTGAATCTGAAACTGGCTTTGTAACACCAGCTGCTGCAGGAGGGAATGAAATAAAACTGCTGCTTTTCTGGAAAGTTGTTGTGTGTTGACACCGGGAAGTAGTTCAGCTGCATATCCTGAATAGATGACATGCATTAACCCTCAATGACAAGTTTCAAGACACCACAAGTGTGTTGGCTTACAAAGAAAACAATAGAGAGGTGTTGTGACTTACATCTGCTGATGTGTTTTGCCCTTAAGTCATACAATTAAAAAAAAAAGTTTTTTATCACAAACTAGAAACTGATTTTCTCTGATTAAAGTTTATATTCTGATATAAGAATTGCAGTTACATGTGCACCATTGAGAACCGGTTCCAAGTTATCCAATTCCTTGAAACCGCATGCCTCCGTGATCAATTCCTCTAATCAATTTTCTCCATCAGTTGTGCATGCGCAATGACGTAACGCCATGCGCACTCAGGGCCGGAGCCAAGGCAGAGAGAAAAAAACGCTGATAAGCATGGCACTAATAAAGCAGTATGTACTCTTTTTCCACCCAACAATTGATTAGGAATCGATAAAGAATCAGCTCGATAAAATATTATTTATTCCCATGCCTACTACAAATACTGCTTTCCTTCCCTCATATTATATGATTAATCCCTCTTGTCCTTACTTCCTCAACACTCTCTCATACAGTAATGATACTACACTGGATGTTGTTTAACTTTAAGTGTTTAATTCATGCTGAACTTTGAGATTTCTCCATTATGAAAGTCATATCTTTAAAACTATTGACAGGACCCCCTGGAGGTATTATGTTCAGGGTATTGTAATTTCTATTTTCATTAAGATTCAATATTTGCAAAGCTTTCTCTGAGCCTAGAAAAGTGTGCTTTTGTATATGTGACATCATCTCCGTGAGGTCTGTGGAACAAAGCAGCGGGCGCAGACACTGTCAAAGTGGTCCAAACCTTTTGAGTTGGACTGGAGACTCTTCAGAGATTCCTCTTGGCTTTTTGACTCACCCGTGGTACTAGCCTAGTCTAAGTACTAAACTGCTGCTTTGTTTACATCCAGTGCCAGTAAAATAAAACCTGTCTTAAGTGAGCATTACCTGTTATAAATCACAGTACGGTGGCGACTGGCCTGTGCGCACTCCTTGCCTTTGACTGAGACTGGCTGACGTTCACTGACCTGGCCTTGTGTTAAATGAGTTATGACAATATGCTAAAGAATATGATCATGACCTATGGCCATATGATAGCTCTCTCCACCCCACAACCAGCCTGGGCCACTCATCAGTGTCACAGACCCCAGGTGTCGAGATCTTTCTTTTTTGCTTTTGCAATGTGTTGCATCAGCCAAGACGGTATAAACTGCCCTCCAAGAAAACTGGTCCAAAATGGCCAGTCTGGTCCTGTTGGTGATTGCTCAAAAACAGAATGCTGGCAAGTTTTTTTCTCATCACGTAAGTAATTTGGCGTTGGTGTTACAAGTGTCACTGATGTAAGCAAGGACTAAAGCTTCCTCTCTACAGCTGTGCTACTAAAAAAAGCACACACTTCATATGAAGGACACTTTTGCCAACAAAGAAACCAACTTCTATAATGCCATTACTTTCAAACTCATATTTAACTCCTTTTTCTTCTATTGTACTCCTTTTTCACACACACGATTATACACAAAGTTGCCTGGAAAACAGCAGCAGTACAGTATGCCCAAATGCTTCAGTGGACAAAGAAGACAGCTGGAAGCAAAAAGAGAGAAGCCTTGCTTTGAATTCCAAATTAACATTGCACCAGTACAAAGGCAGCCTTGGGCTGTCCTGACACTATTCTGCTAGTTAGCCTTCTCTCTTCCTTGTCATAGTTTCAGGCTCACACAATACATATTCAGCCAACTTCTGTTGCTGTCCTCGCTCTGAGTTTGCCTGACAAATTTAGAGACAAAGACTAGACGTCTTTGTTTTGTTTTCATTACATTCATCTGGTAGGTGCTTCCCCACCCTTATCGACGCACATCGAGGGAAATCAAGGGTTAAGTGTCTTGCTCAAGACTTTGATTAACGGCCAGCCTGCTCTAACATCTGGCCTTGCAGCTAACCCACCATTTATTAAAAAAAAAAAATCTTAGCTCAAGGTCAATTTACAACAAGTTTTCTGAACTTTCAGCAACACCTTATTATTTTTTTTGTGCTTAAAATATTTTGCTATTTTCAAGTTGAATATTGTACCCCTTTAAACGTAACTATATTCGTGTTCTACCGCAGTTCCTCTCACCTCTACGGCGCATAATGGCATCTTGTCACTTGTGTTTGTACTACACAACTTCCTGTTTTGGTTCACTTTAACTGCTTTCATCAGCATCATTTTCAGATGCAGCAGTTTCCAGTGAAAAAGCTCCAAAACCCCACAGTGCACTACCTGCCCAGCACCAAACAGCTTATCACCTAGCTGGTGAACATAGTGGAGCATTTAGCAACTAAAGAGACAGATATTTCCCTCAGGAGTTGGTAGAGACTCACATGCATCAGGTATCCAGAAACATGACTCAAGTGAATGCTAATGTCGCTCCGTATCTGCTGGATGTGTAAATAATCCACTGTTTGCTAATGAGTTTGCAGTATTAACCTGCTAAAAGGTGATAATATGTCAGTGTTGTGTTTACAGCTTGTTTTTGCTCCCCCAAGTGGCTAAAACAAATCAGTTAATGCAGGTTCAAACATCCAGCAGACACAACATTAGAAGTCATCTGTCCACATTGAGGTTCACATTCTGTAAGCCCTGTTCAGGTTTCGAGATGCTTGACTGTGTTTAGCAATGGTTGATAAGTGGCTGTTTTCCATCATTCTGTGAGAAACCGTGATCTGATTTTATGCTGCACACGGCATGTGTCTGCGAACAGCGAAAGTGAAAGTAGTTGGTTACCTGGGTGAGAATGAAGTCAGCTACTCCTGTGGTGGATTGTACTGCCATGAGAATAGTTGCAGCATGAGAGTGTTGATGGGGAGCATTCTGTGACAGCCATCAGTCATTTTCCCCAACACGTGAGATATGTCCTGGAGCACCTGTGTGTGTGTGTGTGTGTGTGTGTGTGTGTGTGTGTGTGTGTGTGTGTGTGTGTGTGTGTGTGTGTGTGTGAGAGACCTCCTAACGTGTAGGCGTGCGTGTCTACATGCGACTAGTTGCTGTTGCTTCAGGAAGAAAAACATTAGCTGGTGGATATTCCCATGTAATGATCTTTAAGTGAAAAGCAATAAAGGGTTTATTTGTCTACAGGCAGCTGCATCGTTGCTTCCTTATAATCATGAGGTCAAGTGTCTTTATAGTCGTTGTGGGTCTTAACAACAACCCCTTTGTTTTCCCGGGCTTTTCCATGCGCATGGCTTCTAATTTCCTTGGTTCAAAGAGGGTGAGTGTTCTCAACCTGATGTTGGACTTGGCCTGTTTTAACTCGCGCAGATGCCATACACTTCCTTGGGCTTTCATGGCCAAAGGCATGTCAATTACCAGTCGCATCCTGCCCCGCGTGACACCAGTCGGTTATGTCCAAAACTATATGAATAATATTGAGGTCTCTTTTGATTGCCTGGAGGCAGCGACCCAGAAATAGCGCCTGTGTCGTTTCAAAGCGGAGCAATTATCCAAGGCCAGGCTGGACGAATCGATTCCTGCAGACCTTTTTTAAATGCTCCCGGTCAATTATAAAGGCAGTGCATCCTCCCTTATTGTGCTGCCTATCCTGGGTGTAGCCAGGCACCACCGACTGATAGGACCAGGCCTAGAGCACTCTGCCTTCCTCTGCTCTCTTTCCTTTTTCTTCTTCAGCTATCTTTCTCATTCTGTATGACTCTCTGTTGCCTACTCCACCAGTAAGATATTCCAATTATTACAGGAGCACCCCCCTTTCCTCATAGCATCATACTCCATGTGATCATAACCACAGTAGAAACCAGCTGCTGGAGAGAGAGAGAGAGAGAGAGAGAGAGAGAGAGAGAGAGAGAGAGAGAGAGAGAGAGAGAGAGAGAGAGAGAGAGAGAGAGAGAGAGAGAGAGAGTCGCTTCGACTCTGAACGCACCACACATACAAAGTAAACGAGAGGACGGCTCCGCTCGTGCAGGCTGCTCGTTTCACCCGTGGATACTATCACACAACTGCCGTCGTCTCCAAACCATCTCCGTGGGACACTCTGGTCATCCTTTCAGTTTTACAGTTTTTATCACCTCCTTTTGTATCACCCCCCTTTTTTTTCTTTCTCATCGTTCCTCCCCTCTCCTCATCCTTGAGCATCCTCAGCCTTCTCTGCAACTCGTCTTGCCTTTGCCTGGCTAACTTTTCCACCCGACTCCATCCCACAAAAACCTCCTCCATCGCTCACCAACCCTCGGCAGTTCTCCTCCCCCCACCACCCCAGTCCTCCTCTTATTGCAGCAGCAGCCTCCCCTGGATCGGGCGGAACCCATTTGGTCAGTCTTCACTGGGGCACTGCTAAATGGGGCGCACGGTGTCGCTCGGAAAATGGTCTGCTGTCGGTCTCTAGGCGCCCCGCTGAACCTGCAGGGATTGGAGTTGTCGGTGCGAGTCTGCGTCTCTTTCCCACCTCGCCTGTGCTGTCGGGGAAAGTGAGATATGGGTCTCTCCGTGGCGGCGCAGGCACCGCTCGTGGAGCCCCGGCGGCCGCGCCAGTGGAGCGGGACGGCGGGAGGCTGGCTCCGGATCACCCTCGTCTCGTTTCTCGCCACTTTACCTGTGGAGCAGCTGCGCGCCTTCCCGTCCTCCCTCAGTGACTGCCAGACGCCGACCGGCTGGAACTGCTCCGGTGAGAGTCATATCATGAAGGCAGAGTTGCAGGCTGTTTGTGCCTTATTTTAATGTGCAAGTGAAGCTTATTATAAACCCACAGGACTAAGCAGCGTTAGAGGACCGAATCAAAGTTTAGAAGAGCTATTTAAAACAGCCACTCGTTCTTGTTGTTTTCGCTTTATTTGCGTGTCCTGCAACCATGCCTGGGTTTGGTGTCGGTGCCGTGAAGCATATATAGGCTGCAGTCAGACACTGAGCACCGCAAAACCCTGTGATGAGAGGATGCACCGTTTTGGGTCGCTTGATGTGGATTTAGCCTTGTTGAGTTTGTGTCGGAGCATGACAGCGAGGCAAATCATGTCAGAATGATCACCTGGATCAATGACTTCGATCCGAGACAAAGTGAAAACAGCAGCAGTGTCATTTTAACGGGGAGTATACTGTAGCTAGATTGGGAATCCAGAATGACGCGATGTGCGCCACAATAATAATAATCCCACTGTTAGTTATAGGAGATTGAGTCTACTTTGTGTGGTCGCTGTGAAACTTGATGGTTCTCATCAACTCCGGGCTATTTCACACTGATTACAGCTCTGTTAGAGCATTGGATTAAATTCCCCATAAACTGGAATAAATCGCACCGATAAATCTAGTTTAATTGGCTTTATTTGGCATCCCAGTCGTTCCATCAAGTGTTACTTTAAATAAAAATGTAGTTGTTTTTTTTATAGGCCACCGAGCTGTAAACTTGTTTTCTCTGCTCGTTGCCCAAAACGATAAAAAAAAAAGAAAGAAAAAGGAGCGGACCGGGCTGCAGCGCCTCCTCGCCTCCCTCTGTAAATCAGCCGACTGTGCCGCCATATATTTCCCCTGTCGCCTGTCCAAGTCTGAACCCTTAAAATAGCTCCAAGCCGATTCCACACACACTCACGGGCAGTAGGAGTATTGATATTATAGCTCATAGCAGCCACACGTCAGTATGGACCATGACTGCCGTTTGCAGCCTGAATGCCAGAAGGTTACACTTTTTAATTTAGAGAGGGGGATATTTTCATGATATATTACAAGCATCATAAAAAAGAGCTGGCATGATTAAAATAATATATATAAATATAAAATGTACAGTTTGCCACAAACAAAATTCCATGTCTGAGGATAGGGACCTCATTTGGATATCAAAGTTTTTGAAATGAATTTCATTATGGTAATAGGCTAATTAGTATTAATTAAAACCCAAACAAGACCAAGTGAGAAATATTTTTTTTATCATCATCGTCATTTTAAGCATCTTTGGTGTTTAATTAAATTCTTAAAAAATGAAACTTTAGAGTCTGGTGTTATCACTTTAAAAACACAATTGTAGAGGGTTTTTTTTTTTCAAAGAATAAATAGCAAATGCCAGGAGTTGGAGAGGAATGGATTAGCTCATCTGTTTTTAATGTTACTTTGCGATGGTTCATGGTAATAGTGTCATATGTGTATTCAGATTCTTCATACCACATTGTATTATATTGGAGGTTCCTTTATTGCTGCTACCGTTGGTGGTGATGATTTGCTCGTAATGACCAATAATTGTACACATCCTGTACAAACACACACTTGCCTACCTTCCCACTTCCTGACACACTCTCATATGCATTTCGAGGCTTTTATCCAACACGCCTTGAGGAGGCTTAAGTGCATATATTGAGAACAAAGCATGCACACATACACACACACACACATACACACAGCATCAATTAGAATTAATAGGATAGAACAAGTGACACGTGGTCTATCGTGAAAACCCCTTTCAATAATAATAATAATAATAAAGAAAAAAACGACTGTAATTGCACCGGGCTTAATTATCCACTCCTTCCTGCATATCATGCACTTTAACAACAACACTAATGTGCGACAGTTTTCAGCCCAGAGAGAATGAGGCAGGCTGGAAAACTGTTTGGAGATTAGTTCAGTGTCACCTCAGTGCTAAGACACAGATACTGATGGGCAGTAGTGTCATTAAAATGGGAATGGGGCTACCAGTTTGAGCAGTGCTGCCTTTGAACCACTGCTGAATGAGGATTCTGCTCCGTGGAATAAAACAGAGGGGGGAAACTTGGTTTGACAAAGATTGTCATTCTGTTTGGTTTGCATCTGTGGATGGCCATGAACAACTGCCATTGAAGGCTTCACTGAGGCAGAACAGAGCAGATGATCTTGACACTAAGTTAATCTTTGTTCTATTGTGAGCGCAGGGATAGACTTGGTTTTGAGATGTCTGAGGTGAACTCAGTGTGTCATTGGGATCCATGTAATGTAGGCAGGATGAGTAAAAAACACTTACTATCTGAGTCATGAGTTAGTGAAACTGTAACAAATAAGAGCAATTGTTCCCACTTTTTAAAATGTGTTTCTTTGCGTTATGTTTGGATATGTGAGCCTGTAATCTACACATATGAAGTGCCTAAGTAAAACTTCACAAGTCTTTAAAAGGATCACTGAACTGTGGAACATTTCTGCCACCAGCCACCGTGTTATACATAGAGTGACATTATAGAAAATAAAGTGTGAGTTTTTTCACTGAACACATTGTTGAAACGTCACAGGAATAATAATGAAATTAATGATGGCTAAATTCCATTTAGCTATTTCGGTTTCAGGGTATTGTGCATGCTGGCTCAATGTGACACTGTCATGGCTTACTGGGATACTATTGATTGCTAGAATGGAGCCATCAGTCATGTTATCAGTAACACCTGTGCTTTTTTGTCATGAATTAACCAGTAAAATATGCTAATTCTTAAGATTTACAAATAAAATTATAATACAAAAAAATACTTAACGCTTGGGGGGAAACATGTTTCATTCATTCTGTTAAATATGGTACATTGCCTACAGCAGCTTTAAACCTGCATTGACTTGTTTTTTAGACACTTGAGGGCAGCAGAAACACGCTGTACACTTTTATTACACCTGGCAAAGCTCAATATTCACTTTCCATTTAGCTCTGCTTTGGTCTGGACCTATTCCTAAGGGAGACATTTGTCTCTTAAGCTGCTAAGTGCACCACTATTTTCACACAACTCGGGGTGACCCAGAATAGTTGACTATTTGATCTAAGGAGCCTGATTCTACTGGCAATCTCACAGTTGATTCGTCGCAGTGGCAGAAAAATGTGGTTATGAAACAAAAGGTCATTTCATTTGGGTTATAAGGGGGTGCCGAATGTCTGATATATAGCCTATTTTGGTATAGGCTATGTATGTATGGGTATGGTGTTCTGTCTGTCGATTTCCACTACAACAGACAGCGCCATACCTACACACGCACACACACACAACAAACACCATCAATCAATAAGCAAAAAACAAAATAAAAAAACACATAAACAGGATTCGACAATCAGTCGACAATAGGCAAGACTTGACCAATCAGATTCGACATTGTCAATGCTTAGTCAGGAAAAACCCCACTAGTTAGTTGCCAAATGTGTCCTTTCGTTCATCCAAGCTTTATTGCTGAAAACAGCAGTCTGCTGCCGCTGGAAACAATTCTGATGAGATCGGTGAGACTGAACCAAAACAGTAAAATTGTGGGCCGTAAAACCCAAACATTATGCTGAAAGACGCTAAAATACAGCTGAGGGGAACGGCAGTGTCAGGTGATCATTCTCGCTGGGTTTAGGACTATGAGCGAGACCCACATACTTGATATCAGAAATATTGATTACAGCTTTAAGGCTTTTTAAAACAAACCAGCCAAATGTTAATAAATCAGCAATGTGGTGGTTGAGATTGTCTTGTTACGATGCTAATTTACCTACATGGAAAAGCTGGTGCTCCATTAATTAAGTTTCTATGCATGTAAATCCAAATGGATAGCCAACTCTTTTCAAACACATTGGACAGGTTGTTATATATATCTGCCACAGTTGACTGTGTATTCAGCATTTTGTGTAATCATCACAGTCAAACCATTGGTGGCATTTTGCCTGTAATTTTTTTTGGCTTGTATGCCTATTACTTTAGATAATTGAGCGGAGTCTGTGTTATCTTTAATAGGTGCACTTGCAGACTTTGGCCAAAAATCAGTTAATGTCTTTGTGCCATTTTATTCATCCATATCAAAAACAAGTTGAAGCTGAGAATGTTAATATTCATCTCTTGCTGAAGGCCTCCCTAAGTAACAGTTTCAGTCAGTGCAGTTTTATTAGAATTAGAATAGTTTTTCACAGATTGCAGTACTATAGGTCTGTCTACCAACTATTTATCTACCCTATTATATACCTTACATTTCATGTGGGAGAATTTCTGAGCAGGGGCCACAATCCCTTCTTCCCTGAACCCCCTTTGCTATTGTTCACTCTGAAAGGCCATGTGACGCTTTGATAGTTGAAGTGACAGGGATGAGTGCAGAATATGCAAAGCCGCCTGTAAATCCCATCAAGTGGAGTGAATTATCAGTAGTCCGAAGATAATTGGCCATCTGCTTTCAATATATGTCAACACAGAGGTCAAAAGTGCTTCTCTTGCATGGAGGTTCACACCTCCGAGATAAAACAGCAGCAGACAACTGTACATAAGACATGTAGGGAGGTCGAATCAAAAAAGTTACTAATTGGCAACTGACTGCGTGGAATGAGTTGTTTAGCTGAACATGCTTTATTTTCAGACTTGCTGTAATTAAAGTATCCGTTCTGTTTATACTTTGAGTGGTTCGAGTGGTTCGAGTTATTGTGCCTTATAATAAGATAATGATGGCTGAACTATAACTCTCCCCATTTGAAAACCTGTTGCAAAGTTATAGAGAAAAGGGCGCCCGGCATGAGAGAGGTCAAGAAAGGATGTCTCACCGCTGTGGTTGTTCAGCCTTCATTATTAATTTAGTCTACTTAATTATTGATCAGAACAATGCTTAAACCAGGGGGGAAGGACTCCTGGTCTTCTTAGTGTTGTGAAATTCCAGGTAGGTAGGAGGAGATGCATTTGGCTGACAAGCTCTCTCTTTTAGACAAGTAAGTGCTTCGCTTGCCATCTTAATCGTTAGCATATAAACATTACCTTTTCAATATTTGATGTTTGCCAGCTTGTTTTTGTTAATTATTCAGCCCACTGTAATCTCCTCCTGGAACGGCAGGGCAGGATCAGGAAGGAAGTGTACGTTTTCCAGGTCTCTGATACAGTGCAACTTGGGCTGTGCACAGAACCTGTATCAACCAGCAAGCATTAACATTTTGTGGAAGATGATATGAGAGAGGGATTTTTCATTCTAATCTGTGTGCTCGTAGTAAAAAATGTGCCTGGATTTCATATTAAATGGTATAATACCAAGACTTATTTACACATGTGATCACTGTTGCACAGGAATATTTGCTGTTAACATGTTAGAATCGTCCTCCCTACAATGACTTTGTGTAACGTTGACGATGTATGAGTTCAAGCGATCCATTTCTTGTGTCTATTTAATGTTAAAAACATACTATTACTTCTAGTAGTATAACTGAATCTTTTTTGCTGATTGCAGGAAAAGGATACATATTTTAGTAGCCATGACAGCAGGAATTCAGAGAAAAAGAAAACATGTTTTATCTTAGAAAATTACTGTGTTTGTTCAAGCTGCACAAATTCCAGACTGTCAGGGCCACAGTTTTCCTAACAGGAAAATAAATGGTTCTAGCTTTGTGCCCAGTGCTACATCTGAAACATCAATTTTTTTCTCTCTGTCCCTTGCGGTACACACCATAAAAGGTGTGTGAAATTTTATCAGTGTGAGACCATGGATGTGTAAAGAGAACTGGATCCAGGAACAGCGCCAGGCTTTGAAGCCAATTTGACATAGTGGCCAAACCATGGAATATGAACTTCCGAGTCCGTCACATGTTGCCATTCAAACCATAAGACTTTTTCTCATGGACTTACATTGGGGAAAGAGACATCTGTTAATCAACATATTTTCTTTTTTTTTAGGTACATCAACTTTCCAATACGAACACTGAAATAGCTCTTATTTAAGGCATTATGTCCTAAACTAAAGGTTTTAAACTACTAGCCGAATCCAACGTTATGCACCATAATGAACTGCTGTGAGCCGAGACCTAGCAGTTAAAGGAAATGCTGGTGTGCTTGCTCTTTTGGCCCATAGAAGCTGAAGATCGGGTAATTTCATGCCCAGCAGTCAAACATTTTTTGCTTCATGCGATACTGAGCAACTTTCATAGGAATGAACAGGGCCCTGCTTTCAACACTGTATCCAGTTATCTTATACATCCTTTGGTGAGACGCAATTTACTGTAGGCTACCTAGCTAGCTGATTCTTGCACATTTATACATCTTGTATGTCAAGTCAAGTCAGAGTTTATTACAGCCCAGTATTAAAAAAATATGCCTTAACAGGCTATACATATAATAAAAACAAACAGCACAATACATAGGCTACAGTAAAAACAGTACCAGCATGAACAAAATGTAAGAAAACAGAAGAGTAAGTTGGATCATAGTTTAGTGTTTTTAGGTCAGACTAAGAGAGGTAGTATGTCACTACTCTTACTGGTATTTGTAATAATATTACTAGTATCACTACTAGTTTTAGAACTATCTGAAATGTGATAGCAGACTTTACAACATTGTGAAGTAAAATGTCACACCATTAGGTCTTTAGCTAACGTGGTGTATCGTTAGCTAACACACTGTACCGTTAGCTCACGACGATCACTTACCAAGACACCTGCCCAGTTCTCCACTGGTTCTCCTCACACTACACTTTAACCCTGTCCCTTATACAACTGTGGTCTGTCCTTCTGGATACATATTTTCAACCTCGTCAGTGTGAAAACTAGCATTAGAATTCAGATTTCTTCGTTCAACTTGATCTAGCTTAGCCAGTTTCTATGTTTTGGGTAGAAAATACTTCGCAAAAATGTCACTGAAGTTTACGGAGATAGATTTGTTTGAAAATCCAGTTCCTACATTACTTTCTCACATATGAATGTACTAGGGATGCCAACTAAAATGCAGCTCTTAAATCCCCTGATTTCAAATCAGGGTTTAGTATTCAATAATTATGAGAGTGCTACAGAGTTTCACATCTTATTAAAAGATAAAATAAAGATTTATTGACTTACCAAGATATCTTTGATCCAGTACTTCCAAAACTTGTTTCCATCAAAAAGACGTAGCTCCCAGATACTGACAGTTGGTTGATTTATATCCGTGGGTGATTATATTTCTGCACATTGGAAATGCTCATCTTTAAAGATAACACTTATCATAAGGATGTTGTTTAGTCATTATATAAAGTGTTGGAGATCAAAGCCCAAGTGTTTGATGGAAAGAGTTTTGCAACACTTACTGTCACTTTTCTGATTTCTTTTCTTTTATTACACAGGCACTTTACTTTTTTCTGCTTTTCTTTAGACAGGCTCCCTGTAGTCATAACTGAGTTTCAGTTTAGAAATGGATCCGTGGTGTTGGAGAACAATAATAGTAAATGCTTTACTTTGTTAAATGGTGCGGATTTGGATGTTACACTCTCTAAAAACTCCATGGGTGTGCAGCGCTGTCAGGGTTAGTATCTTTACCCGCTCAACTAGGAAAAGTATTTGCTTTTAGAGAAGAAGCTCAAGTGGTAGATGTGGACATTTGAAAAGGAGCTATTGAATAAAAAACCCACATGTTTACATTTAAACTACGCTTTGAGCTGTTTTTTATAAACACAATAAGTTTCTCTCAGGTAAATCTCCCTGACAGCCCTTATTGTAATACATAACTTATGTTCCTGTTTTAATGGCTTAAACAAATCTTGCTTTGGTGATGTTGATGTTTTCCAAACGTATGCACTCGGATTGCAGAATTTAAAACGGCTGCCACTTAAGAGAATCTGAAAAGGGATTGTAACAATGGCCACATTTGTTTTATGGGTAAAAAACAACATCCCATGGGATGATTAAAACCAACTTGCATGTCTAAGTTTCTGTGTGTCATTTACTTCTGTGACAGTAGCAACATTTTTATAGAATATTGCGTTCCCTAAGCCCTTAACTGACAAGTATGAGAAATTGCTCCTCAGGTTGTACTGTAAATCTATATTCGTACTCGCTTTAAGGCAATCATTGTCATATAAATAATTGAGATTTGTGCTGTATTTTCTTAAAAGCCAAAACCCTGTTGGCCCTGATGTTTCTGAGAGGTGATCATATGGGACATTTATTCTATTATGTGTTATACTTGTTTCATTCAGAGGCTTGACAACCATAACAAGAGCTGATGCGTCCTTGTAAACATTTCACATAAACAATGTTTTTGTTATTCTAGTGTCGACAAAGTGTCTTTTATTTTATCAATCATTCTTGATTGCACTGTTGCTCATATGACTCCATGTGTAATGAATTCCTCAAAGTTGTTGTTTACAAGTGATACAGTTCTTCTTGCTTACTGGCTCCTGAAGATGTCCAAGCTGCACATTTGTGTCTGGGTAACCGGCCTGTCCAGGTCAAAATGGGCAGGTTTGAGACGGTCCACCGAAACCTTGTTTTTTTTTGGTTTTCCATAGTCTGCTGTCCAGGAAACCTTGAAAAACGACTCAAATATCAAACTATCAAATTAGTAGCGTGGAGTGATTTTACAAAAACAAACATATCCCATTTTACAAAGAGTCGACCAGCTGGTGTGAAACAGATCTGATATTTTCCAACCATTTATATACACCTAGCCAGTAGTATGATCGTCTTTTATAACAATGCCTCTCCCAAGTGTATACCACCATGCCAGTTGCCTTGCTGCCAATTTTTTTGTGGCTTTCCAGATTGCCTCGTATGGCCCTCTTTGGGCTGAGGGCTTTGTTCCATTCATGCACTCCAAGCGTCAAGACCTCTCATGTCATTGTTCTTGGCTCGATTATTGTATATTTGCACAGAGAGCTTGCACTTTATGGTCATTCAGGACCCTGGCAAATAGCAGGTTCGTTTTAACATTGGGCCTCTCGTCCATGGGGTATTATTGCCTGATAGGTTGTTCCATGCCAAGGAGGGTTTTTGGAAGTGGAAAGGGGCATCGGTTACTACAGTTAGGTTACAGAAGGTGCTGAGTCTAAGTGTCCATTATAATAAGACTATCTATGAATAGAAAATAGCATTATAAAATATCTGTCTCGTAATGTTGATGGTAAAGAGCCCAAAGCTGAGGACATTAACATTTCTTGTCTTTTTTTTGTGATCAAATCAGCCTGTTTTCTACCAGGGTGATAGGGTTCACTTTTAGTTTCATAAAACTTTTTATTTGAGTACAGAGTTTTTGTATCAAAAGCACCTGGAACACTCCTGGGGATTACAACTATAAAGGTGATTTCAAAGTGGAATCACTCATACAATAAAACTACATTTATTTTTAAGGTGTTTTTAATTGTTTTGTTGCTATGGTGGCCACAACTATCTGAATGATGTTTCAACCTTGGCCAAGTATGACTGAAACATACAGTAGAGCTTCATGTCGGGGTCCTGGGTAGTAAGAGCCTATATTGTCAGAAGAACTGCTGCAGAGGTGTCCTTGAGCCTGACAGTGACATCTTACCTGCTCCAGGAGAGCTTTAAAGCTGAAATGACATGTGTGCTCTCTGTAGAGGACATCATGCCAAAAGAAAGAATCTGTACAAGATCAATTTAACACTTAATTAGGAGATTTTTGTTCATACTGCAGTTGCTGACATTTTATTATATTACTTTTAAGAGATAGTTGCATCTCAATATGTCAATTCATATTCACTTGATATGAGTGGAAAAGGTAAAATACTTTGAATGTGTAGCTTTAAACAATTTTCCATCAGGCTGCAAAGCATGAACTGAGACAAATAAATGCACAAACTGCACATTGTTCATCTTTGAACATCAAAGATAAGTATCTTTGTTCATCGTCTGCTTGAAATTCAAATTACACCACACATTCTGGACTTCAGGCTCTTCTTTAGTTACAATATTTGTCATATTTAATACTTAATTAAACGTTATAAATGTTTAAAAGCACCAATCCCAAACGCTGCTGCGAAGCCACAATTGAAGTATAACTTTATCTCAGGTTTCACTTAATTACCTTACCCAGCAGGCACAATAACATATAAGGTGTTGCATCGATATCCAGTCATCGTATCAGTTTCCACAGTTCTCTGTGTTCTTTGGCTGCAGTGGGAGGAGAATAGAAAGTGTTGCACACTCTGAATCCATATGCATTTTTCTGTTATTCAGATGATGTTTCGGCCCTCAGGCCTTCTTCAGAATCAACAACCATAGTAAGACATAGGCTGATAAAAGTCTGATAGCTACATATCTTATATTTCTAACACATTCACAAAGAGTTTTGGCAAGGATCCTTAAAATGTGATGCAAAACTTTACTTAAAATCAAATGTTATAAATGCTAAACAAAGATGCTTAACATAAGAGAAAATAATGGATAACTCCATACAACAAAGCAGCCTCTCACTCATGAATGTCATTTTGTTTTGCATATCTGTGATAAGCTTATATAACTGGTATATCAGTCAGGCTCTAGTGTCTTTTAAAGCTGATGTAGCAGATTGTATAGATGCATAATGCATAATAATAACTTTTACACTAAGCCCTCCAAAAACATAAGCAATATAAACAAACTGAGAATCAGAAAAAAGAGTCTTATTTTAATGCACAACGTCCCAAAATAGATCAGACCCCTTTGTGTTTTAATCAGGCAATTAGTAATTCATAATCACAATACCGCAGAGAATGTTTTTTCGCTCATAAAATCCCCCCCTTACCAACTGGAGTCATAAGATTTGATAAAAAGTAATGCTACTGGAAATGTTTTGTCGGCTGTGCCAATATCTTTAGGATCATATCATAATGTACATAATCTACTTTAAACCTGGAATACAGCCTTTGCTTCTTTTACCTTGAAATGATGAGATTAAACTGCAGGCTAAATAGGCCCTACAAGGATGAATCATAAAATGTCCAGTTCTATGTCAGCTGGAATTCGATCGAATTTAGGACGTACTTTAAAATGCAAACGCCTGCATGTACATGGGATTGTTTTTTTGTAAACAATCAGTTCAGGTAGACTAACAGCCCCGGGCTTAGTCTAGTCTCATGCCCATGTGACTCTTTGATTTGATTCAGGATGCTTTGTTGGAGTCATTTGAGATCCCTAACACAGCCTGAATCGGATCATATCCCAGGTTTGCCTCTCCAGGACAACGCCCGGCAGTCAACCTTGTTGTACACAAACATATATCACAGGACAATCCTGAATAAACGAGTAGAGAAACATGACCAATGCAGATGCTGCCATACAGGGGCAACACTGTGTGAATCATATGGGATATTGTGGACCGATGTATTAAACAGCGCTAGTCCAGCACCATCATCAGAACACCAAATGAAATAACTTTTGTTCATCCCTCCAGAGTCCAGAGACTAGTGTTTTTTTAAATGTATTTCATCATTTTGGCAGCTAAGGACATGCATGTGTACTATCATTGTCTTTTTAAAGTGCACAGTATGTGATCAAAGAGTGCATCGTGCTGTGGGAGCCATGACTAATGGTGGACACTCATTATGGGCGACCCGGGATATGGCTGAGGTTAGAGTTGCTTGAGGGCTGAACAGAGAAACACTTTGTCACTGATGTCTCTTGTTGGCTTTGGTCCTCCAGGTTTTGATGACCGGGACACCGACCTGTTCTTGTGCGACACCAACACATGCAAGTTCGATGGAGAATGTCTAAGAATTGGGAACATGGTGACATGCATTTGCGACTTCAAGGTAAGACCTGGTTCTGTTATTGTTTTACTGTTTATTTTTCCTTTGGAGGTGTATTTGGTATTAATTCACAGTTCTTTAAACCCTTCTCCGAAGAGAGATTGTCCAATTATTGCTTAGCAACTGTAACAAGTAACGGCCAACCTGTCAAGCTTTGGATTTCTCTACATGTTGAAGCATTATGCATGAAGCTGTAGTAAGAACACTACTCTGCATTTAGGTGAGAGTTGTGGTGTCTCTTGAATCAAAAACACAAGCAAAAGTGTAAGGAATGGATTAAACAGGGTTTTTATCTGCTCTAACATAAGATGCAATCGTTTGCATGACTAACTAGCTTACTAACTACAGTATCAACTCAGTGTTACTTCCAAGGCCATTTCATTCATAGCTATATTAGTTTGTGGGGTTACAGAGGAAGAAAAAAAAGACTTGTTCATGATTAGTATGTCCACTGGGTAGTATTTCTCCACTGTCTGGAGATTAACATTAGTAGCTTTGTGTTACATTTTATTGGATTTGGGGATGTTTACACTCTAGACAACTTTACCAGAAGTAGTGTTAGATTTGTCAAACACAGCTGTTATTAAATACCCTCTATCTTGTTATGTTGGATTATGAAAACATATTGTATGAAAATACCAAGTGAAGCCAATGTTCCTTAAAGTCCCTTAAACTTAAGCATTATCTCTAATGGCCAACAGAGGGCGACACCTCTGGTTGCAAAAGTAAACAGATTGTTTAGAAGTCTACAAGAAAAAGACCCTACTGCTCACTTGATTTTACCTCAGTAAGCATTTTCCCCACTCAATTGCTAGTTTCAAGTCTTCTTCAATACAGCATGATGTTAATTTAGTTTATTATTGTCCCATTTAGAGTAAAATAGACGATAAAGCAGGTTGTACTTTAGGGCGGGGCTACCTTCTGGTTTGGGTGTTTAACCTTGAATTTTAACCCTTTCATAGTGTTTTCATTTCATGAAAGTTAATTATATCATTTTGGATGCCTAAATGCAAAACTTGAGGTTTCAAAACAGTTGTACACATGACCCTTGAGTCTATGGACCAACAACCAATCCAGTGAGCTAACTTTAGCTTAATTTGGTAGCTAGCTACAGCTGATAAAATATGCCAGTGACATACAGTATGTGATTTCAGCCGAAAAAATTCACGGTCTCTGGTTTGAAATGCAAAGCCTATTTTTTGTTTCAAAAGTTGTAAGTTGTAAGGCTTAGTCAACGATCAATCAAGTGTTGTGTGTTGATTTAGTATTTTGTCATTCAAGATTTTGCCAAGAAGATTAATGATCTTTCTCATAGTCTAAAGGAGTACAGTTTAGCAAAATATACAGCAGACATAAGTGTATGGTTGCATAGTACATCAACAACAGAGAAGTGGCATGAAAGATAACTTAGCTTAGATACGCATGTCCTAGACATTTTATTAAGAACACTATGTGCTCTATCTACTTGAACTGTAAAATAATTCAGATGTCAAGTGTTCACATAGTGTGTTTTTTAAGGTGCTCTTAAAGAAGAGTATATTGAGTTGAAAGCTAATATATAATCAAAGTGAAAGAATATTTTAAAGAGTTACACATATATTTATTTATATATATATATATATATATATATATATATAGTCAACATGGATCGAAGTCCATTGTCTTGATTGGGCAATATTAGCCTCTAGGGGTGGTGGTTTATGGCTCCCTGTGAAACCCCATGTCACTATGCTGGACCGTTGTAGGCTCTCCACATTCATAAACAAGACTGTCACTGATGAGACCTGAAGACTGAAAGGCCCTCGTTGATGGCATAAATCTGGGAAATTATGCCGTTCTTGATAATAACTCATACTTAAATTTACGGCCACACCGATAATAAAAAAGGAGCAAACCAGTCAACCAAGTATTGATTTTGCTATAACGTTTGCCAGCTTTGCAGACTATTATCTTATGCAGAGCCCTACACAAATGAAGCCGCTGAGATCTGAAGACGTAGCATGTGTTCTCATCCGTCGCCTTTATCAGCACGTCATCAGCGCAGCCAGGCACTAGGCAGGCTGACACTCGATTGGTCACCAGCTTTTATCTCAATTTTGTACTTCCCTGGGAGCAAACGTTAACAGAGGCCTGTAGATAAATGACATCACAGCTCCATTCCTCTTCAGGAGATCTCACACTGATACTGCTGTCACTGTGCACTGAGGCGCTCTCTATGCTCTCAGAAAAGAGCAGGTCATACCACAATTTCTGGCTTAATACCGCGGGTCTGAGGTCAACTCATGTATGCATCTTCTGTTTGTTTTTGCCGAGGGTTCCTGATGCCAGAGTCTTTGTATCATCAGTCAATGTAAACATGACCTTCCTAGCCTAGCAATTGTTGGCGTGCTCCAAAATAATCACTCACTCTCAATCAGTGTCAAATAAATAGTTCCAACATTTGTCTCCTGTCGGCAGTTCATTCAGGACTGTGAGAGGAGACATGAAAGTTCTATAAATTCTCATCTTGGATAGATTTTCTTTGTTCTAACAGAATCTATGGATGCGTGCGTTCACACTCTCACACACACACACACACACACACACACACACACACACACACACACACACACACACACACACACACAAACACAGAAGGAAGAGACATGCAAGGGGCTCTGTGAAGAGGAAGTGAGTTTGATGTGGTGGAATCAATGGACACTATTCATTGCCAAGATGCATTAGATTCGTCTCACACTGGCTCTTGAAAGAGCCAAGACTTTCACTCACTAACCGGAGTCAAACTGCTACAAAGCAACATAATCTCTTGTACCTGAAAATGAGTTGCTTTTTTGTCAACTAACACCATAGCCTGACTAATCATAACAGTTCTTCGTAATTCATCTCACAAAAGCTGCTGGGAAAAGCTGTTGTTGCCAGTTTGGTTTTGTTAATGTCAGGTCACAGAGTTGATTCCCAAAAGAGTCGTCCATTCTAAAAATATGTGCGCTCTTGGCGCTGTGAAACACTTCAACTAAAACTGTCCACCAAAGGGTAAATGGCACATTTCATTGCTTTCTGTAATGGTGCTTTGTAATATATTCCTGGGGTTGGGGAGTCACTGGAATTGATTCTCATAACAAACACTGTATGCAGCTCTGCTGTCCATTGTACAGTGTTTTGGTACAGAAGACCTTTGCTTAGCATTCTAGATGAATGCTAGTTTAAATACAGGAATCACAGGAAAGTGATTATGCTCTCAATTTATCGTACGATATATGAACATGACCTTGACATGATCAGGAGTTTAATAATCCATAGATCTTGAAGCTGTGAAATAGGACCTAAATGTTTAATAAAACTGTAAATATTTACTTAAACATCATCTTTTTAAAACTAGTATTTATTTTAAATTTTTAATTAAAAGCTAAAATAAATTCCTGTGACCCTAGTTGCCCCTAAGTTATCAATTATTGTTAATTAAACCTTGAATTAATGTGACATTCTGCCAACAGTAAGTTAAAATGGCCAACGATTCATGAAAATAGAAAAAAGTATTTTTTGGCAAAAGACCCAAGCAAAGCATCCAGTAAAATGTGTGCCAGCACATCTTTTGAAAGTTTAATTGGCAGAAAAGAGTCTTGATGTAGAAATGTTTTGAAAGGCGTTCAAGTCATAAAGGACAGGGAGTTGGACAACTCTGTGTGCAGTTCTGGAATAGATGCAGCAGGTTTGTTTACAAATTACTTGTTACATTGCAGCAGATTGTGAGTGGAATATTTATCCAAGGTTTAGGGAGACTCCTGTGGAAGAATTTGCAGATGAATGGGAGACATATGTGAACACAGCAGATTTAATATGATGGGTCATGCAAGTCAGGATTATTTACAGCTCAGTGCTGCTGACTATAGGCCAAGAAGTACTTCCAGTTTCCCAGATAGGATGGATTTAGTACATGTGTCAATAAAATAAGTTCATGAAAGTTCACTGCAAATAATTGTTCTATGGTTGGCAGCAGTAACTCCACACCACCTGAGTCGTCCTGATATAGTACGTCTGAATAATGTCTGCGTGAGGTTTGGTTCACTGTCAGGACAAAAGGGTTATGGCACTCGAGACAAAGCCTGCAGCCTAGTAGGATATCTTTGGGTTTGACCCCATAGTGGGGTTGTGTTGTTTTTGAATGTTTTGCAGATTAAACAAGACAAACAAACCCGATTGTCTGTAGTGATTCACTGGCTCATGGTGGTGTTGTTTGATTTCCCGGCCCTGTTTCTGGCTACAGGCTCTTCGCAGTAGAGGACGTCCAGCTTGTTTGTTAGGATTTCTTCCGGGACAGTTCAGTGCAAAACAGCATATTGAATTATAATAGTGATTGTCATTTGGGCCAAACGATATTGAAATGTTAGTTTTTTTTATATACCAATTGTAATTGTGTAAAAGACACAGTAGCTTTATTTGTGATCAGGCACATTAATCCAAGTACTCATGAATGATTGTGTAAAGCATAATCCCTGTATGTGTGCAGCATCCATGTTTCTGTTTGAAAAACTTCAAATGATTATTACAAATAATTCACAATTGCTCAGGTACATCCCATCATTCCACCCATAAAAATGCAAAACCCAATTCACATTCAAAATGCATGAAACAAAACATCTACCACAATGTGAGGGGTGCAGGAGAGTGTTTAAATGGTAGTTAAATTTAAATGAAAAGGCAATAAAAATCAATGTCTGAGAATTTTATGTCTCTACCTTCGGGCTGTTTTTCCAACACAACAGCTCTAAAGATTTCATAAAATTGTGTCTCAAAACATCATTGACATTGCAGTCACAAACATTATTGTACTTTTAACTTACATATATTGCCGTAACTCATTGACACAACAATGGCTCTTAATGATCATATTGGCACATTAAACACAAATGCAAAATGTGAAAACATTCTTAAATTCTGCCTAAATCATCATTATTATTATTGAGACTGTCCCTCACCAGAAAAACAACTGCATTGGTTGTTCATTTAAATACTCAAAGACAGAAGTAGCGTAATGTTGTTCTTCTGCAAAAGATCTTTCTGTTTGATTCCCAATTATCGATAGCAGTATCTTAAAAATCTAGTATTGATTAGGGCTGTAAAGATCTGGATCGATATATCAATTCAATAATCAACGATCCAATATCATCATGAAACGTCTATGTCACCATTTTCATCCAAGCGCACCTCTTTTCATACAATTGTGAAAAAATATATATTTAAGTTGCTTTTTGTAAGTTGATATTATAACTGATTGTGTTAAATGGGCATATGATATTGTCTCATATTGATGGCATGCCCCTGATTTTAATTGTTGCGCAATCAATACAAATATCGTATCGTATTTACACCCCTAGTATTGATCGGGTTGTAGTATGCATATGTAGACATGTTATTAACTAGAATGTTGGTTTAAGGTCATGATTTTTGGGTACCCGCATCAGAACCTCAGGAGTATATATATTCACACATTAGTGAGGTATAGTCATTCCTGTACATTCCTGCATAGTATTCTCTGACATCCTAATATGCATCCAACATCATAAAGTACATCCAGTCAGTTATTGACTTTATATAAAAGGACTTTGGATTATGCTGGCAGCGCATTTGGTCTTCAATATGCTCCCTGCTGGTAGTTTGATGTGCCTACTATTCGCTGTATTACCTGACCTCAAATTGCTCTCCCGCCTTTCACTGCCGGAAGCCGCCCTAATGTTTTGGTTGTGATGGCTGGACTGCCGAAGCTCGCAGCACTTCAAAGAGGAATGAGAGCTAATGTGGGTTCATATGTTGATGGGAGGGTGTGGAAGGGCAGCGCGTCCTTCATATCGCACTAAACAAGGAACTGTGAAAATGCTTTGGTGCTTTCGCACAGGCCACAAATGCTATGCTCCTCAAAGTGCAGCAACACGGCTGACCCACCCACTCCACCTTCCTCCATCTAACTACCCTTCATACACAAAGCACAATCACATCCACACAAATAGGCTTATATTATAGAATGTAAAATAATGAAAGGATTACTCAGATACACACACATTCACAGAGGCCCAGGTGGTACTGACACCAGCATCTGATGCATCTGATTCCATATATTTGCATTAATGTATCATCCTTTTATCCAGGGCCATGTGAATGGACTGGGACTTAGATTCTGAGTAATGGTGAATTTATTTCCTGATGCAGGCCCATATAAACGGCTGCACTTGGAATCTGTAACAGCAGGAACCCCGACAAAGATGATGATAAGCATTTATCTGTGTCAAAGGAAACAGAAGGTAAAATGCCAACCTCATCTCAGGGCAGCACAAAATCAGTTACAGCAATGACAACGCTGAAGAGGGCCCTTCACTTTATTTTGAAGTCACAGCTAAAGCAATTGCCAATTGGATATCCCTGGCTTTTTGAAGCCCTGCGATTTTGCATTTCTATCTTGCATCCACAGGCTTAACAGTCATTTATTAAGTGTAACATTATGTAGAATTATCAATTTGGCGCAGCTACAGATTCCCAACTTTGCTAGCTCAGCCAAACATCAAGCAAGTGCAACAACACAAGACATAGCAACCAGCTAATATAAATAACCGCGCTCCGTTGCCCGCCTGCCTGGCTCCAGTTCTGGCATGACACCAGCGCTGCTCCCTGGCAGCATTATAGGCTACTGCCCTGAAAACCAGCATGGCTAACTGAGCTAACTGCTAACTAGCTGACGGCAGATAGATCTACTGTTAGCAGCAGATAGCGGTTAGCATTACTTTAGCAAGTAAAGCTTTCTGTTCATCAGGAAACTCTGTAAATCACTGAAGATCAAGGCAGAACAGCCAGAGGACATCAGAGGGAAAACCAGAAAACATTTTCTCCATAATTTATCATCTGGTTTTACCAAATTCAATTTAGTGCCGTAAAGCCTCACTCACTTCTCCACGGAGATTGAACGACCCGCTCACCAAAGTTACTGCAAGAACAGACGTTCTGGGTGGGACTGGCAGACACACCATTCTCCCTATTACAAGTCAGTGTAGCATCAGAATGATTCTGAAGCTGTTATTTTAGGGTAAGAGAATTATGTGGCTATAAATGTAAGATAATCTCAGATTTGTAGCATTAAAAGCCTTAGGCTACTGTTCATCTCACCTTAGCTGGAGCTTTTGGTGTTGCTAAAAACAAGAAAACTGTAAAGTGCTTCCTTTGATTTGTATATACAGTATATACTCTATATATTTCATTTTATAAATAAACTTTTCATATACATCCAGTTTACAACTTTTGATGCAAGTCATCCTTAATTACTAAGGGCTTTTTTCACACTGCATCCAACTGTAACAAAGACATTTTTAGAAAGATAACCTCAAAAAGGTTTTGTTGTTGAAATGGTAATGGTGTTGGCTGCTGAATAAAGTCGATTCAATGCTCCGTTGTTCTAAGCTAGGCAAATTAATGTTGTCCTCTTTTACAGTAAGATAAGCACTGGATTGTTTCATCAGTATTTTACATAGCCTAATCCTCTTTACTCCAATTATTTCAACCCTGCATCTCCTACCGTCTCCACGCTGCCTGCCATCTCTTCATTCCTCTCATCTGTCTTTTCCCAGTCTCTTGCAGTGTATGTGGTAAAAGTTAAAGTGTTAAAGATTCAGTTCATCCAAATGACAAAATACATGTTTTACCATCTACTCGTAGTGGCTTCTCTTCATGCAGATAGATTTGGTTTTATCTGCGTGGGTTTTAAGATATCCATCTGAAATTTCTGCTGCAACTGCAGTATAATTGGGGTGACTGAAATTTTGTAGTTCTAAGCATTTTACTTCATACAGAAATTTAAAGTATTTGGATTATCATGAGTAGTTTCTGTAAAGGTTACTGAGCTTTTAAAATGTAATTTTCCGGAGTTGTATATCTCGGCATAGTAAACCAAAATGATCCGCAGGGCCAAACACCAACTGTGAGAAATTGTGTTCGCTTTTTTTTATAATTTGGGTCAATTAATTGTTCAGGTTCTTGCATTTCTTCTCTCAGGTCTCTGTGGTGAGGCACCATCACCTCTTGTCTTTGCATGATAAATATACCAATTAAAATCACCAAGATGAGTTAAGCACAGGAGGCAATCTTCTGAGCCACATATCTTTGATCTGAATATTTCTGAGCATGCAGCTCAAACAAAGCAGGTGATGATGAAGGAATTGAGTGTTTGACACATGCTGGTCTGTTTCGTGGAGTGAGCTATTGACATTGTTATGTTTGTGTGCCATTATGTACTATTTACTTTACTGTTAATTTTATCTCTAACAGGGATTTCTGTATTATTTATTTAAGAAACAGTACGTAAAAGCTGTATGAATGCGTGTGGCAACAACGTTGAACTGAATTTCTCCATTGTTTTGCACAGCAATGTACTGCTGCAACCACAATATTGGGGAAGATGACGTGATATTCTTTCTTCCTAGAGTGGTCAGGTGAAGGGTGCTTGTTTTTCTCCTAAGAGGTCGCTCTCTCCTCCGTGGTTCAGTATGCTGTTGATGGCACAACTCTCACTACCCAGGGCTTTAATGGAAATTTCTTATTTCATTGTATTGAAATATATTAATTATGAAAATAGATTGTTTTTATTTTCACCTATTTTCAAACCCATAATCCATAAGTTTTAAACAATGCTTGAAGCAGCATTGAGAAATAAATTATAAAATAAAGATCTTGCTGACAGTAAAACATAAAAACCCAGGGGGCCACCCTAAGTATCTCACATTGCTTGTTTTATTGTGTTTCCAGTAATTTTTTTTATCAATGACTAAATTAATTTCTACCACATTTGTGCTTGGAGTTGCCCGTTACATTTAGAGTATTTAGTCAAGGCGGAGAAAGGAGACACAGACGTCTCTCCTGAAAAACGGAGCATCTGTGTCAGCTCCTCTGTGGCTCTGGCTGCCCTGTCAGACACTATTACAGAGGAGCCTGTCTCCTGTGACTCGGCTGGGGAGACTCCGTTGGGACCGGCGGGCTAGGTCCTAATCAAGAGAAAACTGCCAAGTGGTTAAAGAGCAGAAGCACAAGCCAGTCACCTCCCAGTCTCCCTCTATCTCTCTCCATCTCCCTGTTGTCACAGTAACTCCCTACTCTTCCATTACTCTCTGTCTGTCTCTCCCTCGCTTGTCCAAATAGCTCACCCTCCCTTCTTTCTGTTGTCTGCTACTCTCTCTTCATCTTTCCTTTCATTGTGTTTAGACTTCACCAATGTTTGTAAACAGGGCAAGGCATCATGGGAGAAGAGTTTGTCATTTACCTAGACAGCATTTGACAAACCCTCTGTCCAGGAGGTCTGTGGAATACAACACAGTGTCAGGCACAGGACAGATTTGTCACTCTGACGGCACTCCTCAGGGATCTATTGTTGGTTTGTTGCTTCTTCTTGAAATTCACCTTCTCTGACATCGACTGCTTCTAAGTGTCTGGGGTATGGTGGGAATGGCTTTCCTCAAGTTTTTCTAAAGCAAAACAAAACTTTTCTGGCCCTGTGGAACACAGCATTTGTCTGCAACTCTTTTTTAGTTGGTACTAACTCCAGTGTAAATCAAGTTCAATCACTCTGGGAAACCAAGTTTGATATAATTGATTTATATAATTGGCCCAACTCTGTTGGAGATCATTATCGCAGACACACCGACCACACCACTCCTTTTCTTTCACACTGAGCCATCATTAGGGTGTTGGTTATCCTGGTCTCCCACATGCACTGTAAGAAGGTCAGTCCCCCAGCATGAGGCTAATCATCTGACAAATACTTGTTTCAATACAGTGACACAGGATACACCAGGTTGACCTTAATATGCTTACCACATTATTATTATTAGTTATCCAATTCTGGCTTTGTGACCCTCCTCCCAACTAACACACAATCACATTTTTATTTGAATGGATTAATGTTTGAAAAGAGAATTTGCTACATTTTTTGTTACAAGGCATTCGACTACACAGCATTTTGTCTCAAAAGGGCACTGATGTGCCTTACCTAGTATTGTTTCACAATATATTCTTTTTTTTTTATTCCTGAACAAAAGATATTGCACTGGGGAAAGGCAGAATTATAAATGAAAACATTTCTTAAAGGCTGCATGGGATTAAATTGAAGCAAATTGTAAACAATTTACTCGATCAATCTGCAGCCATAATGGATTGTTCATTAAAGTTTATAAAACACAAAAGTTTTATTTAAGCAATGGACATAATTTTTTTTTCGTCATCACAGGTAAATTATCTGAATCAGAAATAATGCTGTCACTCTAAATTGCTCCTGCTTTCCCTATTGAAAATTCAATAAATTGAAAAAACTTTTGTTGAAAAAAAGTAATTCTGCACAACTTGAAAGCTATACGTAGCAAAATGCCATATTTCCATCATGTTCTGCACATTGTTTTCCACCGTTTGAGGTTTGACTGTATTTCTTGCAATACTCATTGCAGCCTCTTATTCTGAAATGGTTTAATGGAACCAACTGTTTTTCTTGATGTGCCTAACTCGTAATATTCACAAAACAGTAGTTTCTTCTGCAGATTTTCTGTAAATATTGTAAAACATGCTGTCTTGCCTCGGGAAGTTACACCAGGGATTAACCTGTGACAGTAGCCTGAACAGAATGAGTGCATTCATTAACATCAAGAGGAACATTTTTCTGTTAAAAAGCACACTCACCCTCCTTTCTGAGCTCCCTTACTACCCCACCCCAGCATCAGGTCAAGTCATTAAAGGCTGCCCCAAACGTCACTCAGATGACGACGGGGCTAGCTGATGGAAAGAAAGGGGGACGCAGAGGAATCTTGGACGAAAGTGTCTGTCTTTTGTCATGAGCCACAGGTGCTCTCTGCCACCACCAGAAGCACCGATACACCTCTGTCAGAGCTGATAAAGCTGCAGCTTTGATAAGTGCGAGAAGGCATAAGTAAATATTGTGCCTGGGGGTCCCAGTAACTGAACACAAGTCGTGTGGAAAGTAAATGCAGTGCTCAGTAAGGGCCGAGCAGACAGATTTTCATCAGAAGTAGAACGTGCTGGGCGGTGCCGTCTCCATCCTCTGAGGCTAGCCCTAGATTCGTGGAGATGTTTATTATTGATAGAGGTGGATGATAGCCTTGGGATGAATTGCATAATCTAGAGCCGCTTCTAATGGATAAAGGAAATGGATCAGGCTATCAGTCAGGTCTCAGTGGATGAGGGATGTGTCTTTGTTTGTATGTGTGTCTCTTTGTGCGCACAAGCATGTGTGTGTGTGTGTTTGCGCTATGGCTGGGCAACCTAACCATCAGCGCATATAGCAAATCCCTAATAACATGCATTGTGTGGATGTGATTACTTCAAATCAAATGCATTATTTAAATTCTCAAGAAGGGCAATTTTTACATTTTAAAGGGTATAACTCATTACAGTCCTGAAAAAACTTAAGATAGAAGGTTACGGTGCTGTTCCAGTGGGAGACTATAGCACACAATACTGAAACGTAGACACACACACACACACACACACACACACACACACACACACACACAGAGGAAAAACCCAGCAGTCTCAGAGGAATGGTCTGTGAAATGTCAGTTCATGCTTCTTTATGAGGCAAGCTCTAAATATATTTCAAATCAGCTTGAGCACAATTGTTGTTCCTGCATTTGCTGCCATATTTTAAGTAACATGCACCATAGACACCGAAAGACCAATTGAGGAGGTAATTAGGGTATATGAGTTGTATTTGTCCAATTACTCTGAATACTGTCTACATGGGTGTACAGTAGTCTTCTAATGCTATCTTACTGTTACACACTGATAATAAAAAGCACAGCAGTGAATTGCATATTTGTAATGCACTTTAAGTCATAAAAGACAGTAGATTAGATACATCAAAACTAGTACCAGAATTACTAGAGGTCAGCAAACTACATGAATTTTGAAGATTTCTTTGACGTATCACCAATACGTTTCTATTCAAAATCCTTGGAAGTCCGCATAGGGAGGAAGACAGAATAGATAGATGGGACATACACACACAATACTTTCACCCAGGAGACTGCTGTTTGTGTCCTCTGTGAAACCAAAAGTCAACTTTCACTTATTTTAATTTATGTCTGTAACTTAAATACTGTAACACACTTATTTATTTTAAGGCAAACCATGATGTTTTACTAAACATTAACAAGTAGTTTTGTGGCCTGAACAGAACCTTGTGGTTTTGTTGCATTTTAGTTTAGCTTTGTTTAAATTTAGACCGTCAACCAGGTGTTTAAAACGGTGACCGTAATCCCCCTCAAAATATGTTTCCCTCGAAACGTAATTGAGAATGCAGTTTAGTTGTGTTGGAATGTAAATTTGTAGGAAACAGGGTTGATCAAAAACAGCCTTTGCACGCCCACTTAGTCCTTAGAGATGTAATCAGGCACGATAAGTGAAAACACGTTTGTATGTGGACTGTGGGTGTGCATGGCCTATGGAGAAGATAACGCTAATCCACTCATTTATGATGGACACATAACAAAGCAAAAGCTCCCAGAATCAGTACACACTGAACTACTAAGCATTGTACAACAAGTGGTGTGATGAAAATACCTACTAGTAACATATAACAGAGATATACAGCATAATGAGGATATCCCTCATGGCCAACAAAGACTTTTCTTTCAGTAATATGGGTCTGAAACTCACACTAGCAGTCACATTTCACTGAGGTCGGAAAGAATGAACAGAGATGTGTTAAATGTCAGTCTAATAATATAGTGTGTGCTTCAATTAACTACTTATTCTGAACCAAAGAGTTATGTGTTTCAACATCGTGGCAGGGTAGGGAGCACAATATTATATGAGACCTGGCTCATGATGCAAACTTCCTTGCACAAAATCTTGCAAGGTATCACAGTAGTAAACCCCAACATCCTCAGAATGTAATGCATCCACTAACGTCCAATCCCTTATCTGATAATGTAAACTACCTGCCAAGGCCTGGGAATTAATCAGAAAGTTAACAAAAGTATGAAGTGACAGAAAGTATAATATTCTGATGGATATTATTTTTAACTTAATTTAATCTTGGACAATGAATATGTGTTAGGAGTCGGGCAGCTAATTCATCATCATTTAGAAATTTCTGCGATAGTGGTGACTTTGCTCTAATGTGCGGCTAATTGTGGCTTTAGTAGCAATAAGTAGGAGGGTAAAACAATGTAGAGTTGGAAGCCTTTGCAACAAACCCTGCAGACATTAGCTCCACTTGCTGAGTGAACAGCATCGTTGTAATACATTTAACTATTGATTCTTTATATCCATTTTCTTTTGGCTGCTATGCTGCTCTTTTCAAAAACTATTTCACAAACCTGCCTGATCACAGTGATGTCTCACCACATAATGTATTTTTTGTCCTGAGTGGAGCAATACTGTCAAGTGTGCTTGCAAGGGTATTGTCGAAAGTATTGATCATTCGGTGTGCTGATTTTCCCAAGTATAAGCATCTAGAATGAGCACAGAGAACTTAAATTCTTCTAATATTTTTCAACCTCAGACATCTATGTGTTTGTATCAAGTTATAATTATTATTTTTTAAATACAGAATAATGTGAAGAAATAGTTCAAACACCAGTAGTGGTTCTAGGTTTATTGGATATCCATGGCTTAGCCCAGAAACCTGTGGATTTCTAGGTCAAGGAATCTGGGAATATCATCTGACAGATAAATACTGCAAATGAAATAGGGCACACTTGAAAATCTAGGTTAAGAGGATGGATTGAACAATTCTATACTAAATAAATCATGTAATATTGATAACTGTAGCAATTTCCTTTGGGATAAATACTTTGTATTCATCATCTTATCAGTATTTCACCTACACAGACAGTCAGTGTACCGATCAGGTATTCCTCCATAATAATTCCCACAATTATCACAATTATAAAATTAAACAACACGTAAACGTTTTCTGAAATGTTGATGCTGCTGTTTTTCTTGGGACGGCACTCTCAAAAAATATATTATTAATTTAATTTAATTCTAGGTGAGTAAAATAATTTGTCTCTAACTGGACCTGACGGAACAGATGCTTTTCTTTTGTGGGACAGTGCACATCTTAAGTACTAGGGTACTAGTATTACCTGGGGGTCTTGTGGGTAATTTGTAAAAATGGCACAGGTCATCTGTAATCTTAATCCCGTGCAAATCTGCTGTGTCCATAAATAATCAAGTAAAGATTCCTAAGCAAATGACCTACCATATTTCACCAAACACATGTCATGTGATGATATTATTGCCGTGGCGGTTGTATTTTTTGATTAATAGATAGTCCTGTATTTTAAAATATTAAATAATATATTGTGCAATTTTATATAGGGGTGTAAGAATTTACTGGTAATACTAGTCCCCAGCAAAAGCTGCTTTCTCATAACGCAGCAGTGAAGTTTCGAGCAGCCTTTTTGACTGGGATGGGGGGTCCAGGAGGAAAAAATAACAGGCAAATAGGTTGGAAGGCTGATGGTAGTCCAGCTACAACTAGACCTCTGAATCAAACCCACATATCATATTTGTTTATATCCATTTGAGGTGAAAACACATGGAAATTAATTCTTAATTATTAGGCTAGGTTGAGGGGGATGTAGAGGAGTTTGCGACAGGTGGATTAACTTTTTTGGGTGTACTTCATTGATGCACAAACGGTGTTGGAATTGTTCTCAGCTCCATATGTCTCTGTGTCTACCCTCAGATGGCTTTGGATACACGCAGACGTTTCAAAGGAAGGATTTGAAGGCCATGTAATAAATTCTTGCATTGCACCTTAGCTCTCAGCTGGGATCAGTGGATTCCATCCTCTTGAAACAGTTTTCTGTGCCCCCAGAAAATGTCAAAGTTGTCATTGAAATTCATTCTATATGCCACACATGCTGATGAAGGGACAGTGTAGTGAAGCATTTCATACCCCAGTTTTAAGTTGGGGTAGCGCCTGAGATGCTTCGCAAAGAAAGGTTCCCAAGAGTGTCCTTCAGCTGAAATAAATCCCTTTTTAGGAGTTCTGAGCCACTGACTCTGTGTTTAGGAGGATACTCATCAGGCCCACATGCACTATCATTCTCTGGAGATATGAGCATTCCAGTAAAAGTTGTTGTTTTTGCCTTGTTGTACAACTTAGGGTAGTATCATGTTGGTTTTTTTTGCTTTATGCATCCTTAATTGTTGTCTCCCTCTGTTAAATGGTTTGTGCTACAGTTATGGGGGAGTAAACGTAACTAGAAAACTAGAACCTCACTGATTTTTTAATCCAATATTGATATTGGTATTGATATGATTCTAAAAACGGGACAATGACAACAATTCATCGTCTGACATTTTCTTGATTAAGGACTTTTTAGGATAAGTTTCCCTTTAACTGTTGTTTTTAAAGAGATATGATAGAAGAGATACAAGACAGCGCTGTGCTATATATAGCGCCAAATCACAACTCACTTTTCACATTGAACAAGTGCTCTTATATTAAATAAACTAAACGCTTATGTTATTTATCTAATTTATGTGCACGTCTCCGTGTCTACTGCGTTGCTTTTCACATTCACATTCTCTCCTCTGCTCTGTTTCACGAACACCTCCAGTCAGACACAGAGCGGAGGGAAGGAGAGGAGAGAACTACAAAGTGTAAAAAATCCAACACATTAATTATAAATGGATCGACACTTCACTGGAAATTAAATATGTATCAATAACAACTACAAGCAACTAAAACATATTATATTGAAAAGTAACACTCTAATATATAAACATTCAGTTTATACAACTTAAACATTACAGTTTAAAGATATTTATACTATATTAAACATTAAATGAAGTAGTTTGTGATGTAGGCAAACCTGTATGACTATTTCTGATGCGTTTCTTTAAACATATATATCAATACATCTGTTGAATTCATCTGATAATATCAGCCAGGCCTTCCAGCAGCAAGTCTGCTTCTGCCTACTGAACCAACCCAACAATCATGTCAAATAAAGAAGATACCATCATTGAAATTCTGTTTTGCTATTATGTGAAACATTATTTTGCCAATGCATACAAACCTTTGCTACATTTCCATTTTCCAAGTTGTGTTTCATGTTCGTTTTATCTAAAAATAAACACAACTCATAAATTAAACATATTCAGACGTTTTAATGCTTTGATCAGTATCCATGGTGATAAGGTTGTGAGTGTAACCTCGTATGAACTTACACTCTGTATTGAGGTGACTAACATAGTGCTTATAGAAAGATGCTAAGGCTTAGTCTTTGTTTACAGTCAGCCATGTGGTCGACAGAATGCTTTAGATTGGGAATCTAAGTCGGCAAAGACTTTGTACGTGTTGAATTGAAGGCCTGTCATTTAGATAGATGGTCCAAGTTAGACATTAGTCTTGTGCATGAGACACTGGGAGTGGAGGCATTCAGCCTAGATGTAAGTCCATAGCAGTAGGCTGTCCTGGGACTAAGAGTCGCTGATAGAAAGGCTGCCACAGTGAGTCCATTTCAGTTAAGGCCTTCTCAGAGGTATTGCGTAGCCGCATTGCAACAGTCCCTTGCTGTGCTATCACAGCAGCACTCTACTTTTGCCCAACTGAGGCAGTCATATCATGAGCTTGTGATGGGGTCTCTGTTGATACTACAACATGACAGGGAGATCTGAAGACCATGTGTGTGAGGACGAGTATCTTTTCAAGAATGGGAATTGCTTGTAATTTCTTGTTGATGACAGTAATTTAATTATGTACAACTGTATTTAAAAAATAAAATCACAACTACCTTTTCACATTGAACAGGTGCTCTTTCATTAAATAAACTAAAGGCTTATGTTTATCTAATGTATGTGCACATTTCAGTTTGTACTGTCTACTTTGCGTATTCATATCTCTCCTCCGATCTGTTTTGCAAAGGGCGGGGCTTCGCGGACGACACACACACACACACACACACATGTGCGCACACACCTACAGTCAGACCCTCCGTCACATGGTCAGCATCCCCCCCAAAGGAGTAAACCTAGGGGAAACACTGTACTCCATTGGGTCAACATATGGAAAGCTGAGAGTCAATGATGTTTGGTCTTTACCAATGTATTTTATTTCTGATGTTTAATTAACCACTGTACACTCTGGGAACCATCACCTTATCGTGGTGGAGAGGTTTGTGTGTCCCTATGAACCTGAGAGCTGTGTTGTCTGGAGCCTAGTGCTCCTGGTAGGGTCTCCCAAGGCAAATTGGTCTCAGGTGAGGGGCCAGACTAAGAATGGTTCAAAAACGACTTCATGACAGAAAGGGAAAGGAAAGGAGAGACCCTGCCCGGTGCCAGGCCCAGAGGGAGGGCCCGACAGCGAGCGCCTGGTGGCCGGGTTTGCCACGGAGCCGGTCGGGCACAGCCCGAAGAAGCTACGTGGTGCCTCCCATCCATCCATCCTGTGGGCCCACCACTCATGGGAAAAACCGCTGGGGTCGGGTGCGCTGTCACACGGGTGGCGTTGATGGTCAGGGACCTCGACGGACCAGACCCGGGCAGCAGAGGCTGGCTCTGGGGACGTGGAACGTCACCTCTCTGTGGGGAAGGAGCCGGAACTAGTGCGGGAGGTGGATCGCTACCAGTTGGATCTGGTGGGGCTTACCTCCACGCACAGTCTTGGCTCTGGAACCGTACTCCTGGATAGGGGTTGGACTCTATTCTTCTCCGGAGTTGCCCAAGGTGTGAGGCGAACTCAGGGTCTTGTTCGCGAGTGAGGGGACGATGGAGCGAGAGATTGGCCGGAGAATCGGAGCAGCGGGGGCGGTATTACAGTCACTTTACCGCACCGTTGTGACGAAAAGAGAGCTGAGCCAGAAGGCAAAGCTCTCAATATACCGGTCGTTCTTCGTTCCTACCCTCACCTATGGTCATGAAGGCTGGGTCATGACCGAAAGAACGAGATCACGGGTACAAGCGGCCGAAATGGGTTTTCTCAGACGGGTGGCTGGCGTCTCCCTTAGAGATAGGGTGAGAAGCTCAGCCATCCGTGAGAGACTCGGAGTAGAGCCGCTGCTCCTTTACGTTGAAAGGAGCCAGTTGAGGTGCCACCTGGGCGCCTCCCTAGGGAGGTGTTCCAGGCACGTCCAGCTGGGAGGAGACCCCGGGGAAGACCCAGGACTCGGTGGAGAGATTATATATCCTCACTGGCCTGGGAACGCCTCAGGATCCCCCAGTCGGAGCTGGAGGATGTGGCCCGGAGAAGGGAAGATTGGGGTTCCTTACTGGAGCTGCTGCCCCCGCGACCCGATCCCGGATAAGCGGTAGACGATGGATGGATGGATGGACAAAAAAAGCCCTTGGGTATAGAAATTCATGCTAAGGATGTTATTTTATGTTAAGTTGTGGAGACTTGGCTTTGTTCACATGCAGAGCAGAGCACAAAGAAAGTTTAATTGCGTTTATATCCTGAGCTGAAGTATCTAATACCGTATGTATGAAACGTGTTGCTGAAATAATACATTTTGTAAACTGATGAAACATGGCACATTTCATGGCATATTTTCCATGGCAAAGTACAGGCAGGAAGTACAACATGGCAGGTTCTGCCACCACTGCACACAAACACTACTTTGGCTCTTTGCCTGGTTTGTCCAAAGTAAGCACCTGTGGTTTATGTGAGTTTCACTGTACTGGACAGTGAAATTCCCCCCATGAATTTCCAAAATCTTTATGTATTGTAACCCTTTATGTAATGATCACACACTGAAACCTCTAACAAGGCTCCAGAGGCTTAACCACTCATCTTTATGCAGCATCTGTGCACTGAAAATTAGCCATGGATGTTGGCTTCCACCTCAGTGTGTTGCTGCTGACTTTCCCTGCAGTTAGTAATAAAATAGTGCTCAGGAATAGTACAAGTACAGCACCTGCTGTCTTGGTGGAATGCTTTGTATATGCAGATTCTCCATAAAGGACATCTGGATGGTCATTTTCTAGCCAGTTCTACACATGGCAGCAAACTGTGCCTCTAGGGGAAAAAAAAGTAAGAAGCCGCATTGCTACTTTATCTCATTTTAATATAGGCCCACGTCATGCTAACTGTCGTATAGCTGCTTAATAAAAGAAAAGAACAAACAAAAATAAACAATAAAATATATCAGGTCAGCCTTGGTATCAGCAGATAGTAATTAAGAATGTACTCTGACTTTTTAAAGAGCACATAAGGCAGTGAGGGACAACTTTGGTGATCACACAAGGTAGAAAGAGTAGAGGTATTGTGCAGGTTGTCTGGTATTTTGTGGTTGTATTCACAAGTGATGATAAAATGAATCCTTCGATGACAGCTAGATACAATGATTGCAGTAACGTGAGTGTTATACAGAATGAATGTTGCTTAAACAAACACAAAGTTACCTCATCTGAAATCGTTGTTCAATGACCATGAAGAGCCTAAGGGTCTTGAGAGGACTTTGGAATTTGCTCCTCTACATTGACAAACATTGCTTCAGGCAGTTCAGGCTCTTGGTTAAGTTGTACCCCTGGGTGCCTTCCTTTTAAAGGTATTTAAAGTACTGTTAACCTGGCATCAGACCCATGGGGCCAATGCCACACTGCAGGGACCATCAGTCTGAAGGGACTCCCAGCTGAGGGCCAAGAACTTTTGGATCTCTCATGAGGAGCTTAGAAACGTTGCTGCAAATACCTACTGTGTCACCATCTTCGTCCTCACTAATATGTAATATCAATAGCAGCTGTTTATTGATAATTAATATTAAAGATGTACCAATACCGGTACTGATATTGGTCTGATTCTGACTAGCTGCTGCAAGACACACAGTTGTCAAAATTAATCTAAGACAGTTAAGTATAAGGCCGACTAAATAAGCACATTTCAATCATCACACTGCCTCAAAGTTTGTTAGTGTCTTTTTACTGTGCATCAATGTTTCATGTAAATGACTCATACTGTAAGATTCATTTTTTAAATGATGACAGTTTTACAAGCATAAGTCTAAAAATCTGTAGTATTCCAACCTCAAATCCAATAATCATTACATTTTATTCAGTGGATATCTCACTTCAGAATGATGCCCCCCTACTGTGCTGCAGTCCACACATACCTCAGTGGCAAATATCTGACTAATTGTTGGTTGGAATGTTGATCATTTTTGCATATATATACAGATTGCGCGGTTTGGGTGGAGTGGCACTCCATCGGACAGATGGATGAGTCATTTGTTTTCTCGCTCATTGATGCTGATATCCTGTCATGTTTGGTCTTGCTGCATTTCGCAAAGCTCTACCCCTCAAATTGGCATGCTCCTTCCCTCCGCTACATAGTCACGCACTGATGCGTGCACTCGCCTTCGCTTTGCATCTCTCCTCTCCTTTGTCTCCCACTCGTGTGGTTTCCTCTCGTGCGGTTTCTGGTGTGCACGTCCCTTGCCATCCCCCACACTGTTCTCCTTGTTCCTTTCGTTGCTATAGTCCTGTTATCCTTCCGCCTCCATCACTTCTACTTTTTCACCTTTCAATCTCATCCTTCTTACCTCCTGTACTCCCTCACTCTGCTGGCCTCCCTGCTTCTCCTTTCTTCTATCTCGTACACCTTCCTCCTTTTTCTCACGTCCTCCTCTTCAAACCTGCTATTCACTCTGCATTCCCCCTACTCCTCTGCCTCCCCTCCTCCCACCACCTGTCTTTGTTCCCCCCTGTCAGCCGGCAGTTTTGTCGGACGCTCTGAGAAGTCGGCGTTGGGAGCTGCTATAGAGGCACAGAATGAATGATGATGCTTGTGCTTGTTTTGCAAGGTTGTTGTGTGTTGTGACCTGGTAAGGCGCGGATCCCTTTTATTTTGTACAAAATGCTCAGACAATGGAATGTGTGTGAGTGTGTTGCAGTGTTCCCGGACAGGTAGAGAGACAACAGGTCCTGTCGGCAGTCCCAAAGCTTAGCTTTTGTAACTTGCATGAAGAGAGTTGAGAGAAGGCAGAACCACAGCAGCCCCTGCAGGAGGTTTGTGGAAACTAGATTTCTGGTGACCAAAAAAATTGAATGGGTTGTAAAGTATATGAAATGGATCAAAGAATATAAATAAATGTGCACAAGATGCTGCAAATGTAACTCTGAAGAACAGTAATGTATTATCAGGTGCACTGAGGATCACATGCATGATGCAGTCAAACAAAAGCACAGGAGCACGCACAGGACCGTTGACACCTCTGCTGTCGCTGTGTTCTCGGTCGAGACACCACACGACTGTCCAGGTTTTGTCACAGCGGAGGTGTGGGGCAATGTCTGCGACTTTTGCAAAGCCTGTGCCAGCGGGCACATAAGGCCGTGCCATATGTCCCGGCCAATGGCCCCTGCTACCCTGTCTTCAGAGAACCATGGAGGATCAAATCTTCTCACCTTCTGTCTCATTAACATACTTTATTTTTCCTCCTTCCAAATCTGCCCTCAAATGGCTCTATCTTTATGTTGTTTTTTTTGGCCCCTTTCTCTTTTTTTTCATCTACCGGTAAATTGAGCTGACAGTCATCTTGGCCGACTTACAGTAAAGTGCAACAGCTGATGAAGCTTATATTAGCAGACCGCCGGCATCACACGCTGCTAGTTATCAAGGAATTCAAGGATCAAAGCTACAGGGCCCTGACAAAGGCTATAACAAGAACTTCTTTGTCTCTTATATGGTCATGTGCTGTGTAAAGAATTGCTGCGCAGAGAAACACGAGTCACTTTGAAGGCTTGAAATCTGTAACCTCAGCTCGCTCGCTTCCTCACTGTCACGTTAAGAGAAGTCCCAGATGAATAAATAAGAACTTGGCAGATGAGTGTCAAGTTTTTTTAACTAGGCTGGTTGAAGATCAGTTGAAAGATTCTGTCAAGATGAAGACAATGTTTTATGTCTTTTAGGCAATCTATTTCCGCCCCATACCTGTCTAAGTCACTCACTGCAG